>NC_052061.1:41116340-41467173 GCF_903992535.2 Arvicola amphibius
CCTTCAAAATGGGCCTCATTAAGAGAGTAAAACCCCACTTGTCACATCGTAAAGACACCTTTGGTTTGATCTGGAACTGGCTCCCTGAGGCATCTCCTGTGCTCTCTGGCTGGAGTAGAGGTGACAGGTCACCTGGACCACACCGGGCACCTAATTAAGAATGCGTGTCTTATTGAAGACTTCTATGTCATCGGTGAAGCTAAGCACTGGAGAACGGGCTCAGCACACGGTGACTTCAGTCACTTAGTTTCAAGGTAGCGTGTTGGGGGTGGTGACAAAGGCACATGGCAGACGAAAACTGCCTGTTTTTGTCCAACTCCAGTGACTCCAGCTTCCTGGAAACAGGTCTGCAGGCAGTGGCTAAGGTGGCTGGAAGCAGCCACTTCCCTGAAGTCGCTCACACATGCTTTGTAACTGAGTGATATCGCCAGGCTGGCATAGTTGTCCGTTAAATTCATGTTTAGATTTTCCCTTTCTATGGCTCTTTGAGATGCTCAGTTTAATCAGTCAAGACTTATTTAATAGTCTCTCAGTCTGGGCTGAGTGTTTCATATATTCCCGCTCCAGTATCGCCCAAAGAATAGAAGGCTAATGGCTGGTAACTCAGAAGCAGGGAGTGTGTTCTCTGTCTGGGTCCCCTAGTGTCTGTGTGTCAGATCATCTGTACAGGTTTTAAATTTTTAAATGAAACGTGCATATTACCAGGATTTAAGATGTCGCTAGCTAAGCAATAGCTTTATCGAAGTGCTGTATGGATTATACATTGTTTCACATAGAGTAACCACTCCTAAAGGCACACATAGGCGCTCCGAGGCTTCACATACCACGTCCCAGGACCTAGTGTACAGTCGGAATAAAGCTAGTCATTGAAGAAAATGGAGAAAGTGCCATCTAAAGAAACCGAGGAGATAATCTTAAAAACATTACCTTAGGGGGCTGCAAAGATGTCTCCATAGTCAAGAGCCTGTACTGCTCTTATAAAGGGCCCAAGCTGCTGAGGACATGCATTCAGTCCACACCCATGTCTGGTGGCTCACACCTGGAGGCAACCCCACCTCCAGAGGATCTGATGCCTCTGGCCTCTGCGGGCCCCTGCACTCATGGGCACATACCCACACAGAAACACACAGACATACACATAATAAGAAACAAAACAAATCTCTAAAGGACGAAGGAGCCTTCCATTAGCCTCCACCATCCACTGTCTCTTGTGTAGGGAAAGTGTTGGTGACAGCTGTCCTCTGCTTTCTCTTGGTATATGTGAATGTACATGCCCATGCCTGCATAGATGTATGCGCGCGCGCACACACACACTTCCTCAAAAAAAAAAAAAAACAGTATATAAATAAGTAGAATGTTCATTTTAGTTTCTCCTTTGGGGTTACCATAGCAGAAGGCCTTAAGAAGACTGATGGCTTAAAATCCACACAAAACTGCATCTTACAGATGTAGAAGCTGCGGCGTCCAAAACTGCCTTTGGGCTGCCTACTTTCTGGTCTGTGTTTGCTCACTCCTGCCATTTCCTCACAGGGAGGGGGAAGAGAATGTGCTTCCAGTTACTATATGCCACAATAGATGTTCTTCCCATTCCCAGAGGCTCCACCCTCATGAACAAATTACCTTCCCATGCCCTTCGTCTCCCTACTATGGTCTGTGCAGAGAGTTAAGATTTCAATAAGGAACTGGGGGTGAAGGAAGCCAGACCACAGTCAGTTTTCATAGGGTTCATTCTGTTGTAATAAGAGACCCCAGTGGACATGATCTGAGAAGAGCTGGAACTGGAGGGGATGACACCACCTTGGCAACTGTCCTGAAGTGTGCACAGCCAGATAAGTACCACTTCATTCTGTTTTCCAGGTTGACTGGTCAGTCCAGTTTGAAATGGTTGTCGTGAGACTGGGAGTAGAACTCACCCGGTAGAGGACTAGCCTAGCATACACAACCCGTTATTCAGTCCTTGACTCTACATTAAACCAGATTGGGTAGCCCTTGCCTCCAAGCCTAGAAATCCAGACCTAGGACCGTGGAGGCAGGAAGGTAAGATATTTAAGGTCATCTTCAACTGTATTGGGAGTCAGAGGCCAACCTAGGATACAACATAAAGGAAAAGGAAGGCGGTCAGCCCTGTGGATCTGCTGACTGACCCACTCACCTGGAACTCCTTCCTACTCAGAGCAATGGCTCCTAGTAATCTCAGATGGGGTAGTGAGCATCCAGGTGAGGCGGATCTGTGCGTTTCTCAACTCTGGAGTCTCTGTATTCTGAGAGGAACCAGAGAGAACCTATGCTCAAGATATGAGTGTTCCTGTCACATTCTGTTCTCCATGGGTCCCAGCTTATCCTTCCAGCCCCAGGATATGTGTTTGTGTGTGTGTGTAGGTGTATGTGTGTGTGTTGGTGTATATGTGTGTGTGTCGGTGTGTGTGTGTGTTGGGGTGTGTGTGTGTGTGTCCCTTTTCCTCTGGACTACCATGGACTTCTTGTCCATCAGCCCCAACATCGCGATGCCTCCCATCTCCTAGGAACTCAGTGCATGATTGGATGGTAGGATGAAGGAAGCTGTCTTATATTTTGACATTCGTGTCAATCAACACATCAATCTGTCTTTGTTCAGCGGCTTTTTATGTGCATAGTGCTCATCTGTGTAGCAAACTTTCATAAGGGATAAAGACTCTGCATGTTTCTGATGGGTAGACAAAGTATTGGAGGTATGAAGTGACTGATCTGAGCACAAAGGCTTAAGCTAGGCACTTACCCTACAGCTCTTGATGTTGGAAGTCCTCGATCTGCAATGGAAAGTGAACTGGCTGTTCTCTCAGGGTTTGAATCCATCAGCTCAGGCTACCATAACAAGAAACAGAACAGAAATGCATTTTCTCATAGCACAGAGACCACGGTATTGGTTTTTTCTGAGCCCTCTCTCCGTGGCTTGCCGATGGCCATCTTTTTCTTGTAGCTCCACAAAGTGTCCTTCTGGTGTCTGTCATGCAATCTCCCCCTTTTAGAAGGGCAGCAGTCAGACTAGACTTGACGTCTCCCCCAATGACCTCTTTTTCCTTGAACCATCTCCTTAAAGGCCCTTGTGCCAATGCATGGCATTAGGCCGTCCTGGGATGATGAACATGAGATGGCATGTGATTCAGCTCCTGCGACCAGAGCTAGCTCAGTGTGTAAGCAGGTGACAAAGCCAGAGTTGTTGTAGCTGTATAATGCATACACAGTGAGCATGGGCAACCCTCCTCACCCCACCCTACCCCTGCTTCCTCCATCAAAAGTCAGCCTGTCAAGAAGAGGCTTGGAGTCACTTCGTGGGACGTGATCTGGTCAGTGACCTAACAGTCAGGAGAGTGCCTTTTCCTGATACCTCAGCTGTGACCTGTGTGTCTCTTCATTCAGTTGAGTACAAGTTAGAGAAAGAGACGACCTGAATGTGACTGTACGAGCCAAGCTCTTATCTGGGTTGCTGTCACCGCAAGGCAGCGTTTCTCAACTTTATCCAAGTGCAATTCAAACAGGAAAGGCAGTCATTGAACAGCCTCCGCTTGCTGGAGTCGCCCGCATAATGGAAGACATTCCGTGATTTTCAGTAGCTTCAGTAGCCTAGCAGCCTTTGTGCGCCCACTTCCAGCTGACCTGCAGTTTCTAAACTCTCATTCCTTGTTCTGTTTGCAAACATAAAAAGCTGAAACAAAACACAACACCCCTGTGCCTTATCTTCATCTTGACTTTTGTTTCTTTGTTCCTGGAACAGTATTTCTGCTTCTTGTCTAGTCTGGAGCTCACTGTATAGACCAGGCTTCTCAATAATCCTCCCACCGCCGTCTCCCAAGTACTGGGATTATACACCTAGAACTCTCTCGGTGGCCTTTACTCCCGTGGACACAGCTCCACTGTCTGTTCACCACATGACAAAAAAGGGAAGATTTGTGGCTAACCTCGGTGTCACCTTCCTACTCTGTCCAGTACAGGAGAGCATCTATCACTGGTGATAGGCTCAGAACACCCAGGGCAGTGTGAGCTAGCCCAGGACGGCAGACTTAGAGGCTAATGATAAGAAAGAGGAAGGCAGAATGATGTAGATTCTGGCAATGAGGGAGCTGAGAATTTACCCTCATGTAGGGACCATGGACTGCGATCACTGGGTCTTCAGATCAGACATTTGCCCAGGATCTGAAGGGGACAGGCCCAGGACTTCTTGCCAAATCCCTGCAGTTGATTTTTAGATGGAACCTCAGAGCAGACTGAATGCTTTGGTTTCTATAATTTTTCTTTAGGCACCCTTGTCTAGAACTTTCTATAACAACTTGAAACAGTATGCTTGAAACATTGGAAACCCTGACTTTTTTAACCTAAAGGGAGAGAAAAACCATGTTGTTGGGACAGGTGACTTTGTCAGGTGTCCCGTCCTAACTAGACAGCAAATGTCAAGGCAGTGTGGGGCAGATTCCCATTCTGCCCTAGCACCTCATCTTGGACTCTTGTTCCTTGACAAGTTTACATTTGGTCTCATGTTTTAATATTTATCAGTGCACTGCCGGCGTCATTCACACTGTGCAAGAAAGAGTTGATTTGTAAGAAATATGTTTTGGAAAGTTTTTGTACACTGGTGTTGGGAAAACGCATATTTGCATAGAAATCATCTTTCGCCAGCTCCACTTTCCCAGTATGTCACATTTATAAATATCACTACTGGGAAGACATAATTTTGGGTACGGATTTCCTCTCCAGGTTGTTTCCTCCCCATTTATCATGTCCGGGCCACCAGGCACCACTTTTACTTAGTTGTGATTTTGTTTCTGAGCAATTTATTTGCCCAGACTATGTTTTTGAAGAACAAAGCAACTCCCGTTTCCTACTATAATTTTTTAAGCAGCAAAATTTCCAAGTACAGTCATCCCAGCAAAAGAATGTCTAAAGGCTCTTTCTGTTGAAGGGAGGGCACCAGACAGTGTTTTAGCCTCTAGCCTATCTATCCTTCCACTTCCCCCTTGGTCCGCCATGTGTCTCTGACAATGCACAGTTTTAATAGGCAGGCAAAGGATAGCTCGGAAACCAGGCAGGCGCCATTCACCCCTGCGAAGGTGCCGTGGTGTGACACATTAAAGCTAACGGCCAGAATCAGGCCGCTGGGCTCAGCTCAGTGGCATGGGGCTTGAGTGGCATTTTACTACAGTTGACTGAGCACCCCATTATCTGATGGTGATTTCTGTTCCCCCATCTCCCTGGTCATCTCCTGCCTGCCCCTCACAGCTCCCTTGTTTCTTTCCCTTCCTTTTCCTTCAGCTCCTTTCTCTGCCCTTTCAAATCTCCCCTACTGACTGCCTCTCTTTCTCCCTTGGTTTTCCTTATTCTTCTTAATTTTTCTGTCTCGTTTTTTTTTCCTCAGCCAATCCACATCCCTCTTGTAATGTCATCTTCCAATATTTGCCTGATGGCTTTTCATGTCTTACAATGTTCTCACCAGTATTGATTGTACTTGGTACCAGGTTACATAAGAGATTTTTATACATTTTTCACAGATAATGTATTTGGAATACATTCCCCCTTCAACCCCCTATCTTCCCTTTGCCCATCCCTCCATCCCCTAAATAATGGCACTTCTAATTTCATGTCAAATATTCATACACAGTTTCATGTCTCTATATCAAATCTAAGATCCCAAAATGAGAGAAAACATTCAATATTTGTCTTTCCGAGACCAACTTAATCTGGCAATCTCTAGCGGCCCCCTCCCTTCATTTGTGAGCAGCATTCCCTTGCAAACAACAGAACTTGATTTTTCTATGTGGTAGTCTAGTTGGGATAAACACGAGACCCTGTATGTTGTTTTACTTTGTTTGGCACAGGGTCTCTCTATTATGTAGCTCTAGCTGTTAACTTGACATGTAGATCAGGCTGGACTTGAACACGTAGAGATCATAGTACTTGCTTCCCAAGTACTATGATTAAAAATGTGCACCACCACACCCGCCACAATTCTGTCTTTTCCTCACCTCTTTCTCCTTGTAGTGTTTGCATACGCCGTTGCTCACAACTGAAATAATTTCTGAACACACTGTGATGGCAGTCTTAGAGGTGAACCATAAACTGTGTCTCCTTCCTCCTCAAATGTCCCCATAGATGTTCTCCTCTTGGTGCTCATCTTGGGTGGTCCTTTCCCCTAGAGACTTATTCTAACCTGCAAAGTATGAAAAAGATGGCATCGCATCCTGACTCAGGCTGCATCCTCTGACAAAGAGCATGGATCTTTCCAATGTAATAATGGAGGCCCCAAATCAGACATGCTGAAATGAGAGGGGAGCCGCTCTGCTGCTGACTGTGTAGAAGTAAGCCGCCCTGTTGTGAGAGGCCCACCTACAGAGACTTCTGGAAAGTGAGAGTGACTCAGAGAAGACAGGAAAATTCTGCGGGGACATTCGTGCTATAACCACAGTGGAATGAACACCGTGGAAACCTTGCTGGAACAATGCTTACTGCCTTGTGTTAGATACTTTTTTTGTTGCTGTGTCCAAGAATCTGACTTAACCTAATGGAGGGAGGTTCCTCCCTTGGGGTTTCAGAGGGACCTGTTCGTGATGGGTGACCTTTTGGACTTGAGCAGAATATCACGGCAGTAGGAGGTGCTTGCCAAACAGGAAGCAGCTAAGGGGGAATACAGAAAGTGGTCAGGGCAGATCTAGCTCCTAAGAAACCATCTCCCTCCAGCTAGACCCCACCTGCTATTTTTCTCCATCTCCCAATAATGCTGAGGATATTAGGAATTCCATTAAGGGACTGATCCATTGATGAGGTGAGCGCATTTAGGATACAGTCATTCCCCATGACTAGAAACCAAGACTCCAGTATAAGAGAGTACGGGAGATACCGTATGTGCAGACCATAATGCCCCCATGAGACCACAGCCCCAGCAGACGGCTGGTTTTCTGCCCAGGTAAGAGTCCAGCTCAGCCAGCTGGTCTTGTGTTAACCAGCATTGAAAGAATACATCCTGCACAGTACTGGCTCTCTTTGACATTTGAGTATATACCTTTAACTTTCTCAAGCTATCAGAATGTGATCTCATGAAAATAATTGCAGTATTCCCTGCTTTTTAGTGTGAGGGATACATTCCAAGATGCCCAGTGAATGCCTGAAATCACAGAAGGTACAGCACTGTATATCTTGTTTTTGCCTTACATACACACCTTTGATGAAGTATAGTTAGTAACTCAGGTACCATAAGATATTAAAAGAAAAGAGAAATGATGAAATAGAATAATTGTAGTAATACACTGTAACAAAATGACCAGCATCACTCATTTACTCTGGTAAATTATTAAGTCCGGTAAAGGTTATGGGAACATCTGCACTGTGATACCTACGGTAGGAGATCTAATAACTGAAATTGCTAGTCAGTGACCAGCAGGCAAGCAGCATATACTATATGAATACTGTGGTAGTTTGAATGAGAAATGATCTCTACAAGCACATATATTTAAATAATTGGTCCCCAGCTGGTAGAACTATTTAGGAAGGATTAGGAGGTGTGGCCTTAATGAAAGAAGAGCTATATTACTAGGTGTAGACTTTGAGGTTTCAAAAGCCCATGCCATTCCCAATTAGCTCTCTCTGCTTTGTGCTTATGCATCAAGATGTAGGCTCTCAGTTACTGCTCCAGTACCATGTTTGCCCCCCTGCCTGCTACTATGCTCCCCAGAATGGTGGTCATGGACCCTAATCCTCTGAAACTGTGAACTAACTAAATGCTGTCTGTCTGTCTGTCTATCTGTCTGTCTGTCTGTCTGTCTGTCTGTGTGTGTGTGTGTGTGTGTGTGTGTGTGTGTGTTCCCTTAGTCATGGTGTTTCAGCATAGCGATAGAAAAGTAACAAAGACAGATACACCAAATGAAGAAGTGATTCATGTCCTAGGTAAGATAGAAGAGAATCGTGAGAGTCAGCACCCAGTTTAAAACTTATGACCTGGTTATTTCTGGAATTCTGCATTACTATATTCCAGACCATGGCTGACCCCAGGTAACTGAAGTAGTAGAAACATGTTGGATAAATGGAGAGCTCTTTTGTGTGTTTTATAAGAAGGTCCCATCTCTCAGTGAAGGAAATAATACACAATATTAGGTTTCAGATGGGCCTCATTTGAATTTATGGTCTCCCTGTAGAGTCATAGTTCTGTATCCTACAATGCTATCAAAAAATAGCTCAAGGGACTCCAAATGAGTGAAGTCTAGCCTCCCCGGGTCACCTCGAGACCTGTTGAGGAGAAAGGAAGTGATGTCATGGTACCGATTGGACTGCCCATTTTATAGATGAGAAAAATAATACCCACCGCATCTCACGCACAGCATGCCATCCAAGCCCTCCGCTGGAATCTCACTGACCCAACAGGATGTGTGTTCCATAAGCTTGAGGAGCAAGGCAAGGGTGGGCGGATGTGAACTTGGAATTACACAGGAGCCTCTGACACCCTGTCTCGTTTATTTGTTTCATTTTTATTCGCTGTTTTATTTCCCTGCCTGGAACCGCCGTCCCTTTGAAAGTTCCCGGGTATCACATAAATGTAAAAAGTGTACATTTCCAACTGGGAAGGCCCGATGGGCTGTGTGGTACTCTAGGGCTCCCCAGCTTACCCAACCCTGATGAACTATCTGTGTGCTCCTTTCTTTGTGAACACCAAAACAAGGTGAAGAATCCACGGGTCCGCTTTAGGGCACACTAACTTCATCGTGTTAGCACCGAGTCAGTACCTTGTCCCCCTTGCGGTGAGAAAGCCGGCCAGATTTTTCCCCCTGCAGGACTATAGCTTTAATAGCTTCTACGTGGTTCTTATTTTTGGCTGTTTCTGTGTAAACAGACTAATCTAATAGCATGCTGAACCCATCTAACTTGGCAGAATTTCAGAAAAATCACTCATTTCTATGGCAAGTCAGGATGCCAAAAGAGGGGGGAAACCCCTCACTTTCATTGCAGAAAGATTTCTCTTAAGGTTGCCGTTTGTGAACATAACGTTCCTATCATCTGGAATTCTCTGACAACCCAACTGGAAATTAGTGATTGCAGAAAGGTACAATGGGAAATGGGACAGTGCTGTCCCCTGTGCAATTTCTGACTTGGGTCTGTTTACCTGATTGGAACGCACATCATATGAGCATAAGCTTCAAGTGCTGGCATGGTTGTAAAAGTGGCTACTCACCTGGCAGAAATGCTCCCGAGCCCCGTTCATTTCCCCTAAAAGACTGCATCATAGACATCCCCAATCCAGTCCCTAAGAGGCCCTGCTAGCTCCGAGTTTGACCTCTGTCTGTGGAACAAGAGCCTGTTTGGGGGACAAGGTGTGCTGCAGCTGCTTCCATGTGTTGCTCTTTCTACACCATTGCAGGGTCAGACCGGTCTGTGGCTATGGCTCCAGGTTATCCTTAGCTACTAATAGGAACGGACTAAAGGCCACCCAGGCCACCTTCACCTACAACTGCCACTATCCTTATAATTGACTCTGTGATTCCTACGACTACCGGGAAATGGTAGGTGGCCTGTTAAGAGTCCATCTTTTTGCCAAAGAAAGTTCACCAGTTCTAGTCTGCCTGAGGCCCTAAGCAATTAGGGGTCACAGGTGATACATCTAGTAAACTTTGTCCCTTGCATGGGCTTCAGAGACCGACCTAGCTATAGACTTGCACTATGGACTACTCTTTAGCTCCACGGAGTGGGGACTTCCTCCTCCTCCTGATCTTTTCTCAGAGCCCCCACTATGCTACAGTCTGTGGCGTTCGGGACTCTCCTGATTCTCTTAACACCAAAGCACAGTTTCTCTCCAGTGATCCCTCGGAACCCTAGTCTCAGACCTTGTACTAACATGCTACTGATATACCAACCATCATGCCATTGGAAGAGCCTTAGCAGCTCAGATGCAGGAAGACAGACCCCTGAGGTTAGACCTCAGGCTGCGGCACGTTTCTCCATGCCTACGCCTTAGCCTCTGTTCCTGCCACAGGATTTAGCCACATCTTTTCATAGTCTAGTTTTTGTTTCCATTTTTTTTTCTTGGAGAGTGTTTTGTTTTGCACATCTTTCCCCACCCCAACATCCTACCCACATATGTCACAATTGTTATCTCAGCAAAATTGTTTTGCCTTTGTAAACCTCCTTCTAGGGCCACGGAGATAAGTCACTGGGTAAAGGTGCTTGCCACCAAGCCTGATGACTCAAGTTTGGTTCTTGGGACCACTTGGTGGGAGGAGAGAACAGACTCTTAGGAGTTGTTTTCTGACCTTTATATAACATTCCATGGCATGCAAACATACACACAAATAAATGTAGTAACAATAGAACAAAAACAGGAACAACCACCAGATTTCTCCTTCTAGAAGCCAGATGTAATGGGGCATGCCTGTAACCCTAGCACTCGGAAACTGAGGTGGGAGAATCCTGAGTTCATGGGCAGCCTAGGTTACACGGGGACACCCTGTCAAAAATGAAATAAAATAAAACAGCCATACCAGGATAATAAGCAATGTCAGCAAATTCTCTCATTTAATATTTCCCTTTGTAATTCTGGGTCAGTTTTCTCCTCTGTGTATTTGCAAGATTTCTCCTTTAGAATTAGCCATGCCACACAGCCCGATCTCTAAGTACCAAGTGAGTCAAAAGATATTTCAGACATCTCAGTCTCTGACCTGGTTGCTTAGTTTGACTGAGTTCCTCCCCGCTGCCCCTCCCACCCCATTGCACTCCATCTTCTTCATAATGAGGCCTTTGGCTCTTCTGCCATTCTCTGAACAATAGCTCCAAATGCAGCCCAAAGGTCTACAGTGACCCCATACTAATCATGGAACAATCCCATGCTAATCTTGGAACAATCGACGAGGAAAAAGAAAAAAAGAGAGAACTGGACTCAAGAAAACGATAATTGCTGGGTGGCCAGAAGGGCCTGGAGAATGAAGAGTAACTGGGGGAGAAAGAAATAAGCAACTTCAATCAGAATTCCTGGGGAAATTCTGTGCCATATAATTAAATACATGATTAAAAGAAATCTATATAGGAGAGGAAGTGGGGACTGTTAAGTGGACCTCCCCTTTCTCTTCCTCCTCTCTGGTCCCTTTTGAACCCAGCGCCTCTCACATGTTAGGCAAGCACTCTATGGCTGAGCTCCGCCGTAGGACCCATTTCATCTTGACGTGGGTGTCTGTAGGAATCTAAGGTTCACAGAAAGCAATTTCTGGTGTGCTGGGCTCTGTCCACCTTAGTCCACACGAGTGCTCTGATTCAGGGAGACAAGCATCCTTTATACTTGACACTGGCCACCCCACATCTTCAGACTCATTTCCTGTCTTCACGGTTGCCCATTATGAACACTCCTGACAGTCTGGCGTATATACTCGGAGAGAGACTTGAGTGCTACTTGGGACCGGGATCTGAGAAGAGGGACTTAATGAACAGCCATGATTCTAGGCTTAAGAATTTTCCCAGGACAGCTCATAGCTGTTCTCCAGGAGAGTGGGGTCCAATCTTTTCATTAAAGGCATAAGAGAAAAAAGGCTAGAAGTCCCTCCTTTTTGGCAATCTCCATAAAGTCAACATTTCCAGAGATTCTCCTGTTCCTGCTAAGTGGTGGTGAATCCCTCATCAGACCCCTCTACGTTTGATTGGAATACAGAAATCAAAGTGTTTTAATTTGTTCTTTGTTCCTGAGATAAAATACTCTGACCAGAAAGAAGCAACATGGTGGCAGGGGGATGGGTGGGGGAAGGGGGCGGGCATGGGGGTTCTTTCATTTTATAATTCCCAGGTCCTAATCTCAGAGAAAAGTCCAGGGAAGGAAGTTAACTCAAGAATTTGGAGGCAGGATCCAAGGAAGGCTACTTAGTGGCTCTTCCTCGGCTCGTGCCTGAGCCTCATGCTCACCCTCCTAACAAGAGAGCCAGCTTCTGAAGGCTAAGAACCACGTTTTCCTCCTCTTTTGTATGCCTCTCCATGCAAGGATAATTACACAGAAAAAGCCCAGAAATTGTTGTTGTTGGAGTTATTCCAGCTCCTTTTCACTCTCTCTCTTTGTCTAGAACTTCACAAAATAAACAGCACAGTTGCCCCGTGTACTGTGAGCATCCCGCTGGAATGGAATTTCACTGTTTCCAATTGGGGGGCTTGGTTTTTTTTTTTTTTTTTTTTTTTTGGTTCCTAGTAAATCATGAAAGGAAGAAGCAAGCCCCTTGGAGAAGTGTGAAGACCAAGGCAAGGACGAGCCAGCCACTTCCCTTCCCAGCTGGTTCCCTGAGAGATTTAGGGGCTGACTGTCACGAATCTCCCATTAGTGAAGCCTCTGAACCCCTCCTTGCGTGCATTTATCTTGCAAGGGGCATATTTGGGAGATGTTGCTATTCTGTTTTATCTACGGAATTGCTTTCCATTCCAAGGACTTTTATATAAGTATTCCCTTGAACCTATTCCAAAAAGTGGGTTTTTAACCCAATAGACCATAACTGCAGTGTTTTATCGTGCATATATATTTCCAAATGTGAATGTAAGTAGATTTAGCAAAGTTAAAATAAAATTAAAACTTTTCAAAGGGCACCGTGCTTGCCTTCCCATGTTGGGCTCTTCTTCCTTTGGAGTTCTTGCACCATTTTAAAGACTAGAAACAGGAAGTTTTTCTTTCTCTCAAGTCCTTTATTCTTTTTTTTTTTTCTTCTACAAGGGTGGAGGTCAGCAAATGCTGGAGAGACTTCCTTCTCCTCTCCAAAGTAAGGGCTGGATTGTCAGTCAGTGGTGCCACAGACTCCTTGCTTCCCTCCTGTCTCTGCCTGGGTCCTCTCCAGGCAGAAGCTTCGATCATTTTCCAAAATAGAACTCTTACCTCTCAGTCCTGTTGGCTGCTCCCCTCAGTCTCCTTGCCACCTTTTCTTATCCCTTGAGCTAAAAAAAGGAAAGTCAAATCTCTTTCCAGACCCAGCATCTTGTCAGCTTCCTTTCCTCCCGGTTGTTTTTTTTTTTTTTTTTGTCTGGGAAATGGCTGGGACCACCTCCTGCTCTTCTGCCACAGGGCCTATGCGGAGTTTGTTGTCTCTTCTGAGAATAATGGTCCTCTCTGACTTCTTCTTAGAACTTGGGGCTCAGTTGGGGCATTCATTTCTTAATTAAATTTCCCTTTTCCAGCACCTACCTCTTCCCTCTTGTCTTTACCCCCAGCTTAAACAACCACATACACACCCACATACCCACACCCACACCCACACCTCGTACTTTGTGGATGAGCCCATAGAGTCCAAGAACGGTTGATGAGCGAGTAAATGATGCAGGAGTGGGGCTCTCCCCCAGCCTCTGCTGGAAGTATCGCAGCTCAGGCACCAGCATCCCATCTGCTCAGATAGGCTCTTGGTGGACATCAGAAAACTTGGGTGTCAGCGGGGCTCCCCGTTTCCAGATGGCTTGCTAGGCCTTTGCTGTTTGGCCCAGAAACACAGAGCTAAATACCCGACCTTCCTGGAGGCTGGGATTTGGCACCATGCTCGGAAGTGTTTCCTATACGACCAGCCTCCAGTAGAAGAACCCTGGGCTGTGGGTCTCTGATGGGCTTCACTGGTGGTCAGCGCTGTAGGGTCCTTACACATCCTTGTTGGGGCAGTGAAGCCATTCTGGGAAAGGCGCTGTTGGGATCTTGCACTCTGCTTCCTTAACTTTCCACCCCTTTGCCGTCTTCCCCTGCGTCTATTCTGCTTTAAATCTGCTGGCTGTGATGTCACCTGGGATCTGCAGGATGGCCTGATTCCTGGGTGCCACTCAGGAGTCACCAACCCTGGGGATGCTGTTCTACATCGCGGGACACATTTGTGTTCCCTGATCAAGACTGAGATCTGTGTCGGTTATTTTTCTTCTCAACGTGATCTCACAAAAACCAGCTTCCTGGGGAGGTTTCTTTGGGTTCACAGGTCAAAGGAACGCGTGGCAGGAAAGGCACCAAGGTAGGAGCAAGAGACAGCTGGTCCTGCTGTTTTACATAACATGGTGCTCTGCGTGCTTGTGAGTGTACAGGTGTGCACACCCGTGCATGTACACAGAGGCCAGAGCAGGAAATCTGGCACATTGAGATAGCGTCTCTCACAGAACCAGGAGCTGGCCATTTCAGGCAGGCTGGAAGCCTAGCACACTCTCAGGATCAGCCTGTCTTCACCTCCCAGGCTGGGTTACGAGCATACACAGCCATGCCCAGCTTTTTTTCCATGGGTTTTGTCGATTTGAGCTCAGGCAGCTCCTCTTGCTTGTAGGACAGATGCTCTTACCCAGTGAACCATCTCCCCAACCCTCTCTTACCATTTTGGATCCTGCCCAGAAGCCCAGCCCCTGGATGGCTTTGTATGTCTGTCCCAGGTGATTCACCCCTGCGATGCCCTTGACATGGCACTGCCAGACCGCCCCTTCTCGGCCTTCTCCCTTTACCATATTTTCACCCAACCACTTACCATGACCACCAAAAACTAAGTGTAAAAGAAAGAAAGGGTCTTGTCAGGAAAGGAGTCAGCTTTGCACACACCCGTTTCACAGATAAAACAATGAAGACTAGGGATGTTACCAGGGATCCTTCTGTGATTTTATTTTTCCTAAGCTGCTTCCCAGCCTCTCCCAATCCCCATGTGCGTGCCGGAAGCAATGAGTCTTAGTGTTGCGTTCTCACAACTTGCTGACAGACCCATCCCTTTAGAGCCTGTCAGGCCTTTCCCCAACTCCCCAGAACACACACAGTGACAAGAGCTCCTGGCCCTCTGCACGCAGGTCTCTTACAAGTGACGGCAACAAGCTGCTGGCCCCTGGTGAAGCCACTACAAAGTCCCCTGCTTCTCATAAACAGCTTTGCCGCAAGGCCCACAGCTCTCGAAAGCAACCTGCACGCCTCCTGCGTGCTGTGAAGTGCGGAGTCGAATTGGCTGCCCTCTCTCTTCTCTCCCTCATGTATGATTCATAAAGAGATCTCTACAGGGCCGGTAACTGCAGTCAACCTAGGCTGAGCTCCCACACGCAGCAGAAAGGGGAGTTGGGGTAGGGCGCGAAACTGGTTTTCTCGTTTATTTCTTCACACAGATGTAGGTCACCTCAGGAGAGCAGAAGGACACCACTCCCCCACCCCCGCCCCAGGCAGCCTCTTCTCAGTCTTTTGTGGTTCAAAATGCTTCCAGCTGCTTCAACCTAAGGGCCACCTGCCCCTTCATAGTCAGCCGGCAAAACACAAGGAGGCAACTCAGACCAAGTGCTAACACCAAACGTGACATTGGGCTGGGTTTCCGCTAGGCCGGCTATTTGCTCCTGATCCCACTGCAGGTGTGATGGCATGTGAAGTCACACCTGCACCAAGAACCTTCTTTACATTTGGAGGGGATTTTTTTTTCTTTTATCAGAGAGTCACTTGAGTCTCTGAGGTCTCCCTTTCAAAATAAAGGTGCCCAGGAGAATAGGAATGAATGAATAGTTGTCAGCTGAGTGCAGGCAGTTTGTTTAGCATTTGACAAGTACCTTGTCACAAATCAAAAGTTCAAGGCTAGCCTGGGCTATGTAAAGAGACTGTCACAAACAATCAATTGGATGTTGAAATCCCCAAGCTTGGAAGTGGTATATTTCTGCCTTTATTTTGAAGTCATTTTTTTCTTGGTTTTTCAAGACAGAGTTTCTGTGTAGCTTTTGAGTCTGTCTGTCCTGGAACTAGCTCTTGTAAACCAGGCTGGCCTCAAACTCACAGAAATCCACTTGCCTCTGCCTCCCGAGTGCTAGGATTAAAGGCGTGCGCCACCGCTGCCACCACCACCCGGCTCTTTTGAAGTCATTTTTAATAGCATCCCCTTCTCTGATTCACTCACTCAGTAGAAAGTCTTTCTGTGTGGGACAATAGGTGTGTATGTGGAGTGTTGGGGGAGGGGACTACAAATGAGTTAGAGACCTGAAACCCTTGTGGGGTCTTTGTGTCCCCCCAGTGAACATCATCCCAAAGAAACAAGTCTGAGACCTAGCAGTTGCCTCAGAAGTTTAGAAGCTCAATACTAGCCTGAAACAAGCGTGTAGGTGGGGGTGGCAGGGAGAGGCCTTGATACATATACAGAGATGCGGAAAAGCTACTCAGAGCAAGAGGGAGAAAGGAAACTAACTTGGACCTAGGCAGTAAGCTCCCCTGGGTTCTGTGGTTTCCCTCGCTGTAAGGAGCACCCCACTTTACAGACAGGAAACCTCATCTAGTGTTACACGGAGCACTAGGAAGTGAGATTTGACACCTACATCTGCTACCAAAACTGCAGCTCTTTCTGTGGAAGCCCCGCTTTTGGATCCAACCAAACCCTGAACTTGCTGGGATCTGGCTTGGGGGCCCCCAGAATTAAATGTATAAGACGTTTTCAGTGTAGACTCCAATTCCTGTGCTTGTTGGCTGGAAGCCTAGCTAATGTTCCTGTAGTCTCTCATCCAAGGAGCCCAAGGAAGAATGACATGAACCTGAATCCTGGCCACCAACTCAGAGGACCACTTCCTTCTATGAGTGATGGGAAGAAATTGTTAGCACACCTTCACAGGGACGCTCACACCGTGAGGACTCAGAACCTGGTACAATCAGCCTCATCGTGATCAAGACCAAGATGATCAACATCGCTCTCCTCCCCCTCCTCACATCAGGACAAGCAACAGAGGTCCCCGTGGTGGTTCAATCATAGGAGGTGGGGCGGGCGGGCAGGCGGGCGGGGTGGGGGTGGGGGTGACGAGGAAAAGGTAAGGGACTCTGAAGTTGCCTTTTCTATGCAGTCTCAGTGGAGGCCAGATTGTGGGAAGAAAGATTCCTTGGAAACCAGGTCGCAGAGGAAAATGCCTTGCATTGCACAAGGCCAAGAGGTTGCCGTGGCAGTGCAGAGGAAGCCCTGGCCTAATTGCACTGATAATATAATCCTGTAACTCTTTCTGTCACTGCGAAGGTGGATGGGCGCTTCCTGTCCCTGCCGCCCACTACACATTGCTCCTCCATCCTAGGAGAGACATCTGCACTCCGGTTGCTATTTTAAACTGCCCTGGGCAGACCCTTGTTATGAAGAGCCTATGGCTCCATGTTAATAAGAGGTAGTATATTAAAATGAAATCCATGCTGTTATCAATAGATACCCACTCTCCAGATCAAAGCTTTGATAATACAGGATGCAGAGGGAGGGAGATAAGGGCTGTTGAATACCTACTATGTGTCACTGGCTCTAGAGACAACATAGAAACCTCAGCACAAAATACAAATACCTTGGCAACAAACGCGGTCTGATGTCTATATGTTGATATATATCATGTTCTGAAGATCGCAGCAGAGGCATCCAGTGGTTCAAGGCCCAGTCTTTGTGAATGAGAAGTTCTTCATTAAGCCTGACTTAATGAAGTTTTGCTGGAACTGTGGTTTTTCTCTTCCTGTTAAACATGTAATGGCTGCCCTTCCCCCACCCACTGCACCAGCTCCTCATTTACTGGGAGTGAACCTCTACTCTCAAGGATCTGGGACAACTTTTGACATTTCTTATTAAAGGTGGATGAAAAGGGAAATAGAAAGGACAGGACGTGACTGTTCCTAGGTATCGTGGAGGAGAAATTTCTTACAGATCTGTAGGAGAGTGGAGCCAGAGGCAGGGACATCCAGAAGAGTCCAGAGTGGACACAGTTCTGAGCCATGTGAGGAGAAGGGGCCAGAGCGGAGAGAAGGGAGCCAAGTGTAGCAAGCAGCCAGGGGCCCCAAAAGAGAGCGGGGTAACCAAACTGATTGGATTATGTCTGGAAAGACAGCTGGGGAAAAGGCAGCCACATCCCTGGGCTGGAGACGTTTAGGGGAGAGGACCCTGTAACAAGGAGGGACTAAGGGTTACAGAGGAGAACCTGTTAGCCAGGTTCATTTCTATATGTTAAATAGGCACATCAGCCATTTGTCCCAGGTTTGAAACCTAACGCATGGGAGCCGAGGAAGTGGTTCAGTTGTTTGAGTGGTTTGTCATGCAAACAAGAGGACCTAAGTTGGAGATCCAGAGCCCACATAAAAAGGTCAGGGGTGGCGTGCGTAAACCCAGCGTGGGGAAATGGAGATAGCAAGGATAGGAGGGTCACTTGGGCACACTGACTAGCCAGCCTATCCTACTTGGCAAGTTTAAAGCCAATGAGAGACCATTTCAGGAAAAAAACAAACAAACAAACAAAAAAGGGTGGCCTTGTGGAAGTACACCTAAGATTGACCTGTGACCTCCACATGCATGTGCATACATGTTCCCATGCAGCAGCACACACACAGACATGCACGCACACAAAGACACACCAAAACTTAGAATTAATGTGCTTTTGAAAGCTTCCTATTCGTGAAATTCAAAGTGACCCTGGAGAATAAATGCTTAGTGACAATGGCAAGAGCAGGCCGCTTAGCCAGGAGAGTAAAAAGGGGGAGGTATCCCCCACCTTCTCCACGGTTGTGTGTTTGTGTTTTAGAAGAGGAATCAGAAAGTCTCCAACCTCTACCACAGAGGCCTCAGGTCCTTCCGTCTGAAACCCAGTTGGACTCCTCTGTGGGGGATATTGAAAGGGAGTGATCCAGACCACATGTGTGGCCTCAGTCTCCCAGACCCTGCCCTACCGTAATGTGTGTGTCCCCTCTTCCCACCCCTACAGACTTGAAAGGACCTCAGACTTGAAGATTAGCTGCCTCCCAGAGCTCTTCTTCTGAGTAGGTAGAGGAGTCCCGCATGGGCCGTTCTGCCAGGTGGACAAAGTGGCATTCGGCCTGCTCACCTGTGCCCTGCGAGGCTTCTCTCCAGGATCTTGATCTGTCAGCTCCCCTCTCTCCTGTTCTCCTTAGCTCCCCTCCCCATGCACCTATCTCCCGCACTCTACAGTTCTCCGTCCACACCCAAGTTCTTCTGTTCATCAGCAGTAGAGACTGCCCTCGACCCTGCTTCTCTTGACAATTTCCAGATGTGGGAGCCTTTCCCAGTACGGGCCACCTGAAGCTCTGAGGCTGGCAGGGGTAAAGTGACTTCCCAATGGCTGGCTGGAATGGCTCAGAGTCTGAACCCAAGAGGCAGACCACGGAATCCAGCTGGCTTTCCTTGAACTCCTCTGCCTCATTCTTCGGACCCCCTGTCCTTTCCAGTCCCCTGGATCAGCTCCTCCAAGCCCTTCTTTCTCCTTCTTCCCTAGCTACAGGTTTTTCTCCCAGGCAGGCGGCCCTGCTGGCCTTGGGCTCTGATAAGATCTGTCTGGGCTGCCTTTGTCTGGGCTGTACCTGCCGCTTCCTGAATAGCCCTGTTAATTGCAATTGACTCCCATAGAATGTGGAGATCAGTGCCACTTGACACCAGATGGATGTGGATGACTTTTCCAGGTGCCCCAGCAGCAGGCAGGAGGGGGCTGGGAGATAGAGCTGGTTACAGTAAAGTGCTTTAGAAGTGAAGCTGTTCGCTCTTCTGTTTCTCTCTCTCTCTCTCTCTCTCTCTCTCTCTCTCTCTCTCTCTCTCTGTTACAAACACACACACACACTGTAGGTTTTCACAGTAAAATCAGAAAGAATTAGGGATTTTATACATGGCGAAAAGAGCTTAAGAGAATGGGTTCCTCTGGGGGTGGGAATGAAGCGCTAATTTCCTGCTGGTTTAAGCCTGTTGCCCTTTATCAGCTCCCAGCAGCCCCATTTTAGTGGTGGACACACCAAGGCTGAAGGACCAGCCTGCTGTCTGCTGCTGACCCTTATTCTTTAATGGGGCAGTATGGCAGGGGCAGACAGGGAACAGGAGTCCAGTCAGCTGAAAGCCTGGGATCCCTAGGTCGATGCTGCCTTTCTTCACTTGCTGGGAGCTCCAGGCAGGGAGTTAATGGGCAGCAGAGAGGCCCTGGCTCATGTTGCTCCACAGATCATTGTAGGACCATCCCAGCAAATCTGTGAGGTCAGGATTATCCTATTGTTCTCTGCACAGAAGAACAGCAAAGGTGTTTCCTCCCTGCTGTTACTGTCTGACCTCTGGGCTTTGGGTATCAGAGATGCCTAATAAAGAGGGGTTTCCGAATCATCAGGAAGAACCCCTAGGCCCAGAGCTTTTCTGAGCTGAGTACTGTTTTGTATCCTCTAATAAGGAGACCAGGGAAGCCCCTGTGGTCACAGCAGAGGGTACCTACACTAGAGAGAGTAAATCCTTCAGAGGGGGCTGAGAAGCCCTTCATGGATACTCTCCAGTTTGATGTCTTTCTTACCCTCCACTTCCTTAAGTGTTAAAAGCATGAAGTTTAGAGGTGCTTGGGGCAATACTGGGGTGCACCAAACACCTTTTTTGGATTTCAGAATGACTACAAAGGAAAAAAAAAAACATTCACATACCAGTGGTGTGTGTGTGTGTGTGTGTGTGTGTGTGTGTGAGAGAGAGAGAGAGAGAGAGAGAGAGAGAGAGAGAGAGAGAGGAGAGCAAGAGAGTGTGGTTTTGTTTTGTCAAGTCTAAATTACCACTTAGGGAATTTTCCCAAAGGAAAAGGCAGAGAAACCCCAAACCCAATCCAGAATGGAATATAAAATAGCGACAGGACTCATCCCAGCTAGAGGAAGGCTCCTTTTGAAATTGGAAGCCTCGAAGGGCATAGCCTTTAATTGTTCTATTTGTAGTGCCAGGACTATCGATATCGGAGTCTCTTTCATTTAATAAATTGGCAAGTCGGGAGTGGCAAGAATAGGACCCACTCCCCCCCCCCACCCCCTCCCGCCTCCAAGCTCTTCTTAATCAAAGGCTGGCTCAGTCAAACGGGAAGACCATAGAAATCAGCTGTGTGCTCTCTGCTGGGCAGAGATAGACAGAAAGAAGGGAGCCTTTATCCCCCTCTGTGAAGATGCCAGGCTCTGGGTGAACCCAAGCAAGAAGTCCTTAAAGGCCTGGCAGATCTCAGGCAACTCTGGGAATGCAGCGATTTATGTATGGATTAACACAGCGATAGACCCTGAGTAGCACTAATTACCTGACAACGCTCCCCTCCACTCGCCTGGGTCATTGAAATTAATTTCTGCTCTCAGGTTTGGCAGCCAGCAGCTGCAAGATCTCAGCTCAACGCTCAAATGAACGGGGGAGCTGAAGTCATTTCTCTGCCCGGGCAGCGTTAGAGGAGCGGGCTACCAGATAGGTCTGGATCTCAGACACCAAGGAATGAATGGGTTATTTTTCTCTTTCACCAAGTGCCTGAAGTCCTTGGGTAGCACAGAGGGGAGGAGAAAAGAAAAGCAACCACCACATATTGGAGAGTTCACAACGAACTGTGAAGACTCACAGTAGATTGCCAGTCCCTAGGTAATTCATAGTTTCTCTCCATTTAACAAGAACAAAAAGTTGAATGAATGATGGGACTGCATACACGCACACGTGAACACGCACGTGAACACACAAAATTACAAGATGTGATTTGTGAACATTCATGCTACAGCACCCATTATTGTCAACAAGGTATTTGCCTACGTCAAGGTTGAGAAAATACATAGAAAGGAACAACAAAAGGCCTTGGGTCTCAGTGTCAAGTAGGACACTGTAGTGGATAAGACGTTTATTAGGAGAGTTGTTAATGCCATGGACAGACGGACAGACAGACAGACAGACAGCAGCATGGTCGGCTCTGGTGACAGCTCTACCTCCACTATTCTGGTTGTGTGTTTGGTAATTTCTCTAGTCACAGATTTCAGAAAGGGGAAGGTTTTGATGCCGGAGACTGCAGCCAAGTTGTCCCAAATTCCTGGGTGGAGGGGAGGGAATTCCTGGAAAGGAAAAGGTGTGACTCCTTCGAGGAATGGGGGAAGAAGGGCGTGGGGAGAGAGAGAGAGAGAGAGAGAGAGAGAGAGAGAGAGAGGGGGGGGGGGTCCTTGTACTTGTATCTTTAGCCCTCAGAGGTCCCTAATCTGGCGACCTGAAATCTGGTAACTGCTTTGGAGAAGTGAGACAGGTGATCAAGCTGGAGTCTTGCTTTTGCTCCTACAACAGCTGGAACAAGCAGGTGGGTGTGGCCTGATCAGCCTGAAGCCTCAAACCTAATCTGAAGAGAGTGGAGGGAAAGGGAGGAAATAAGAGTCATAGATAGGATGGGACCCCAGGGCTTCAAGTTCACCATTCTTTCTGTCCCCTGTGTTGACTGTTTTGTTGTTTGTTTGTTTTCTTTTGTTTTAATGTGGATGGTCCAGCCTGGCCTTGAAAGCCTGATCTTTCTGCTTCTTCTCCAGCCTGTGAGGTTACAGGTGAGTGTTGGCCTTCAGCCTTCTGAATGTAAAACTCTTGAGACTGTTGCTTACAGTAGTATAGACTGACCGTTTCTAATACAAAACCCCAAATCTGAAACACTCCACGTCTGAAACTCTTTTGTCTTTGTTTGTGTGTCTGAGATAGGGTTTCCCTTAGCCCAGCCTGGTCTGGAGATGGTGTGCAGTGACCGCCCACGGCTCTGGCTCTGATGTGCTGGGCCTACAGACACATGGTTTTATGTAGTACTGGGGATGTTAGGCAAGAATTCTTCCAACTGAGCCACAAATCCAGCCTCTTGAACTTCATATACCATGTAAAAGACACAAATAAATACCCCATTCACATTCGGGTTTCTTCTCCAGGACACCTCAGGAGTCAAGCACATGCTTCTATTTATCGAGCTAAACAAAATCAGCTTTGATACATATTTCTGAATTATGACTCTAAGGTTTTGGAGCATCTGTGACCAGCACAGAAATCCCACCACCAGTTCAGGGGTAAGTACCAGGACTCGAACCCCCATCTCAGCGTCTCTACCAAGCATCCTTACATGTCACCCATGAGCAACAATTAGGCCTCTTCTCCCACGTCCAGCTCAAAACCTGTGACCTCGAGGCAAATGACTTCCACACCTCATTACCACTCCCCTGAGCCATCCAGCCCCCAGTAGACCAGGGAGGTTAATCAGCCACGCACCGAATCTGCTTATAAGGCTGTTTCATGTACGATTTTTATATCTTGGCTCCTAATAATGGTCCCATTATAAATGATTGTCTCACTATGATATACTGGTTCCTTGCCTTCTAGGAACTGATTTAAAAGGAAGCCCTGGACTCCTTGTGCCCACAGAGTTTATTCATACTACACTCTGCTTGCTCAGCAGCTGAAGAGGTATGGGCAGGGGGCGAACAACTCCCCTCTAAAGAAAAAAAAATTTCCTTACCAGCTTGAGGCAGTTGGTGTAATTAGTTCAGCTCAGCTGATGGTTTGATGCTGCCATATGAAGACATCCCTGCTCTTTCCAGGCCCCTCCCCAGGCCCAAGCTTCCCGCATGATCTGAAGTGCCAGTGGACATGACTCTCCCTGCGTATATCCTTCCCCCTTTCTTTATGCCACCAAACATTTTCAAGATGTCTAAGAGAACTTCAAATAGCAGACATATATATAATGTATTTCCTCCCTCAAGCCTAGGCATACTTGTTCAGTAATTAACAATTTACTCTCTATTATGAGTCAGTCTTACAAATATACTGTGAACTCTAAGAGGGACAGAATAGATAAGAGCAAGACACATGCTGGGATGGTCATTAGGAATATGGACAAGAGCCGGGTGATGGTGGCGCACGCCTTTAATCCCAGCCCTCGGGAGGTAGAGGCAGGCGGATCTCTGTGAGTTCGAGGCCAGCCTGGTCTACAAGAGCTAGTTCTAGGACAGGCTCCAAACCCTGTCTAGAAAAAAACCAAAAAAAAAGGGAATATGGAGAAGAAAGGACTGCACCAGAGAGTGGAATGCCTCCTGTGCAAGTGCTAGAGCCAGAGTTTGCACCCCGATACCCAGGAAAACGCTCAGTGCATATTATAGCCTCCTGTAACCCTAGTCATTCTGAAACAGAGACAGGGATTCCTAGAGGAAGCTGGTTTTCTAGGCTAGCCAGATCATCGATCTCTGGGCTCCAGTGAGAGACCTTGCCACAAAACATGAGGAAGACGGCCAAAGAGATGGCTCAGCAGTTCAAAGTGCTGGATGCTCTTCCAGAGGACCTGGGTTTGGTTCCTACCTCTCACGTGCCAGCTAATAATCATTTGAAGCCACAATTCCAAGGATCTGGTGTCCCATTCTGGCCTTTGTAGGCATTGCATACATATGATGCACAGGCATGCATTCAGACAGAGCATCCATACACACACACACACACACACACACACACACACACACACACACACACACGAGGGCTGGAGAGTTGGTTTAGCAATTAAGAGGGTGTGCTGTTCTTGCCGACCACCTGAGTTCAGTTCCTAGCACCCACACCAGGTTGCTTGTCATCACCCATAACTCCAGCCCCTGCAGAATCTGACACCTCTAGTCTCTGCCCTCAGATGCTCATACCCATTCCCCCACACACACATCCATACACACAGTTAAAAACAATAAAAGGAAAACTTTGAAAATACGTGCATATACACAAGTGCTTGTATAAACACACATAAGCCTGCACACGTGTGAACATGCATGCACATGTGTCACCACACACACCAAGAATATAGACAAGAAGTTGTGAAAACCACTTGTGAACTTTTCTGTCTAGTTATTATTAGTATGTGCATGGCCTTCGGCCCTGCTGCTCAGTAAGTTTAGAATTAGGGCTGAAAAGGGCTCTGTTTCCCGGAAAGTTGGGTTGCATGACTGTATCTTTAATTTCATCTTGGCATGCTTTGAAGATGAAGTACACACATGCATTTCACACTGATTTCATATTTTTTTTCCTGTTGTTTCATTTTTGTTTTTTCAAGACAGGGTTTCTCTCTGTAACAGTCCTGGCTGTCCTGGAACTCGCTTTGTAGATCAGGCTGGCCTCTGATTTTATATTCTTACCTCTAAATTACAGATAACTCCTCTTTGACATTCCATAGATGGGAGGCCACACCCACATCCCACAGGGAGAGGTGTGTACCCTTGTCACTTGTGTGAAATTGGTGCGTTGGTACCTGTCTTCCTACTCCAGTCCTCTGTGAGGTCAGCCAGTAGATGCTCGAGCTTGACCCTGAAGCTCCACTCCTAACTAGAGGCTCCACTGTGACTCCAGGACACCAATGTAGAGATGCATTTTTCATGTCTAGGTTGTTCACTCGGGTCTTTGAGATTGTGTAATTAGCATATGTTGTCATAATGATGTATTTATTGTAATGAAAGTGTTCTCCAGAAACCAGATTTAATAGTTTTAAATCAGAAGCCGACATGGACTTATAGAAATTCCATTCACAGTAAATTTCATGCCTGGTGAAAGGTTAGGGAATGGGTTTCCGTGGCACGTCCTCCCCATCCCACAAATCTCAGCCAATCCTACTGTGTTTCACTGTGAGTTTTGGAAAGCGAGCTATACTAATGTACACAGACAAGTTCAAAGTTTCCCCGCTTGCCCGTGTGCCGCGCCTTCCACTGAAGATGGAGCGGGAAGAGGTGGCTCGAGTTTATATGCTGAGCCCTTATAGCAATGCGACTCTCCTTAAGGGAGCAGCCCCTAAGCCCAGCACTGACAGGAACTTGGCTTTTCTTCTGTTCAATTGATAGCCCCTTGACTGCAAAGCCGTTGCCCATCTGTTCAGCCTCATATTCCAGGGGAGGCTGGACCCACCCCCTCCCCTAATGCGTAGGTACCTCACATTTCTCAGCTGGTGTTGGGAAGTAGCAAAGATTTCTTACATTGTGTCGAAAGTACCACGGTAACACCAGCATGTTTCATCCCTCCTTATCATGTGTGTGCATCCCCAGCATGCTTAAACGGCAGAGAGAGAAAGAGAGAGCCCCGAGGTGTCAGAAGACTGTGGTTCCTTTGTGTCTACAGAAAAGATATAACGATTGAATTAGACTCTTAAATATCTATGGCTGTCAGGTTGAATACAAGTAACTATTCAGTGCTTTAAGTCTGGCAAGAGAACAAGTCCCCTGGAGGTGGGAAGCCATGTGGGTCCCTGGAAGTGTGAGCAGATTGTTAAAACAGTTTCAGATCTGGGCTGGAAGGAAGCCAGAGTCTATCCTTCATGCCTAGCTAAGGTCTGGGTCAAAGCTCTGGCTTTGCTTTCACCTTGCCTCTCACTGAGAACCTTGAGGCTCACACTTCCAGGGACTAACCTCATGTCTGTCCCCAAGCCAGACCCCTGCCTCCCTTCCTCCCTTCCTTCCACCAGTACAGGTGTTAAGCTTTAGGGCATGGGTGAGGAATCCAGCTACAACACATGCAAGCCATGGAAAAGAACCTCTCTGCCATCAGAGTGATTTTTGTTTGCTTGTTTGTTTTTGTTCTTTGGAGTCAGGTACAGCCGCATCCCACCAAAGTGAATTCTAAAGAAACTGATTCGCTAACCTTGTCTGTTACTCGTTCTCAGTCTTTGTTTTCTCATCGATAGAGTGGGACAGGGCACACCCTTAGTCACCACCACGAGGAGGTAGATGTAGCATAAATGAAACAGTAGGAAGATGCTGAAAACATATGGTGACTGTGATCCACTGTACTCCTGTCGTTGTCTACCAGGATCAGGTGGCACTGGCAAGGCCGGCGCTGTCTTAGGGTGTGTGTGTACAAAGCCTGGTGACGAGCCGAGTGTCCTGAAGGAAGCTCAAGGGCAAGACCCCTGGTAATGCACTGCACGTGTGCAAGCCAAAAGTATCACATATGACCACGGACCACACAACACGCTATAGAGGAAACCCTAATAAGGCCGGTATAGTAGCACGGATGGCTTTCATGTCAGCACTCAGAGGCAGAAGCTGCCAGATCTTTGTGAGTGCAGGGCCAGCTTGATCTAAATATATGTTCCAGGCTACCCAGGGGTATATAGTAAGACCCTATCTCAAACAAATAAACTAACTAACCACACACACACACACAACACACACAGACACACACACAAAAAAAAAAAAAAGAAAGAAAGAAAGAAAGAAAAAGAAAAAGAAAGGAAAGGAAGGATGGATGGAAGGATGGAGAAAAAGAAAAGAAAAGAATGATAATGTGCAAAATAATGCAAACCCCTCAGCAGCTTGCCTTCCTCTCCAGGTCCGTAGACACAGCTACTCCTCTACCTGTTTGGGGTTCCCAGTGGTACCACCGAATTAGTCAACTATTTACATTTTCCTCTGACCGTATTTCCCCAGCCAAAGCTCCCCAATTCTGCAGGATTGTGGCTGTATCACACCCCCACCTCAATACATCGACGCCAGTCAAGCCTCTGGGTTCTCATGGAGATAACACACATGTGCATGTGGCCCCATGGATACTGTGTATGTGTGGCAGGCATCTGCCCGCTCATCTCTCCCTCTCTGGGTACATATAATTACATGTGCAATGTAAAAAGATTCATGATATCTAGCTTCTTCTCTTACCAGATTCAGGCTTTTCTGTACTAAGAGTGAGCAGGTAAACAGCTGTCATTTCCTGTGCGTATCTGCTCCTATAGCATGGTACCCTTCCTAACCTGCCTTCGCTAATGGTCTCAGTAAATTATGTCATTGGACCCAGCACTCTGATCTGACTGACACTCTTTCTTTTCTTTTTAGACAGTCATTTTTCTAAGTGTGTGCGTGTGTGTTATATGCGTGTGTGTGCGTGTGTATACTGTGCATGTGAGTGCAAGGGCCCACAGAGGCCGGAAGAGGCTTTCAGATCCTTAGGAGCGAGAGTCAGAGTTGGTTCTGAGCCACCCTACATGAACGCTGAAAACTGATCTCAGTTCCCTTGAAAGAGCAACAAATGCCATCACCCATGCCTGATTTGGCTTGATTTTTTTCCTCAGCAGGATCTTGTTTTTTAACGTATATGTAAATGTATGTGTGTAGTTGCATGCGGAAACCAGGCAGGCTCAGGAGTTGTGCTTAGCAGTACCATCCCGCACCCCTTTGAGGCAGGGTCTCTCATTGGCCTGGTGCTCAGCAAAAGGCTGGACTGTCTGGCCAGTGTGCCTCAGGGGTCCATAGGTCTCTCTACCTCTCCAGTACTGGGATTACAGCACACCTGGAATATTTATGTTGGTTTTAAGGATAGACCCCTGGTTCTCATGTTTGCAAGGTAAATTATCTAGAAAATAAGCCATTTTTCAGCCCCTTATTGAATTCTTGCATTCATGTATCACTTGTTTGAAAAATCAACTTTTGTGGTTTTGATTTGGGTAGATAGATAACATGCATGGTAGAAGACTGAGAAGTAGAAAACTTTAGAACTTAGACAGAAGACAATTTAAATGTTCCATCAGTTTTATTACTTTAAGATAAATCCTCTTAATATCTTGTATATTATTCTTCTCTTCTGAATGCTAGCATTTAGCAAGCTGAGTTCATAAACTATCATATAAAAATATTTAAATCATTAAACACTTCTTGGAAAATGTTTTAATGACTCTTAAGATGGCACCATATGGAAGGATTGTGTTTTATTGAACCATTTCCTATTTTTTTTAATGGTTGTGGTGTTTACATTGTGAATACTGAATTTTTAAAAATTAATTAAGGTTGTTTATTACTTGTATTCTCTTAAGCATTTTGTTTGATACAGCGTCTCCTCTCTATGTAGCCGAGGCTTGCTTTGAATCTGCTATATAGCCGAGTCTGGCTTCAAATTTTCCACCTTCTTGGCTTAGCCTCATAATACAGGCCACTGCTGTACTGAACTGGCTTAGCAATTATTAGGGATGACTCTAGATACCCTTCCTTGTCTTATGGTGAATCTGTGCCCATCTGACAAAACTGTATACCAGTTGGTGGTTGGTTAGGCAGTAGACATGTGACCCATCCCTGGCCAATCATGTGGAAGGCATGTGTGGGAACCGTGTCCGGCTACCCTAGGTGCACCAGAAGGCCTTTCTGCTTCCTCTAGAAATAGAGAGCCCAGAGTTTAGTTAGAGTTGGGTTTTTATAGTAGTAAAGGTGGGGGCAAGGGGTTTCTGAAGTTCAGGACCCCTGATTGGCTGACATTTGTCTAGGGGTGTCCTGGGGAGTGTGTGCTGGCAGGGGATCCTATCAATAGTGGTTGGAATGGTTGGAATGTTAGGCATTTCCTTTGGCTGGACTGTTCTGGGTGGTGCTTAGGTAATCTTAGTTCAAGGTCCTTCCTGCCACCAGGTACTGCTTCAGGGTCATCTGTTGAGACTCAGGCCTCCTTTAAACTCATCTATGGCTGAGTCCTACTCTGGCAGGTGATGATGGTTGGAAGTAAAGAACTTCCTTTGAGGGATCTGTTCATATTTAGCTTCTCATGGCTGGCTCCTACGCTATCATCTTCTGATTACCAATCATCTATCATGTATCTGTTTATATGTTATCAATATAATTATATGCCTACCCGTTATCTCTCCTTTACTATATGTATATAAGTGTCAATTTTATATCATTTCTTTTTATAGAAGTTTTTTAGATTATTTTTATCTGTATGAGGGTTTTCCCTGCTTGTATATCTGCGTACACAGGCATATAGTACCTGATAAGTACCTGAGGAGGCCAGGAGGGGGCGCTGAATTCATTGGGACTGGAGTTACAGACAGTTGCGAGCCAACATGCAAGTGCTGAGAATTACACCCTGGCTCTCTCCCCAAGAGCAACAAATTTTGTTACCCGCTGAACTGAATTTCCAGCCTTTCGTACCCTTTCTTAACACAGATTCTAAGTAAATAGTTGGTTTAGGAACTCACTTTTACTATGGCCTTGATTTTTTTCAAACAGATCAGTGTTTTTTATTGTTGTTGTTGTTTTGGGTTTTTCTGTGTTAATAGCCCTGGTCGTCCTAGAACTCATTCCACAGACCAGGGACCCAGGCTGACCTTGAACTCACAGAGGTTCTCAACCGCCACTCGCTGAGCTGGGGATTAAAGGTGTGCACGATCACACCCAGCCAGATCAATGTTTTTGTTTTGTCTTGTCTGGTGTCTCTCACACCTGTTTAAGGTACTGGCAGAACAGAGAACAAAGTTAAGTTTAGGAAAAAAAACTCTGTCACCCAGGCACATGTGAGTCATGCACTAGGCAGCCTTTAAAAACTGGACTCACCATTTTTCAGCTCTCTGTCTGCACACCGACCTCCCCTCTCCCCTCCAACCCCCAAACTCCTTAGCGGGTTTGTTGCGTGTTCCGTGCTTCCTTCTCACTCACTCCAGGTAATTTCAGGAAACTGAGGCCCAAACAGAGGCCACGACTCACACGTGCCTGGGTGACAGAGTGGAGCCTTGAACTCGTCCTTCCCTTCTCCCTCCTCTCTGCCTTTGCTGCTCCTCCCTCATTAGCAGGGTGGGAATAAACACTAAATTTGATTTGACTGCTTAAATAAAACAGCTTATAAAGTGGTATAGAGCCATGCCTTTCTTGTCTCAGAACTTGACATCATAAAGTTGGCTCCGTCTCCTCAGCCTGTATCTTAGGGGAACAAGTAAATTAAACAAGTAATTATATCCATAATGTTTTTAGAAGTTGGAAGATTTAAATATATGAATCTCATCTGAGCGTTGCAGCCTTTTGTCTGTGGTGTTTCCTGCCAAAAGATGTCTTGACAGGAAATAAACATTAAAATAATCTTTAATCCCTTGTCTGGTCTATTGCCATTAACAATTGATGTGCTTTAATTTTGCGGGATTTTAACTACAAAATGGAATGGCTAAGTAGTGATAATTGGGTTTGGAATTATACGGCCATTTATATCAACAGAGATGCGAGAGGCTGGGAGGGAGGTGATTAATTATTTACTATTTCCTGGCTGTGGTTCCTATTATAGAAGTTTCTGGTACGTTCTGCCGTGAACAATTATCACCAAGTGAAAGTAAACAAATCTGTGATTTGAGCTGTGTTTAGAACTTAGACCCCACCGCAGTGACGTGATTTGATTTGCACGGTCCCTGTGGACCACATGTGTTCCTTTTCTCCCCACTCCCCCACCTCTGCGTGGAAGCCTGCTCGCATTTGTGTATCAGTCTTTTGGTTTCCTTCTCCTTTTTCTCTTGGTTGCATTTGAGGGAGGTGCAATGTAGTTCAGGTCTCAAACTCGGGACACTTTTCCTGCCTCAGCTTCTTGCATTCTGGGATTGCGAGTATGAGCCACAATGTTGGCATCTTTGTGGGTTTCAGACTCCAAAATTGAATTTCAAGGGATGCTGTTCAAATCTGAGCAATAAAGCGGTACTCCAGACTCTCTTCTTCCTTTTTAACCGTTTCCCAACATTTTTGAGAAATGAGACCAGGACATGGTAGTGCTTGTCATGAATGTTCATGTACATGTATGTTGTTCACTTGGGCAAGGGCATCAGAAGGCAGCTTTTCTGGTGTCTTTTGAGGGCTGGAGAGACAACTTAGCAGTCAAGAGCTCCTGCTGCTCTTGCAGAAGTTCTGGGTTCAGTTCCCAGCTTACAGGTAACTCCCTACCACCTGTTACTCCAGCTCTAGGAGATAAAACATCCTCTTCTGGCCTCCAGGGATACCTGCACTCATGCGCACATACCCACCCACACACAGAAACATGCACATACAATTTTTAAAAAAGTAATATTTTCGAAATGTTCCTTTTTTATTTTATTTTTTTATTTTTCGAGACAGGGTTTCTCTGTGTAACTGGAACTGTAGCTGTCTTGGAACTCGCTCTACTGTAGACCAAGCTAGTTTTGAACTCACAGAGATCCACCTGCCACTGCCTCCCAAATGCTGGGATTAAAGGTGTGTGCCACCACTGCACGGCCAGTGTTCATCTTCGAAATAATCTGTTTAACAAGAATTGCCAAATGATCATCTAAAATGTCACAGTAGTTTTCTTTCTATTCTTCCTACGTAGAAATATCTTTGACCATTCCCTTCCCAAGGAGCTGGCACCTACTACAAAAGAGATCGAAATGACTGACAGGCAGTTCGTTTTCTAAAATTTACGTAGTTCTCATGTATTTTGGGCTTCTGAAGTTGCCACTTTGTAACAGTGTGAAGCCCCATGTCCAAGTCTGACCATCCCCTGCCTCTCCCCGACCCTTTTCAATAATTCGTATTGATTTTCTGTGTGACGTTATCTGCTTAGTACAAAGTAGGTTTGGGCAGCTGCTTGCCTGTATCTGGCCACCCATTATCAAATGCTTATGATTTAGCTTTGGCCGTATCTTCTGGGAAGGTGTTTCTTATTTTTATCTTTTTCCTTAAGGATAGGCTGATGTTGACAAGCCTGTAATAAATCTGTCTTGAGGAGTGATGTGAGGATAAGGTGTCGTGCACTCCATGTTTGGGGCGTGCATCAAGGAGGGGGGCTGCAGGGATTGCTTCTGGACAGATGTCATCTTTTATTAAAAGTAGTTGATATTCTCGACGTGGGATGGGGGAAGATTAGAATGGAGTGCTTCAGAGACAGCGGAACCCTCCTGCCGGTGTTGGATAACTAAGATCACGGCTGATTCTCACCACTGCCTCCTCTGCACGTGAAATAATGTTGATATCCGAGTGAGGCTAAGGTCACCAAGGTCACACTGAACCCTACTCGGTCCCACAAAGTTTTGTTCCCCTCTTCCAATGGAGACCCTGTCCCTCTGAGCAGTCATCCCTCACTTCTCCGCCAGCTCCCAGCGAACACAGATGTGCTTTCTGTTTCTGGAGATGGGTCTGGGCTGTGCAGGATGGTTTTTGAGCTGAACCACATCCCAAAGAACGACGTCAAGCAAAGATCTCAGCAAATGCCAGCAGAACTTAGGTATAGTAAGCACAAAGATTCTGGAGTTGAAATTCTCTTGACCTCTTCAAAGGAGAGGCAGCAGCCACTTTTTGTAGTCAGGGTGGTGGGTGAAGAAGTCAGAGGGTCTCACCAACCACAGCATGAAGCCGCTGGAACATAAGTCCCTTAGCCTCTTGTCCATGTCCTGGTACTCAGTTTGGGCTGCCACCAGGTAAGCACCCGGCACATCTTCATGGAGACCACTCATGGAAGAAGGGGTGGGTTGAAGAACCATGGAGATTCATGACCCTGGTGCCCTGAGCCGCTCCTCAGTCAGACAGGCTCCTTCACAGTTTTTCCTTCAGAGTTCCCTCCATTTTCACAAGCAGGGAATCCAAGCTTGAAAAAATGTTTTTCTTTTAAACTGTGAGTAGAAAGAAGAGCCAGCAGTGTCAAAACCCTGTGTGCAAATATTTTATTATGCTCCCTTCTGCAAATGGACATAGTCTGTCAATATCTGTGTGTCTGGGAAGGGCCAGCCTGCAGAGAGGCTGTAAAATAGACGCTTGGTGTGGTGATCCATTATGTCCCCGCTGAATTAGGTTCATTGAGAGTCTGTTATTAAAGCAGGATTTCTCTTAATTATTAGCAGATAAAAATAGGAAAATAGATTCCAAGCGGGGAGGAAAAGTTACAGGCAGCCAGTGTCCAATTCTAAATGTGTGCATGGCGGAAATCGGAATTTGCCAAACATGAATAGGCACTTACAATGTGACTAGAATTGGTTCTGTCATGTGTCAGCGTAATAGCCTAAACCCTGGTTCAATACAATGAACCTGGGGAGGTTTGCTTAATGAAAGAACTGACGTTTTCTGCGTGGTGGCTGCATTCATCAGCCCGCATCCTGTTCATTACGCTACAAAGGGCTGCCAATGGGAATCGGTGGGATCATCTATTAGGGAAACGTGATGGGGACAAAAGATAGCAGAGGCCAGGGCCCTGTGGGATTGTCTGCCGTGGTCAGGGTTACCAGAGCCGTGGGCTGTGATCATGGGCCATGTGTTTCTAAGCATGCATGAGGACTTCCAAAGTCATGGGAGGGAATCCTTTCTTTCCCTGCCCCACACTGGTCACTACAGCCTAGGGAAACTGAGAGAGGAACATTGCCACCTAGCCCTGGTTGTTCCTTATTTGTAAGGAGTTAGTTCCCAACTATAATGTGTCCCTGTGAGGTCTGAAGCTCTTCCTAGGTCTAAGGGTGGGACCCTGAGTCATTGGACAGCATAGATAACAACACAAGGTGAGCTAACCGGCCAGGCCGGCTTGGGAAGGGTCCTGGTGGAGTAAAAAGAAGGTTGTTAATTCCCTGGGCCACTTAAGTCCGTGCTAGCTGCTCCTCCCCTAATGAGACTGTTTAGTAGGGTTCTTTCCGGCAGAGTTTAGTGACTGAGAAGAGATTATAAAGAGAGAGAAAGTTTGCAATTAATTCTCTGAACCCATTCCTGTAAGGAGCTGCAGAAGGAGACCACAGGAAGTTTTCACAATGGGCAGCTCCTCCTAAGCCTGGGGTGGTCAGGTTTTGAGATTTCCATAACAAGGGCCTTCAAAGAGATGTAGAGGAAGTAAGGTGCCTTGCCTGTTTGCTGGAACCCTAAAACCCGTGCAGACTCTACTAAAACAAACCAAATAAACAGCAGCAACAACAGAAAACCTCCTTACATAACTATCAACGGTTTATATTGCCAATATTTGTGTCTTTATTACTTAAACTTTATATGAGTCTAAAACCACAGTTTCCCCCTCTTCCTCTTCACCTGGGGTCACCACCTCCGGGTTCCCAACTGGCAGTTGTCACAAAGCTTTCACAAAGGTTAAACTTAGACTCTCTTTTGACAAGGTTATTGCAAGTGTGAAACCAGAAGGTGTTTTGAAATGCAGAGGACAGTGGCCAGCAGACAGACTGTCAGTGTCATGGCACAGCATGTGTGTCTATGTCAGAGGGCAATCTTGGGTGTTGTGCCTCACCCACAGTCCAGATTGAGACAGGGTCCCTGTTACTCCCTGCATATGCCCCGCCCTGTGAGCTTTTAGGGAGTCCTGTGCCTCAAGAACACTGGGATTATAGGCATGCGCTCTAGTACCTTTTACTTGGGTGGTGGAATTTTGAACTCAGGACCTCATTGCTTTTGTAGTGAGCACTTTATTAAGCCACCGTCTTTCCAGCTCCAAGTGATATCCCTCTTCTTAGCAGATGAGGGTGATGGACTTTGTCATGAAATCTCCGAGCAGCCACAGGAGAGCAAAGGAAGGAGCAAGCAGTCAGCTGCTGGCTATGTTGATGGTTCTTTGTTTTGAAGACAGGGTCTCCCTTATAACCCTCCCATGTAGGGTGTCCTGGAGCTCATGAGGAGGTAGCCCAAGCTGACTCTGGACTCAAGATTCTTCTGCCTCCATCTCTACTGTGCAGGGCTGCAGGCATGCTTTCTCCTACCCTGCTTGTTTGCTCTCATGCTAGGATGCAATGTTTTTCTCCCAGCTCCACGAGTCCTTCGTACAGCACCTTGAGTGGAGTGGGGTTCTCAAAGCTTAGGATCCTGTCCCCGACTCCCCAGGATAAATGTCTTCAAGATGGGGATCTCTGCAACTATCCTAAGCTATTCGTGATAGATCCCAGTAGAGATGTGTGTACTCTATGGACTCCAGACTTGAACCAAATCTGTGTTGTTAAACCTTAAAGGCTCCAAGGTCAGGGCTAAGTACTTGGCTTCTCTAACCTCAGTTTTCTCATCTGAAAAATGAACCTAATGATCATGGTACGTTCATGGCTTGGTTATTACCATGAAGAACTTTTGTATTAAATATCTGACAGTGGATTCAGCATAGTAAGTTGTTGCTAAGTCCTCCCTGGGTGTAGGAGGCAGGGCATAGGCTCAGCGTAGCTCTTCTGCTGTCTTCTTGAACATGTTCACAAACTCATTGCTGGTGTCCTTTCCTCCCAGCACACTTTCCTACAACTCCTAAACATCTGTGCAAAATAATGCCCAAGGTCTGTTCTTAGAGTTAATTAAAAAAAAGGGGGGGGAGCACAGCTTTAAAAAGCAGTCATTAATACAAACGTAATTGTTCATGGAAAGGTTCTGTTCATTTCTTCTTATAAAAGCCCTTGCAAGCCCTTGCAAGCACCTATTCTGATAGGTGATCTTCTTGATAGGGAAAAACACCTTTTCATGTGTTTGCCAGCAAATTCTGTGGGGATACAGTGTTGAATCTGTCTGAGTTCTGCTCCTGATGGGATTGCAGGTTTCTCCTGAGTTCACCTCTAGACTGGACAGGTTGACGAGCTTATTATTTTTCTGGGTACTTCTTTTTGGTAAAAGATTACAAATGAGACTGTTTTAAGTAGTAAATAAAGGAAATAAAGGCTGCGGATGAGACTATCCTTCGGGCTTCTGTTTTTGTGGTTCTGATGAGCGCATGCGTACACTGTCCCCATCATTTCTCCCTGTGTCTCCTGCACTCACGTCACATCGAGTCTGTCTGCACATCCTTGGGCATGGGGAATTTGCTAATCTGGTTGGTGCTTGTGTGTTCTGCTTCATGCATGCCTCTCCTCATTCTGTACAGCTGTTCCCTCTGCTCTCTCTGCCCTAGTCTTAGCCAAAGTTCTTTTGAAACACATTAGCCACCAGAACCCCTGATTTACTCCCTATATTAACCAGTACATCTTTCTCTCTGTTTGCTCTGATTCCTTTGGGTGGTAACTTAGTGCTTCAAGGTCAAGTTCTATGAGATGGCACATCTTTAGACAGTAAGGAATAATGTTAGAATTTTCTGTCCTTTTCCTTAGCCTTCTTGTTCATCATATATAGTTTTCTATCCCATTCTCTGATATATCTAGGGTATAACCTTATATCATTATATTCTTGCTCTGACCTAGGCAACAGAAACATAAGAGTGAATTAGAGCCCTGCAGGTTAAATAAGGCCTATGAACAATGACAAGATTCATTGTAGTATATACGATGGCCAAGAGACCCAGAAAGGTAGGCTGAAGAAGGCCTGTTCATCTTCACCAGGTACCAGTGAAAGAGAACCAAGAGAGGCTTGGCATAGAGGTGCAGAAAATAAAGATTTACCATGGAGAAGGCCATGCATAGTATGGACCTCAATGTTGAAATGGGTGTTTGGAGGTGGACTGCCTTGTGAAGTTGAGCACTGGGGTGAAATTGGAAGGATGCCTATCAGAGTAAAGGGACCAGCATGTGCTGAGACCCAGAGTATGTCTGGGTCTGTTAGAGACACTTGAAAATCGCTTGGTAGATAACTCCAGTGAGTTGGCTTCGTCTAGGCTCAAAGCAACAAAGAACCTCTTCCTTTTGAACTGGACATGAGGGAATCTAATGAAAGCAATTTGGGACTTGCAGAGTTGGAGTATAAGGAGACATTTGAAGTTGGCGTCTAATAATGCCTCCCTCGATAATACAGAAGGGACCCTCCAGGAATCTCCTGCCACCGAAGTCACGGTTTGAGCTGAGCAGATGGGGAGTCCAAAGTTACTTATCTCTGATAGAAATACTTGTGATACCAGAAGACTGGAAAATGGGTCCAGAATAGGAGAATAGGCAGCTGTACTTGCAGAGAGGGAAATCTTAGAACAAGGGTTTCTCTGTGTAGCCCTGGCTGTCCTGGAACTCACTTTGTAGGCCAGGCTGGCCTCAAACGCACAGAGACCCGCTTGCCTTAGCCTCCCGAGTGCTGGGATTAAAGGTGGGCGCCACCACGCCCGGTGCAATTGTTTGTTTTTGTTTTTCTCGTCCTGACTGAGGATAGGGAAGGACAGTACTGGTGTAGCGGGTAGAAACCAGGGAGGCTTCTGAAGTTCCGTAGAGTATAGGGCAGCCCCAACTCAAAAGAAATCATCCACTCTCAAATATCAAAGTGCCAACTTCTCGAAGGGTTTACTGAAAGAGAAATGCGGTGCCCTCCCCATCCCCAAGCCCACACCCCATATCCCAATGCTTTCTTGGGCATTTTCCACTCACACCACCACTTCTGTAAAACTCTTCCTTTACTGCCTTCATCTTCCTGCACCAGTAATTCAGAGCTGACTTTTGGCATGGGTAGGATAAGGTAAGGGGGCTGGGGCGTGCCTTTCTTTTCCTTAAGAAGTGAGAGGCAGGGGCTTACCAATAAGAGGGCTCTCTGTTCCCAGATCCCCCAGGTAGCTCTCTCTTTGCTGTCATGGTGTTGGTTTTCCCAGCTAAACCCCTCTTCCCCACCCACCTCAGTTCTTTTTTCTCCTAGCAGTTGATCAAGCTCTACACTCCATGGCTGTGATCAAGCACCAAACAAGCAATGCCAGGGAGGAGAAATGTATTTTCACTATGCTGCAAGGGAGCCCCCTGGAAGCAGGAGTGTTTGCTCCATGGTAATGGGACTGTGATGCACGACTTACTTGGCCCATCAGGAAAACAGAGAACCTGGGCTGGAAGCAGGACTGGGTTACAACCCTCAGCAGGCTGTTCCCCCAGTGACACACATCAGCCACCCATGTCTCCCACCCCAGTGACTCCACAGTCTTTCCTAACAGCTGGGGACCCAGTGTTCAAACACATGAACCTGAGGAGGACATTTCACATGCAAAGTTCTGTGAGCGCTATGTGTCTGGATTGGGTGGGTTTAGCAAGGCTGGTTAGCTTGTGCTGAGAAGTCTGCTGCTCTTGAACTCAAGGCCACACCCCGCTACTTTTCTGTGTGTCTTCCTCCCCCTCCAGCGCCATCAGGTGGGCCCTGCACGAGTCTCACAGCTGCAGTTTCTAAGTTCGATGGTAGAGCCTGGCTCATGGTTAGGGTGTTTGGAGCCCTAGTGCTCTTGCCTTAAAGTCCACATCTCTGCCCTCACTGGGAGATGCTTTTAAGACCTAAACTGGATCACATGTGCAAAACACTTGGCCAGGTGCCTTGCTCAGTGTAAGTGACCAATAAATAACTTCCCTGATTATTGCCGTTATTTAGAATATAAATATATTTAAGAATATCCTGTAAATATTCAATTGTTCTTGCTAAGAAGAGGAACAAGGCCAGGCGGTGGTGGCGCACGCCTTTAATCCCAGCACTTGAGAGGCAGAGGCAGAAGGATCTTTGTGAGTTCGAGGCCAGCCTGGTCTACAAGATAGTTTCAGGACAAGTTCCAAAGCTACAGAGAAACATTGTCTCAAAAAAAAAAAAAAAAAAAAAAAAAAAGATCAAGGGTAGAGCTTGTAAAATAGGGAGTACTTTAACTTCACAGGTTAAACCATCCTAGGAGACACAAGTAGGCTCTAAGTCTGGAGTGTCCTAATGTCCTAAGTGTTGGCCTCTCTTTCTTTAAACTGCTTGGTCCAGTTCCATGTGTGAAGTGGGACAAGCGTAGAAGCCTGAATCTCACAGTCTACAGAGAGCTCCATTTGCTTTTCTGGGTGGTTACGAGTTAAGTTTCACTCCAAACTTACAGGGTCCCGATTAAAAACCATTCTGTCTTCCTCTGTCAGAAGGTCCCCCTTTTATAAAAGTTTGGAATATGGGCAGAATAGAAGATGTGTTTAAAGGACATTATTCAAATGTCAGGTTTAATTAACTCCCATCTCCAGAAGCCAGCCAAAAGGAAATCTGCAGAGCACGTTCTCTCTCTCCCTGTTTGAGGTGATAATTGTATCATAAAAAACCTCCCCAAACTCTTGTAAATTAAGTAGAACCATTTAAATATATTTATAATATTATGTATTAAAATAGAATATATGTATGTGTGTGTGTGCGAAAGAGAAAGAGAGAGAGAGAGAGAGAGAGAGAGAGAGAGAGAGAGAGAGAGAGAGAGAGAGAGAGAGAGAGAGTGGAGGCTGAAGTGCCTATTCATGGTATACTCTAGAGCCAAGTGTGATAGTCTGAAAATGTATGTAGTCAAGAGAGCACTAAACAGTGTAGTGAGCATGCGGTGCTGTGTACTGGGAGCATACATGGAGTGCTTGTTTACAGTTTCTGGGATCACGTAGGGGTGCACACTTTGCTGACAGGGAGCTGGTTATTAGACCCAGAATAAACAGCAATCCCATGGTTAGGGAGGCCATGGTGTCTGCACGCTGGGCCTAAATTGCCTGCAACTGGTTCATTCCCAGTGGCGTAACCAGATTTGTATCTCTTGCAAGAACAGCTGAAAAGGTACGTAAATCAAAATGACGGGATGAGAATTTAAAAGCAAGAATGACCAGAAAGATCCCTGGAAGACCGCGGTTGGGCTTGAGCCCCCCATGTCGAGGTCCAACATTTGTACTGATTACTGTCTGACAGCTCTTGAGTCTCCAATGATAACAGCCATCTGACTTGATCGGAGTTCAATGGATTTTCACTAAAATAGAATCATCGCCTCGGTGATGGATAGAAAAAGTAAAACAATACATCCTGATAAATGCTCTGCCTGCCTCCTTCCTCTCCCCGGCGGTGACCTTGCACAATCCATAAGACGGCGCAGACAGAGCCCTGGCCATTGCCTCAGCACGTCAGGGCTTGGAAATTGAAGCCGTTCTGAAACCCATCAATGGGGTGAAGGGGGAATGGCCCGAGAAAGCAATGGATCATGCTTAGAGGGCTCGGAGGGAAATCGGGTACACTGAAGGTCAGCGTGTAGCGTGTCCGGAGGGGACAGCCGAGGCTCTCATTCTCATGCGTGGGAGGCTGTGGCCCTGTGGAGTAAGATCAGTAGAGTACAATAAAATGACAGTTTTCAATGCGTGTAATTTCTTCTCTGGAGCAAAAGACCCTGAAGAACGGTACAAAATAAGCACTAGCCTCAAGCTTGATGATCCCTGCCCCTGGGTCTTCCTCCAAATGGCAAGGAGCAGGTATATAAGAAACCCCTTACTCTCTCTGACAGAATATTCGTTTACTAGCTCGGTTATCATCGGAGCCAGCTCTGGGTACCTCAAACGTTATTGACCACCAGTGACAGTGGCAGCAGCATGTTATAAAAAGGAAGCCATCTAGAGCAGGGTGTTCAGGAAACTCCTGACCCCTTGCCACCATCCTCAATGCTGGATTAGAAAGAGATCCTTTTGGACGGTTGAAGGCAAAGAAGTTAGATGTTGGCAGGCACTCCTCAGTGAGGGTAACAACTTGCTAAAAGAAAATATTAAAGTAAAAATTAGATCATAAATTTGGAGCCACAGTTACCCAGCCTAAAGTGCAAATTGCCAAACAAGTCAAGAGACTCATTAGCATTTATGTAAATCAGTTATTGCTCTTCTCCACTTCCTTAATTATCCATGTTATTTCAATACAACCCTTTCTTTGATGTCCCAATTCTATATTTAAATAGTGCAAGATTTCTATCGTATCCTCCCGCAGAGGTTTGCGCCATGCAAAAAACATGCCAAGAGCAGCGCTTTCACAGACTATGGGGAAATGTTTAATTGGTTCATCCCATCTGAGTTATGAGGGCGAATTACTAAGCACATAAAACCAGAAACACGGACAGGACCTGCAAGAGGCCACTGCAAACTCTGCCCCCAAGTCTTCGCAGATCCTCCCTGGGAGCCGATTCAAAGGGAAGTTTTGCAAACTTCGTTGCATCTGGCTAAATGATTGATTTAAAATTGAAATATCTGGAGACCAACACCTGCAACTCTCTCCCTGTTGGCAGGGAGAGTTGATTTCCCGGCTGGATGAAGAGGACACACATGGCAATGAGAGAGGAGCGTGGGGACAGAAAAGAGTAGACGGAAAGTCTTTCCTACCCAACGCACCGTCACAGATCTGAAAAATAAGCTTTTTTTTTTTCCTTTGCCAGGAGTTATCTAAAGTTGAAAAAAGAAAAAACCTTCACAAATTGTAGACATGAATGGTCTTTCTCTAATAAATGTGCTCCTGAAACGACAGAGCAGCCACAGAGAACTTCACAAGCCCTTAACTTTTTCCTGTGAAGCTGAGAGCGCCCACCTGCCTCACCTGCCTCTGGACAGACTCTGTGAAGATGAATTCTGACTGAACATAAAAGGAGAGAAGAAAACCTCCTCCTCCTCTCTGTTTTTGAAGCGTTACTGGATCTAGTTCCTTTTGTTTTTTTGTCCCCCACCCTACCCCAGCCCTCCTGGAAACAGCAGGTCTGGTGTGAAGACTATTTAGTGGAGGGGTTAGTGGAGGACAGGCTCAAGTTCAAGGCCAAGCTTCGCTAGTGGCCTTGTTTAGCATTTCCCCTGCTTAGCCTCCGTGAGCAAAATGTGCTGGGCAGGGCTGTGCTTGAGTCATCAGAAAAACATCTGTGCTGATGTGGATGCTGTGCAGTCTGTAGTGAGTGCTCAGTAAATGCTGTCAGCTTGTACTCTGGGCTTGTACTCTGGGCAAGGCGCTGGACTAAACGGGGCTCCCTCTGAACGCAAAATGAATAGGAGAGTTACTGTCCCACAGATTTTACAATGAGGGAATGGGATTTGCGTAGGTAAGGGCCTAATGCAGGGACCAGCAGCGTGGACCTAAGAGCTAGAGGACTTGAATCTTTTGTCATTATTGTTACGCTGTCCACAAAGTGCAGAAGTGCACTCACGGTCAGGACACTGTGGAGTCGGTTCTCTCATTCCATCTCGACGTGGGCTTTCCAGATTCAACCTTGCCCACAGAAACTTGAACCTCTGAGCCGTCTTGCCAACCCCAGAACTAGAGTTTCCTAAACTTTCCCGAAGTTGGAGCAGTACCTACAGACAAGAATCACACAGTAAAGGTGTAAATCAAAGATTTAAAAAAAAAAAAAAAAAAAAAGGAAGCAAGTTTCATTTCCTTTGTCTACTTAAACAAGAAGTTTTTACAGAGGACTCGCTCAGGTACGTTTTTGGACCATGCCAAATTCCAGGCTCTAAACACTTACACTTGGATATTCAGCTCTGCCACATCTGTGTATCGTTTAAGCCACCAAGCCGGGTTTGTATGACATTCCCGGGTGTTCAGAAGCAGAGTCCCTAACATGATGAGCCTGAGACTTACTAAATGTGGTAGAGAAGAGGTGGTGTGTGTGTGTGTGTGTGTGTGTGTGTGTGTGTGTGTAATCATGTTTCTTAGAAAAAAAAGCCATGATTTTTCTAATCATACATATGGTTTCATTAACTGTAAAATTTTGAAGAGAGCTGGAGATTTGAGTTAGGAAGAGTGCTCTCTTGACATGCGTGAAAACTTGGGTTCAATCTCCAGCAACACATAAGGCAGGTATGTGGTAGTGTGCCCTTATAATCCCAGAACTCACGAGTGGAGGCGGGAAGATCAAAATTTCAGGGTCATCTTCAGTTACATAGAGATCTCGGGGCCAGCCTTGGCTACATGAGGCCATGTCTTTAAATAAATAAACAAACAAACAAATAAATAAATGGAAAAGAAAGGAAGGGAAGACAAAATAAAAAGGGAAAGATGCAAAAAGTTGTAATGAGCTTTAAAAAAAAAGATAAAACCTTCTTAGGGAGACAGCTCAGTTGGTAAAGCTCTTATGTAAGCCTGGCAACCTGAGTTCAGATCCTCAGAACCCTCATGTACCACTCATGTCCCTTACCATAATCCCTGCACTCCTATAGGAAGCTGGAGGGGAAGATGTGAGGATCCTCTGAAGATGTGGAGGGTCAGATAGCCTAAGGGTACACAGTAGTAAAGCTCTGGGGATCATCCTATCTGGAACAACCTGAAAGGCAAGGACTGATTGTGAACTTGTCCCCTGACCTCTGCATGAACACTGTGGCACACTTGGGTCTGTGCTCACATTGTGCTGATGGATACACACCCCCACACACTCCTTTCTCAGAACCTTCAAAATCCGATCACCGTCTCCATCCCTCCAAGATGTTGCTGGAGAGAGTACACAATCCAGTTGTATGAGGAGTTTTCCCACCTTCTTCTCCACTTGGATCCCTTTAAAGTCTTATGTCACAATCACAACAGGGCCACTGGAGAAGGGAAAAGATGGTGGCTCAGTTTCCTGAGGTCGATGTTGTCTTTATCACGTGTGCTGTCTTATTCCAAGTGGGCATAAAGCTAGCGTGGAGCATGGCACCAAGTGGGAATTCTCCTGAATACTAGGGGAAAAAAGAAAGAAAAAACAAATAAAAATTTAAAAATTAGCATGCCACCATCCCTAAAAGAACAAAGTCATAGAATCCTGTCCCCTGTCACCAAGCTAACCCTCTTCCACTTGGAAACATGAATGATCGTCCACTCCCCTGGTTTCAGGACTTCCTGCTGCAGAACTCCAAGGGCTTGCGTGCAGAGCCCCACCGCCAGGGAAGGCACATTGTTCGGCTCCGAGAGCCCAGTCTAAAATCATCATCATGCATTTTCATCAGGATGAAATATCGGGCGCTCTGCTCAGCGCAAGGTTTTATTAATGATGTGCTGTCAGGGGCTGGATGTTCTGCATATTTGCATATTAAACAGCTGAGTGAAGAAACATTCCTTTTATTGCTGCAGGGAATAAATCAGTTTAAAGCAAGTTCTCATCATTTATACTCCTTTCAGCTAAGTCTTCTTTTATTGAAATAAATTGTTGAAGTGCTTTGCTCATTCTTCGAATACTGATGAAATTTACCTTGATAGGACCTGAGGAAAAATAATATTTCCTTAAAGGTGCAGTATTGTTCCACTTTTGCGTATTACTTTAATCCATTATTGATAAGTTAATTTAGAAATATCAAGCGAAAGAGGAAGAAAAACAGGTTTGAACAAAGACTGTTTCCTCTGGATGATTTTGCCAATTGTGCTTTTATTGGCAGAGCACAATTAAATAATAAAAAGCAGCAGGGGGCTGGAGAGGTGGGTGGTTCAGGGGCTAAGAGCGCTTGCTATGCTCACAGAAGATCTAGGTTCAGTTCCCCCGGCATTCACAGCCACCTGTACCTCCAGCTGCAGGAGATACAACACCCTAACCACATACCCTTCGTGCACATACAGACAAGCCAGACACACGTAGAGAAATACAACTAAATAAAATTTTGGAAAAAGAAACAGAAGCCTATTTTATTAAGGCCTAATTGTACTTTTACTAAGGACCCGTGAGCTGGTTTTGGATTCAAATCCCAGTACACCCCACCCTCCTGCAAGGACTCAAAGTCCGGTCATTTTCACTTATGCCCGTCTCAGGTAAGGCTCACAGGCTCCATACAAGGGCTTGGAGTGCCTGTCTATTCAACACCTATCCTTTTTAATAAGATTGATTTTTAATTATGTATATGTGGGTCTGGGTGGGGATTTGTGCATGTGAATGCAAAAACTCACAGACGCCAGAGGGGGAGTATCGGATCCCTGGAGCTAAAGTTAGAAGTACTCGTGAACTGCCAGATGTGGGTGCTGGGAATTTAACTTGGGTCCCCAGCAAGAGCAGCAAGTGTGTTTTATGGCTGAGCATCTCTTCAGACCCTCATTGCTTATTCTTTATGGCTGAGTTGAAAATCTACTGTTCACTTTGTGATTTGAAAACTTTTTTAAAGAGGGGGACCTGGCAGCTGCAGAGATAACTTAGCGGGGAAAGTGCTCGCCATGCCAGCCTAAGGACCTGAATTCGGATCTGACATCCGTGAGCAAAGCTGCCAGGAGTAGGGGAGTGCTCCTGGAATCCTGGAGCTGAGAGGGTCTTTGGGGTTCAGCCAGTCTCATGGAATCTGTGAGATACGGGTTCGGTGGCAAAAAAAATTAGAGAGCAGTCAGGCATGGTGGCACACACCTTTAATTCCAGTACTCAGGAGGCAGAGGCAGGTGGATCTCTGTGAGTATGAAGCCAGTATGGTCTACAAAGAGTTCCAGGACAGAGAAACCCTGTCTTGAAAACCCTGTTACACAGAGAAACCCTGTCTTGAAAAACAACAACCACAACAACAAAAAGCTAGAGCGCAATAGAGGAAGACACCTGGGATAGACTTCTGGCCTTTGGTCTTGCGCGCACACACACACACCCACGCACACACACACCCACGCACACACACACACGATTCTGACCCATATCATGGCACTTTGGGAACTTTTGGTTGCTCATCACCATCTTCCCACTGGGGAAGTTTCTGATTGCACATAGCCACCCTGCACACATGGTTCAGAGCGGGCCAGTTCTCCGTGGTCTTCTGCTCTGCCTTTGTTCTGTACCGCCTCATCCCTGGAGGAGGGACAGATGCTGACAGGTGTGAACCAGTTTCTAGGGTATCAGAAAAGTCATTTGATGAAGTTGAGGCTGGTACAAGGACAGTGGGACACCACTGTGTCCAGAGATGGAGACAGGGAGGACCAAGTCCCCAACTAACCTGCTGAGTGATAAATGGAGGTGGCTTCCAGGCACCTGAGACTCTTGGACCCAGTTTTGATAAGGCTGATGGTATTGTCCAGGGCAGAGAGGTGGCCCAGTCTCTCAAGGAACTTATAGGGAAGCCAGAAGAACTTCACGACGCAGTGCTTGCTTTGGTTTTTTTTCAGTCTGCATGAAGCAATAAGAAGCCCCTGTTTGTAGTTCACTGCCAAAAGAAGCATGGCCTCCACAGAACTCAACTGTGGCAGAAGCTACTCGAATTTCAGTGGCAATGCATGCTTAACAAGAGGAGAATACGATCTTTTTATTGATGGCAGCCAAGAAGGTGCTGGAGCTCTTGCCTGCAGAAAGAGGTATCCCAGCTCAGTTCTGTTAAGGGCAGGATTAGGGAAGCAGGATCAGTGTCTGGGAGGCACCTCAGTTTTCCAGGTTCCCTCAGCCCAGAACAATGGACACAGGAGGATGAGCAGTCCAGCATGTGTGTGTGGGCGACTGTCCCATTTCCAAATGCTAAGAGGCTTCAGAAAATGTCTTTAGAGCTGAGAGGCCTCAGACATACATTTAGGGTCTTTCAAAATGGACTAGGGGGCAGATGGATAAAGATGCAGGTGGGGCATCTTTTAAAAAGGGGAAAAGGTACCCCTAGGGTGGCTTTGGGCTAATGAGCTGGGAAAAAGACAGACAGACAGACATTCAAGAGCCCAGCTCCACAGCACTCAGCTTCTCTTTCTTCTGTGTTTGTGTATGGTGGGCTTTTTGCACCTGCTGTTTGTGCCGTGTATCCTAGGTTGGGGAGAGTTCCCAGTCTTTCTATGGCGATTGGCTTCCTTTCTCTCCCTCAACCCCCCTCTCTTACGTATATTCGAGGCATGTGGGTGTTTTCCCAGCATGCATGTGAGTGCACTGCATGTATGCCTGGTGCCCATGGATGCCAGAAGTGTATGTCGAATCCCTGGGACTGGAGTTATAAGGGTTTGTGAGCCATTATGTGAGTGTTGGGAACCGAGCCAGGATCCTCTGCTCTCCACTACGGAACCATCTCTGCAACGCTTCCTGTGTCGCTCTTGATGCTCGTCTCTCACACCCCCACTATTCTGCTCCATCAAGAAGGTCACTGTCCTTGCCTTGCTCAGGTAGAGTTCTGAGCTGTGACTTCCCTAGGACTACCTACTCAATGGCAGTGAAGCCTCTTAGTTTTGAGACTTCTGGGGCCAGAGGAGACCTGGTCAGCTGAGGGATTTTTTTTGTTTTGTTTTTTTGTTTGTTTTTTTGTTTTTCGAGACAGGGTTTCTCTGTGGCTTTAGAGCCTGTCCTGGAACTAGCTCTTGTAGACCAGGCTGGTCTCGAACTCACAGAGATCCGCCTGCCTCTGCCTCCCGAGTGCTGGGATTAAAGGCGTGCGCCACCACCGCCCGGCTAGCTGAGGGATTTTGAACTCACTGACTCACCTCCAGTTTTAGCAGCCTCCTCACCCTCCTGGTGGGAATAGAAAGTTAGACTAAGAAAAGGTGTCTGGACCTGGGCTCTCTAACAGGTAATGTAGCCAGTGGCCTGGGGGCACTATTTACATTTAAATTACTTGCGATTTAAATAAGGTTTAGGCTCAGCAGCCTCCTATAGCTAGTGGCTAGCACAGTAGGAAGGTAGTACCTGTATCTGGGATTTCTGTGGAACTTTCTACTGCACAGAGTAGGAATTGGCTCAGTTTAGGAACACAGGGTCTTAATTAAGTCACTTTTGTGGGTAAGGAAACAAGAGGCACCTAGGTACTCAAAACCTGAGCGCTTTTAACCAGGACCCCTCATCCCCCAAATGTTCCTTTGTCTGCATCAATGGAAGGAAGCAGAGTCAGGATGTGCCTGGCGAGTCTCTGTGGACGAACTGGGACTTGGTGGCCAGAAAGCCTGGTCCCAGGGGACTCTGTGTCGCAGGTGTTAACTTGATTAGCCAAGCAACTCCCCCTTAATTGCCTGAAGTGGACAGGACAGTTTCTGAAGCTCAGCACAAACCTTAGCATGGTGAGTCAGCCACTTCTGCCTTAGTAGCCTTACCAGCCTGCTCGCTCACTTGGAGCTTCTTTTCCCAGATTTGGTTTTGGATGGCAATCCCCTGGCCAGCCGATTAAAACACATGTCTGGGCCCCACCCTGCTGCTATGCACGCTCTTGGTCAGAGACTGGTTGGGGGTTGGAGGTTGCATTCCTAGCCAGTTCCCCAAATACTGCTGAAGCTGTCGGACTTTTTGGGTCACTCTTAGAGCATTCCCTTTGGACTGCCTCAATTTATTCCCTTACAGAGTGGTACTTCATGCCCACTCTTATGTCACGACAGAGACTAAGGTCTGTGATGTGATGTTTACAGCTAGGGCCATTGTAGATACTTGAAAAATCTGTGATGTAATGTTTGCAGCCAGGGCCTTGTAGATACTCAGCAATTATTAGTAGCTATTTCACTGAGTATGGTATTTCCGCTTGAAAATTGGACCTAACTCACTATGCCACCACGGATGAAATGAATATCATAGCTTTTTAACAACGTGAGGACCTTTCAACTTGAAGTCATCTGGTCCAACGAGGATAGAGGTATTCTCAGCGTGAGACTTTTTGGCGCTCTGTAAGCAGGTGTTTTCTTTCCTTCTAGGCAGTAATTTTAAAAAAATGTATCCGTGTACGTATGTGGAGGGGGTATGCCACGATGTATGTGAAAATCAGAGGCCTAAACCAGCTGGAGTGAACAGGAATGAATGAGTTCTAAAGAGATGCACACTCACGTATGGCTGTTAGATTACTGAAAGACTAAAGCCCAAGACATTAGATATTCACAGGCACCTCCTATTTGGAGAAGGAAGGTCTGAAGGCCTGGGGCCAGCCAGAGGAGGAACTTGTCTCCCATGGAAAAGTCTACCTTACCAAGCATCAGATGACCTGCTGGAGGCACTGTGGCTGACAGTTTAGACTGCGCCACTATTGCTCTCTATTCCCCACTCCCCACATTAGGACTCTGACGATGTACTGGAGAACACTGGGAGGTCAGGAGCGTACCACCGTGCCTGTCTGGGACACTCCTGTCATTACAAGACAGTGTACTTAGACAGAAGCCGGTTATCCACTCCTCTAGAGGTGGAAAATGGGAAAGATCTTGGTGCGGATCAGCGATCCACAGCACCGGCATCTCCTCCCCACACCCGCTTCCTGTAGATATTCACAAAGGGCCTTATTTGGAAGCATTTTGATTTTCATTCTGGTGACGGGCCTTTCTTCCCAACTCTTTGATGTCTATTGTACCGTGGTCCACCTCCTGAGATATTGCTACTTAGACTCTTAGCGTCTCCACCACTCTTCTCCCGTGGCAGTTAGAGTTTCCATCCTGATTTTATGGCACATGAGGGATAAGAGGGATGTATGAGGTCATCTTGTCCGGCCTCAGCCAGCCTAGGATTGTTCCATAATGGTGCAGTTATGTATTTGGTCAGTCTCATTTCAGATGACTCACTGATGAGGCCAGGGAACTCTTACTGTGTGGATTTCTGTTTTGTTTGAAACGAATCCTCGGAGGCCAGCAGGAGAAGGCTATAAGACCTAAGTCCGCCCCAAATGATTCTTCCCTAGCGATGTTCTTCTGAGAGTCATTTTCGCTATAAATCTTCATGCAATGTGGGAGTTGAGTGCACATTGTAAGTAGACCTCAAGACTATCCTAAAATGTAAGAAGAGCCCCCAAATTAAAATGCATACTGACACCTGGCTCAGTCCCCCAGCACTGTGTGCACACAGTGACTGCTGTGTGTATGAAAATCACACACAAAGTATGTGTTTTTGCCTATAGGCTGCTGAATGTAAAAGTAGCATCTTGTTCCTGCATAACAAATCCCTCGCCCCCCCCCCTACGCCCACTCTGATATCCTCATTCTGCAGGGGAAAAGATCCTCTCTTCAGTGTCAGGTTCCTCTCTGGCAATATTGGTCGCTGTGAAGATCCTGGCACAAGGCTGCTTATGACTGAGGTAGAGATTTCAGGGCCAGATTGAAGGAGAAGAAAAGAGATAAGAAGAGAAAGGTAAGGGCAGGATGACACAGAGTAAAAGAAAAATGGAAATTGAGAATTGGACTAGACATAAAAACTAAACAACATGAAAGATGGGGAAGAAGATGAATGAGAAAATGAAGAGGGAAAGAAGGCACAATAGGTTTGGGATCAGACATCCATACTCTCATCTGGGATGCGCCCCTGAAGAGATCCTTCTAGATCCTTCCTTTGCTGCAGGATGCCAGTTCCCCAAGTGTGACTCACTTTTTGTATTTCCAAGACAGGGTTTTTCCTTGTAGCCCTGGCTGTCATGGAACTTGCTCTATAGACCAGGCTGGCTTCAAACTCAGAGATTCAAGATTCACCTGATCTGCCTCCCAAGTGCTGGAATGAAAGGTGCGCACCACCACTGCCGGCCTCGCTAAGAGGTCTTGAGTCCAAGAAGTTCTGGGTGTCAGAAGCCCCAGTTCTTCAAGCTCAAGTTTGATAGCCTTTGCTGTTTTGTTTTTGAATGACTCCAGTTGCTTTCAGGATTGGCCCAGCAGTTAGGAGCTACTTCTGTTTACAGAGGATGCCACCCCTTATCATTTCCAACACCCACAGTTGCCAGCTTTCTGGCAGAATGCTTAGCCACCCCAGGCACTGCCGCTTCCGGTTCAGGCGCAGCAAGCATCAAGTGTCTAGCCACCCAAGGTCCTCAAGCTCTTTATGCTCAACGCGTAGCATAGTCACGTGATCTATTCATTAACACACACCCCTCCACGTAAATTCCTGTCCTCATGCACTGGATACAGTTTAAAAGCTGGACACGCCAACCTCTCACTTTCTCCACTGTTTTAGACAGGGTGAGCATCTCCCATCTTCCCCCTTCTCTTTTTTCTCTCTTTTTTTAGACAGGGTTTCTCTGTAGCTTTGGAGCCCCCTTCTCTTAATAAACTTTTTTTTTCTGTTTTGTTTTGTTTCGAGACAGGGTTTCTCTGTAGCTTTGGAGCCTGTCCTGGAACTCGCTCTTGTAGACCAGACTGGCCTCAAACTCACAGATATCTGCCTGCCTCTGCATCCAGAGTGCTGGGATTAAAGGTGTGTACCACCACCGCCGGGCTAATGAACTCTTAAAGTGGCTTCTGTTTTGTGTCTTGAGATACATCCTCACGTCCGGTAATTTCAACCCCTTCGCCCCCTGCTTTTCTTCCCCCTAACCTTCTTTCATTCTCCCCTGCCAGGAGACAAGCATCACTTCAGAAACTCCCCCAGGAAGGCAAATCTCGCCCTTTTCTCCTGCAGCCTTACGCTCTGGAGGACATTCAGTGCCATGTCGCAATCCCCAGGTTCTTTCTCTGAGCAACAAGGGCCTGAGTCTGGAGTTACATGAGCATCAGGGTTTATCTTTCACTTTTCCTTATGCGTCCCCAGTTAGCACATCATGGCTGACAAGAGACTCAGGACCATTAAGGAGTTTATTTTCATCTTTATTTTATCATTTAAAACACAGTTTTCCAACAAGAGTACCAACGACAGAAAAGGTTTTACGCTGAACAGCCACCCAAATTGGCGGTTCCGTTTCGTTCCTCTCCTCTCCATTCTGGTGTCCTCCCTCACAGCGCTCAGGAAACTCAAGTTGCTTTGAGCAGATCCTGGCCGTAATGCACCCACTGCTCTGGATGGACACTACAACATAATTATCATTTAAAGGAAAAATAAATCACTGCAGTTCATCAAGTTGCTGAAGGGCTGTAGCTTATCCAAAAGGGAAAAATCAAAAGTCTAAACGTCTTCCTTCACTTCGGCATGGGCTGTAGTTGTTCAAGGGTTCGTTGTGTTGCACACTACTGATAAATATTTATCACTGTTAAGTGAACAATCATTTGGAGACAGATACCAGTTTACGATGCCGCTTCTCTTAGCGTCCTAATTGTGCCTCTGCCTTGCCGTTTTATGTTTTATCGGAATATGCAGACGTATACTTTATGAGGTTGGGTAATGAAGAGCGAGAGACCCCAATAAACATATTTGCTAAGAGTAATGGTTATCTACAACTCAGCAACCCGGGGTTAGCATCGCCTGTATTACACAATACCAGGCAAGCGGTTCATAGCTCAATTAGACCTTACTTGCTTCATTTTTAGGCATTATGTTATTCTAAATTAACACTATATTTCATGTTCTCCAGGTCTAACTATTAACCAGATTTTGGAACCTTCAGGGTTTATTATTTAGTAATCCCTGAAGCTCTCAAGCAGGCATTTTTTTTTTAATTCCTGCATTAGAAGAGATTAAAAATTAGCTGGAATAGCCTGTTAAATAGCTGGCTCTCTGTCCTTCGCTAATTGTGCCTGGGAATGAAAAAAGAAAATGCAAGCGAGGTCAGATGGGGATGTGCCAGCAAATTTGCCACCTGCTCATTGTCTGCTGAAATTGGGGTTATTTAAATTAGTAAATAATTGTGAAGTCTCCATTGAGTGTCACAGAGCGTACAAATCAAGTACACAGACTGGGAACTGTTCTCTTTCCCCTTTATGTTTAAGTTTTCAGTAATAGGAATACATTTTGAATGTAAGCATAAAGGTGAGATAGAATATAAAATATAAAATGGAAAACAGAATTAATAAAGTAAAAAGTAACCATAAAGGCAGGTGTTTCCCAAACAGTGGCTAAAGTAGCCCGGGAAAGCACACTTTTAAACAGAAAAAAAAAGTACTATATTACTGGGTATGTATGGTGTGTGTGTGTGTGTGCTTTGTGTGTGTACACGTGCCTGTCCACATGCCCCGGCATGTGAAGATCAAGGAACAGCTTTTGGGAGTCAGTTCTCCCCTTCTACCATGTGAGTTCCAGGAACCAAACTCAATCCATTAGACAAGTACTTTTAGCCAGTAAACCACCTTGCTGGCTTTAGAAGAGACTTTTATGTCTCGTCTCATCTCCATCCTTGCTTGTTAATCAGAGGTAGGAATATTTTTTTTTTCCCAAAACATCTCAATACATAAAGATCATTTCAGCCACCGCCGCCCGGCTCAGATAAATTGTCCTCTCACTTGCTGTTTTTCTTACATGGAGGTTCTAATAAACTTGGCTTTCTTTGGGTCTCTGCGTAAGAACTCACCTCTTTATTTTCTTCCTCTTTTGTGTATTAAATAGATGTACTCAGAGACCAGCAGAGTCTGCCTTTGTTACATAGCAACCCATCATTTGTGCTTTGCTCGGTGATCCACGCACCTGCTGGTCCTTTTCGTACACCCTGTCCCTTCTCCCCTCTCTGGCCTTCTGTTCTAGGGACATTCTTTCCTTTCACGGGGACCTAGAGCCAGTTTTATTGGTTTGAATGCAAAGAAGTGGCCGAGTGAGCAAGTGCTCCTGGCATCCAGGACGGTCAGGGAGCCGGTCTTGCATCCCATAATGCACAGGACAGACCCCATCAGATACCCACCTGTTCCAAGTGTCTGCAGGGCCCCTATTGAAAAGCTCTTCCAAAGCAAAACAAAACAAAACAAAACAACAAAAACCAGCCAGGTGGGGTGGCGCACGCCTTTAATCCCAGCACTTGGGAGGCAGAGGCAGATGGATCTCTGAGTCTGAGCCAGCCTGGTCTACAGAGTGAGTTTCAGGACTGCCTCCATAGCTAATAAGAAACTGTCTTGACAAAACAAACAAATCTCTGTTGCCTCGTTGAGCCACTGGGCATTTACCAAGCTCGTGCTTCGCTGCCTGTTTGCCCCGCACGTAGTTTTCTAGTCCACATTCTAAACCCCACGTCTAAGAAACCTTTGCTAACAAGCTAGAAATGCAGCTCGGTCGGTAAACAGTTTGTCTGGCGTGCCGAAAGCACCGCATAAAACCCAGCGTGGTAGTGCACACTTGTAATCTCACCCTAGGAGTCAAAGGCATGGAGATTAGAAGTTCAAGGTCATACTTGGCTGTGTAGCCAGTTTGAACCTAGTCTGTGCTACGTGAGACCCCAGGAAGAAGGGGAAAGACACACACACACACACACACACAGAGAGAGAGAGAGAGAGAGAGACAGAGAGAGAGACAGAGAGAGAGAGACAGAGAGAGACAGACGGGGGGGGGGGGAGAGGAGAGAGAGAGATCTTTGCCAAGTCCTAAAAGTGACCTGTTGCACCCTCCCTGTCTTTCTTGAAAAGGTCATCCAGTTAAGCTTAGTTAAGCACCCTTGGGCCTTGTTCTTAGCTGATCCTTGGTCTTACTCCTCTGTCCTTATAGAATCTTCATATCCCAGTCGCTATTGTTTTTGTTTTGCATAGAGTATGTTTCTATAGAGCCTTTGCTGGCCTGGAATTCATAGAGACATACCGTCTCTGCAGTGGTTACATAGTGTAGTCTTAGTCTCTCTAAGTCAGTGTAAATGGAACTCATGTATTCTTGGCTCACCCTGGGATAGCTGCAGTAAGAGTCTTGTGAAGTTTTAGTATGATGAATTCCTTTACCTTTAATGTCCTCTTCTCCTAGTGACCTTGTACCCATTGCCTGCTGCACGCCCCCAGCTCTGCTTTTTGGCTGTGTGTGTGTGTGTGTGTGTGTGTGTGTGTGTGCTTGTGTGTGTGTGTATCCCCCGATGCCTTTTCCCCATTCAGAATTGTGCCCTGACTCTCCTCTCATCTCAGGTAGTCCTGACCCACACCACTGTAATCCAGAATGAAATCTCTCTTATTTTAATATGTGTCAGGACATTTCTTTCCTGCTTCCCTCCCCAGTAGGTGGTAAACTCTGTGAGTCTGGGATCAGATAGATCATGCCCTGTTATTGACATACAAATAAAATAAGGCTGTTGGATAAAAGCGTGGGCACATCAGCAGAAACAGGATACAAATATCAGTTCAGTCAGCCATGAACTCAAAAGGATGCTCCTAGCCTGGTCTGTTGTCTTCCCACTCCTCCTCAGCATTTTCCTGTCCCAGCCTGGCTGCATGTATGAAAAAACTTCTCCCACGAGGTTTCTGAGTTCTGCAGGCTCTCTAGTGAGTCTCAATGTACCTTGACAGTGGGATGTATTGGGCATGCCGATGCCTCCACAGCCCCTGTCAGCTTATCCAGGATGCTTTGACGTTATCACGCAACCCATATGTCAATACCCAGGGATTTTTAGATGTCGCAGGTGCTTTGAGCCTTTGTGTTCAGGTCTCCATCGACATCATCTACTTGTGAAGCCTGGCCCAGCCTGCGTATCCAACACCGTTCCTCGATGCCCTCTGAGGATCCCCGCCGAGCTGACATATTTGATATATCTTCACTAATGGGTCCCGACTCCATAAAAAGTATTAATGACTTCTCTTTTTGAAAGAGAGACTGCTTTGAATACAAGTCTTTATTACCTCGGAAGTTCATAAAAGCAAAAGCGACATGTTTCCCCCATCTTAGGACAGTGACGGAATAACTGTCTACTGGGGGCATAGGGATCCTGTTGTGTGTCTGTGGTCTGTGATGCCAAACGTCACACCTTCTGGTGGCCCAGGCCATGCATGGCTCTCTGGCTTGTTTATGGAGAACTCTTTCTCTGGAAGAGTCTTGCAGAGGTTTGGTTCTTTTTTATTTTTTTTTCAAACTAGCTTTATCTCATGACATGCAAGGGGGAAACCCTTCTTGTTTTCGGATGCTGGGAGGATTCTCCCTGGATCTTTGTTGCAACCATCTGGGAAAGAGTTGTGATGGCTTCTCAGTTAAGAGAGAAGGAAACCCATGTGCCAAGATGAAAGTGTGGTTGAACTTGACCTTTACACCTGTCTGCAGGGGTTGGCATAGATCCTTTTCTCAGTCCCAGTGAATCGAGGAGAAATAGGGTTTTAATCATCTGAGGATTTTTAATCCTTGAGAGAGTCTGACTAAGGAATCTTTATCTAGGCAGTGATTAATATGCCTCTAATCCCAGCACTCAGGATGCAGAAACAGGCAGATAGCTGTGAGTTCACGGCCAGTCTGGCCTCACATAGTGAGTTTTAGGACAGCGAGAGCAACACAGTGAGACCCTCCCTCAAAAAACAAAACAGCACAGAACAAAACCTTCCCTATTCCCTCTGATGGAGGGCCGGTGGAAGTAGATTAAAGGTCACAGGAAATCTAAGCATGTTGCTTTAAAAAGACAACTCTTTTGATGAATAAACCATGCAAGAGCAAATGCAAATATTACATAACAGAAGGCATCCTTTGTCCGGCTTGCTTGCTCAAGAGAAAACACGGGTCTTTCAACAGCCCATTTCCCCTGGGATGTGATTCCAAACTCATCATGAGGGATTCGCCTGTGGGAGAGTTCGAAAGCACAGCCATCTGGACATCGTGTTCCTCATTCCCATCAGCTCTCTAGAGCTTGCCTGCCTTCCAGCCGGTCTCCTCCAGAGTTTCAGCAAAGCGCTTATGAAAGTGCTTTGCTTGGGTGTAGGTTGCACACAAGCTGAAGTGCAGTTATTTGTCCCCTCTTGGGTTCTCAATTCAAAAACTGACTGCCTTTCAGTGGTTCTGTTGTTGTTGTTTTTGCTTAATACATATCACTTTTAATTTTTTTCTTCTTTGACAATTCTGTACATGTATGTGGTTCATTCTGACTGCTCTCACTACATCCTCTCCCATTTTGATCCCACTCCTGCCACACACACACACACACACACACACACACACACACACACTTCTTACAAGTCCCTTTCTCTTTTTTTGGTTTTTTTGAGACAGGGTTTCCCTATAGTTTCTAGAGCCTGTCCTGGAACTAGCTCTAGTAGACCAGGCTGGCCTCGAACTCAGAGATCCGCCTGCCTCTGCCTCCCGAGTGCTGGGATTAAAGGCATGCGCCACCACCTCCCGGCACAAGTCCCTTTCTTATGTTCATGTCTTTATATTTTGTCTTGCAACCCATTGAGTTTAACCAGAGCCATCTGTGTGACGCTGATGTGATCACCTATTGGAACCTGGTGGGCTTACCTGTGTGTATACAAATAAAGACAATACCCACCTCTTTTCCAAAATCTACCAGTACCTAATAGCCAGTAGTTCATCAGGGCAGGATATGGACCTGTGAGTTCCTCCCTGATCTATGATTAGCGGTTGACAGGTCTGATCTCATGCCGATACAACACAGGCAGCCATGGCTGCTCTGAGATCTCGACAGCAATGGCTGTGCATGCCTTAAAGGCAGCACTTCATAGTCTTCCCTGCTCTTCCCTTCTTTCCAGTCCCTCTTCCTCCACGTTCTCTGAGCCTTAGAAGGCTGGCATAGGTGTCCTGCTGAGGGCCAAACACTCAGCTGTCACTTACTCTTGACTCTTGGTGTCTGTGAGTCTGCAGTCACCATAGTTCAATACAAAGCAAAGCTTCTCTGATTAAGGCTAGGTATAGTATATACCTTTGAACACAAATATTCAGAGGCAATTTGATGGCATTTCGCTCTAGTTGAACAATTGTACTAGGCTTCCCTCTGGTTTTGATTGTGTTTACAGTCTTAGGTGTAAATTCCCTCCTGTGGAGAGGGGCCTCCACCCCACAGAGACCATGCTCCCTTACCACCATTGCCTTCAGTGTCCCTTGCTGTATGTCCTAGGGCATGCCTCTATACTCACATACTCATAACATACACTAATATACTAATTGTCCTGGTCTTCCTCTTATGGCTCCTAAGCTCCACTGCACAATTTTCCTACCTGCCAGCCACACTATATCTCTTTTCCAGTCCCAATCTTACGGCTTCTGTTGTCCTCCTAAATAATCTCTAGCTGTGGCGATACTTATATACTATAATAGGAGTACTTGTCTTTGATTAAAATGTATTTCAAATGCGGAGCAGCTACTATAGGGCAGCTGAGATTTGGCTTCCTGTGTGGATATCTGGCCTGATGTGGAGGAGTTTTGGGTTTTTTAAAGAAATGACAGCGTAGGGGTGGGGACCATTACTATTAACATCTGTGGGGGATGTTAATAGTAATATTAACATGTAATGTCGGGATATTTACTACATGTGTGATTAAGACAGTCCCCAGTCAGCCCCCAACGTTAAGAGCACCTAAGGGTGGCTAGAGGTTCCAGCGAGAGTCTGCCATTCTAACCTTCTCAATCCTGAAGATCCTCTCTTCTACTACTGTTTGGTTTTAACTGTCAGCCTGGCCTGACAACTCTATTGTCAACTGACCCAGCCTATTGTGGGCGGCACCATTTTATGGGCCGGACCCTAAAAGTGTAAAAGGAAGGAAATTAGCAAATGGTGATCCTGGATACATTTGTCTCTCTACTCTTGACTGTTGCTGTAACCATGACTACCTGCTGGAGTTCCTGCCTTGCCTTCCATTCAGTGATGGACTGGAAGTGTCAAGCCGAGCGAACTCCTTCCTTCTTCCCTCAGTTGCTTTGGATAGGGGTGTTTCTTCAGAGTACCACATAAAACTAGAGCGCTCGCCATGCTGTAAGACCCTCGGTGCTAAGTCATGTAAGTCAGTCCTATACTTATAGCATATGGATTTGAGAGATGAGAAGGTTGTGAGTTAGGAGTGGCGTCAGTCAAACCTAGGACCTAGAGACCTGTGGACAGGGTGGATTTTGTGCCCAAACTCTGAATGTCATCTTTCTTGCTTCTGCATTTATGCTACAAAAAAAGCCATATGCCTAGTAACTCCCTCCCCCAGAAAAACCAATGTCCTCCACTTAGTATAGGCAAAAGCGAGTCTTTGCAGGGAAATGTCAGACAGCATGTCAATTTTGCTTTCTGTTGCTCTGCTGATGTATCATTGGAAATGCTGTGCACGCCCATAAATTTCGCCTCTGGTTGCAGTCAGCATGGTACATACATGGAACATTAGAAAAACAGTAAATCCAGCCCATTTATTCCCATTAACCAGCAAAAGCATCCTGCGTGGGCCATCTAAGTACCAGAAATTACTGACACGGCCGTCAAGACTGTGGGAAGAGAGAAGCATATGGCAGAATTCTCAAGAGAGCAGATTGCTTTTTCTCGTAAGAGTGCCTCGTTAGACTATCAACCCTTGTAGCGTGCGGGATCCACTCTTTGTGGTCCCAACGTAAGCCCTGCATCTCACAACACGCTCTTCACCTTCTGTCTCCTTACACCGCCGACTTCTCCCACTTTCAGAGTGGCCTAAGCCTCGAGGTGGGCCCTTCACTTTCCCATGAATTAATAAAACATCTATGGCTGTTTCCCAGCGCATCGTAGCAGCTTCAGTCTGTTTCGATATGAGGACCATTAAGACAGGGAATAGATAAAGCAAGCTTCGTCTTTCAAATGCTCTTCCGATGTGAGACAGAATATTATTAATCTCGACTGCCTGCTGCTTTCATTTACCATGTTGCTGCTCGTGGGATTACAGGCAAAGGTTTCATAAGTTTCAGATGAAATATGAATATTTGTTGTCAAAACCACTGTTAAGCTTTGAAAGCCCTGCTAGTATCCATTCCATTTTATTATTCTTAGAGTATTAGCATTATGATATTTATATTCACAGACATTCCTGTGTTCTAGGTCCTAGGAAACAAAGCTCTGCCTCCCTCCTGCTCCCACGGCTTTTAAGTTCTTTCTTCCTTTCCCTCCTGTTCTGCTTTAAATACTCTATTAACTCCTTAAAAATTCCATACAATGCATTTTTATCATATTCATCCAGCTCCTCCCCCTCCTTTCTCCCAGGTCCACCCCCCACTTTCCCGGCCCCATCGACTTCACGCCATCTTTTAAAAATTTGTTTAATAACCCATCAACTCCAGTTTGTGCTGCCCCATACACTTCCGGGTGTGGAGTCATTCCCGGGCTGCGGCTGACCCACCGGATGCCACGCACGTAAGGAAAACGCATGCTACCTTCCCTGGAAGTCATCAACTGTTGGTTTCTAAGTTAGGGGTAGGGGGCTCATGAGTTAAAATGTTGGGTGGCTTGATGCTGTGCAGGCAGCCACAGCTCCTGTGAGTTCACAGGTACAGCCATCATGTCCCGAAATCTGTTCTGCTCCTGTCCTTCTTGACCACTGCCTCTCACAGTCTTTCTGTCCCCGCTTCCTCTATAGTCCCCAGCCTTGGGAAGAGCCTACGCAGATGTTTCTTTTCTTTTCTTTTTTTGAGTGTGCATTCCTCAGATTTTTTTTTTTTTTTTTTTTTTTTATTCTCTGCGCTTTGACAAATCGTGAGTTTTTGCTTTTACCATGAGTTGAGAAACTTTCCTGGTTTGGTCTGAGAGCTGCACTAGCCTAAGTTAGAGAGACAGGGATTTGAAGGGCAGTTTGATATTAGCAAAATAATAGTAGTAGGTCCAGTCCTAGGGCCTATGAGGTTAAATTCGTTCTTGTCCCTTCCTCATTTTACAAGTAGGAACAGGACATCAGAGCCAGTGAATGAGCTTCTGTCCATCTTGCCATGTCCCTTGCTTCCCTGGGACACGCATGAGGGCACACAGATGCCCTTGTTTGGGGAGCAGAGTTGCCTGTCTTTCAGACTGGAGATAGGTCGTGGAGAGTTTAGCTGACTTCATCAGATAGTTACACGTACACCCCACCTGGGAGACTGTTGCCTGCCAAGGAAGGTTCAGGGGGCTAGATCAGAGAGGGCAGAGCCAGGCTGGGAAGGTAGAGTCTTCGTGGAAGGCAGCCAAGGTCACATCAGAAAAGAAAAAGAAAACACTTTCGGAGCTGGAGGTGCAAAGTTCAGAGAGATCAAAAGGAGGAGGGCTCAGGTTGTGAGCTGAGAGAACCAAGCAGCAGGTGAATTAAAGCTCGGTGATCGTAACAGTAGAACAGCACAGCATAGCCCACTGCACTGTCCCATGTGGAGCCTTCCCGAGGACCAGACATTCAGATGCCTATGAGCATATGTCAAATACCCGATGGAAGTTGGGAACTGTGACTCTTCCAAGGCGCTCTGCTGAATTAGCCCAGATGTTCTCAAAGTGAGCTCTCCAGATAGCAACATCTGCGTTACCCGGGGACTTCTTAGAGACGTGCACTCCAGAACCCACCTCTCTGCCTACTGTGCCTGGGAAGAAGCCCTTCAGGGGATTCTGGAGCAGGGCTGAGTTTGAGATGCAGAGGCGAGAAGCCAGAGCAGAGATCCTGATGTTCCCGTGCTGAGAAATCCTGTCGTCTCTGTCTGCATGCACTGCCCTGACAGCCTCTGGTTATTTTCCCACAGCTCCTGAGGCTGAGGTCTTTGATTAAGGTTCTAGTTATCATCCTGCTCATAGGTGGCCATGTCCTTGTGTCCTTATTGAAAGGAGCAACTCTATCTTCTTTTACCTCTCCCCATGCATGAGGAACCCACCTTCGTGTTCTAAGTGCCTCCAAAGGCTTCACCTTCTAATACCACCTCTTTGAAGATTAAGAATGTGTGTGTGTGGGGGGGGTGCGTGCATAAATACAGTTAAGATGCACAGCCAAGTCCACCCCAGTTTACAACGTGTACTGTATAGGCCAGAAACACACTACTCTGGGGAGCCCTGAAACCAGGAAGTGGGTGGGGCCACATCAGCTTGCAAGGACCACCTCCTATCTGGGAAAGCATCTCTCTCTGTCAACACAGGTGCCACTGTGTTCTATCACCATAGTGTTTTTCTTGTGACATTTCTGATCTTTCGGTGCCCCAGCCATAGCCAGCCCATTGTCATGCTAGCTGTAGCTTAAAGAACTGGAGGCTGGAAGAGAATCATCTATAGAAGTGGCTCTCAACCTTCCTAGTGCTGCCGGCCCCTTAATACGATTCCTCACATTGTGGTGACCCCCCCCCCACCATAAAATTATTTCGTTGCTACTGTACAACTGTAATTTTTCTACTGTTACAAATCGTAATGCGAATACCTGACATGCAGGCTATCTGATATACGACCCCCAAAGGGGTCACCACCCGCAGATTGAGATCTACAGGATGGCACAGCAGGGTGGGTGCTTAAAGAGTATTGAGTGGGTGATTTCCACCTCATGGAAAAAAAATAGACCGCACAGCATGCAGAGGATTGATGCTTCTTGAATAGCAACCCCAATGGACTCCGTGAGAAGCAGCCCCAAAGGCAGAGGGCAGGGCCCTGACCTGTTCTAAGGGGCTAGTTAGGTGTAGCTCTGTGCCTAATCTCCTTATCTCAGTGGAACAATAAAGATAAAGTAGAGGTTTCTTCTCTGGCCAGAGGAGAATGAGGTGGGCTTGGACAAGAAAGCTCTTGCACTGGGTGGAGCCTCCTTGCTGAGTTTTCTTCTGCTAGACCAGAGAAGTGCTAGCAGGAGGCAGTGGGATTTGAACCCTGGTCCGTCTTTCTTTCTCACCCTTTCACCTTTCACTGCCTCCATTCTCCATACTTCTTTCTTGGCACTACCCGCCCTCCTCTCTCCAGCTCTCCCCTCCCTCTGTTCCCACCCCCTCCATCTTCCCCCTCTGCTCTGCATAGGGACTCTGGGTCTTAACCCAACAAGTCAGCTTGAGCCCCAGGTGGAAGGTCGAGTTCCCTCCACAGAGCCCCGTGTCTCTCCAGCAAGGTTTGTTGAAATTGTAAATCTGGGTAGACAAGTTCCTCCTCCAGCTGCCCTCAGGCCTTCAGACTTTTCCCAGGTAAACCCTAGTGGGGCGGGGGGCAAGGGTTTGTCCAAAGAAAGAGTGCTAGTGTCTGTTTAGAATATATTCATTCCTCAGCTGGGTGGTGGTGGTGGCAGCGGCTGTAGCAGAGGCACATGCCTTTAATCCCAGCACTTAGGAGGCAGAGGCAGGTGTATCTCTGTGAGTTCAAGACCAGCCTGGTCTACGAAAGCTAGTTTCCAGGACAGGCTCCAAAGCTGCAGAGAAACCCTGTCTCAGAAAAACAAAACAAAAGAATATATTTATTCCTGCTGAACTGAACCTTATGAAAAATCCAGCTAGAATTAGGGTTCGGGGTACACATTTCCAGAGTGTCAGGAGCTGTGTGCGCTGGGACACGGACTCAGAGTGGGTCCTCTCCCTCACAGGCTTTCTCTACCCATCCCTGAAGGAGATTGCCTGGAGCTGCTGGGAACCCAGAGCCCTCTCTTAGGACCTCCCACCCCAGTTTCTCAAGCCCTTACCCTGGGTTCTGGCTTTAGGGACAAATTTGTGACCTGCAGCAGCCCAATCAGTTCTGCCTAGAACTTTCTGCTTCTGCTCATTTTCTGAAGGGAATCCACCACAAGACCCTTGGCTAAGTCTAGTGTATCACACCTTTAGTCCCAGCGCTCGGGAGGCAGAGGCAGGTGGATCTGTGAGTTTGAAGACGGCCTGGTCTACAGAGTAAGTTCCTGGGATTAGCCAGGGCTACACAGTGAGACCCTGTCTCAAACTCTCACCTCCCAAAAGAGTGAGACCCTTTGATATCAATGGGGTCAGAGGTCATTCTCTGGGGACAGGATGTTAGACTGGGAGCTGGAACCTTGACCTTAGCAAAGGCTGAAACCAAAACCCCCTCAGAAGGTGGTGGTGGGAGACACTAACTTGGATTTTTTTCTTCTCACCCCTGCTCCTTCTTTGTGTAAGTCTGTTCTCTCCCTGCCTGTGCTTGGACTGCCCCACGTGACCCACATGACTTGTGTGGCCTATTTACTACTCTGTCTCTTCCATGATTTCTGCTTACCCCACCCTCTTCTGTGGGAATGGCTAACAGAACGGGAGTCAGAATCTCCATAGAAGTGAGCTAAAAATTAAAATAGGGGCCAGAAAGATGGTCCCGTATTTAAGAGTACTTGCTGTTCTTGTAGAGGACTCAGGTTCAGTTCCCAGCACCCATGTCAGGCAGCTCACAACCACCTGAACTCCATCTCCAAGAAATCTAATGCCCTCTTCTGTCCTCTAGGGGCAACTACACCCATTTGGCACACAGACACAGACACACACGATAATAATGATCATAAGTAGTAATAATAAAGATGAAAGGGAGAACAAAAGAGACGGGAAACTAGAAAATCGATAAATCCCGGAAGGAAGGAAGGAAGGAAGGAAGGAAGGAAGGAAGGAAGGAAGGAAGGAAGGAAGGAATAAAACCCCTAAAATTTGTGTATAGCCGCCTCAATGACTTGGACCTAGATTCTTTATGTTTTGTGTTCCTGACAGGGTGCTGGCCACACCCAAGTGTTCTTCTGACTTCCGACTCCAACCTTTTTAGTTGAAATGGAGAGGAGTTTTTGTTTTGTTTTGTTTTTAACATTTTGAAAACTGTGGTACAGATATTTACCATTTTTGGCATATGCTTTGGTGGTAAAAGGGAGGCCATGCTGTTGTGTAGCCATCGCATTGTGCGCTTGGCCTTGAAGTTGCCAACCACCAGTCTCAGCTTCAAGTTGCTTCTCAGCCTAGCGTGTCATGGTAGGAAGGGGAGTTGGAGACTCTTGTCTGTTTATTTTAAACCCCAAGCATCCGTTTTCTTTTGGGACAATGAGCTGACCTCTTTGAGCCTCTGTGTCTACAAGATGCATGCCTCCTTCTAATATCAGAGGCTCTGAACCAGGAGAAGGTGGGTACCACACAAGGCAGCTCATCCCAGCTCCTTCTCTCTGTTGTGAGGTTAAAATGCTAGCTCCCCATCCATCTTTCTCCTTTTTCATGAGGATGCATTTTACTACCCTTGCTTTTACTGTCTGGTTTATTTTTATTTGTGTTTGTGTGTGTGTATGTGTGTGTGTGTGTGTATCTGTGAACAAATATGTGCAACTGAGTGTAGGGCCTATAGAGGCTAAAAGAGGACATCAGATCCCCCGAAGTTGATGTTACAGGAAGCTGCGAGCTACCCCATTGGGTGCCAGGAACCACTAGGTTTTCCGAAAGAACTGTGTGTGCCCTTAACCCCTGAGCCATCCCTCCAGCCCTGGCTTTACCTTTCACAACAATGACTCAGGATACAAGTAGCACCTGCAAACACGGGTAACAGGGCACGGAGGGTTGCTAACAGCTCATTAGACACCCATGGGCTGACGGGAGGAGCAAGCCAACTCGTTAATATCTGTTGCTGCTCTCTGTATAGTTACAGAACTCCAGTCCATAGAAGCTGTTTGAAATTTCTATCGGGAGATGTGCACAAGTGGTTAAAATTAGTCATGCATTCTCGGTCTTTGCTGCAGGAAGGGTGTCTTCACCATGAGAGCGATTATGACATGTTAAAATGGGGTAATAGTAAGCAGACAGGCCAGGGGGCTGCTGGGCGAGCTCTGCAAACGCTCTGTTTATTTTCTCCCCGTTGACTCTTTTCTATCAGGCCAGACCACTAGTGCATTAACTTGGAAAATAACCGAGGCTGAACAAGTTCAAAGCTTTGACATTGTGCACCTTCTCTTGCGGGCTGCGCCAAGCCTTTTATTTCACTTTTAAATGGCTTCTTCCTCTAAAACACAACCTGCCTGGTTTGGTTTTGTTTTGTTGTGTCTTTTTTTTTTTTTTAAAGAGGGAACCCCCTCCTCTCCCCCATACTAGTAGCATTCTCTCAGTTCATTCTCCCACTCCGTAGAAGCACAGCATGACTTCTGAGGTCACTTTTGCAGGCTGGAGAGTCAGCTGACTGGATGATTTAGTCCCTTGCTTCTTTTCAACACAGCAGTGGTTTTTATGATGTTAGAGAAAAGCCTGTGATTTTCTTGGATATTAAAACGCCAGGCACTTAGATTTTGCAAAGCGATACTTGCAGTTCAGTTGGCCAGCTTCTAAAAATGTACGTGGGTTTTTCTCGTCTGTGTGTGTTTCTCTGTGAATATTGTTTACATTTATCAAACATGGCCCTGCCCATTACTCTGTATTCATCATTGCTTCTGGACCTCACTGACGAACATGATCTGTATGAAAATAAAACAAAACAAAACAAACCTTACAAGAGTCAAAGGGCCCGTCTTTGAGAGGATATGGAAACATGGTGAGTGTGTCTATAAAAATGACCTGTGGTCCCAAGCTAGGGCTGTTGCTGTTTGTCATTTGTTTATCATATGCCAATCACATGTCCCCACTTCTTATGTATTTGTAACCCGAGAGGCATTGGCTTGTTGCTATTGTTTAGCCTGCAACATCTTGGGAGAGTTTCATGAAAAACTTAACATAACAGAAAAGGAGTTGGGGGTGGGAAGTGATATTATTTGAGATCATCCATGCAAAATTTGTTAATATTTATTTGTGTAATTTATTGTAAGGACTTTGCATAATGCCACAAATACCAGGCCAGTGTATTGCTTTTATGTTCATTTATTTTGAAAACAAGGCCCTGTTCTTGCAATTCCGGTATATTGCCACTAGGTGGCAATAGTGCATCCTGATTAAGGAATACTGCCCTCTAAGCATTGTAACAAACATTCATTTTGACCATAAACCTGATGGATCACAGCTTATTTATAAGAATACATTTAAAAAAAAACTATGGATGTGCCCAAAATATACTTTAGTGATTCCCTGGGTTCTAATTCCTCTTTTTGAAGCCTTTGGCATTTCCATTTGCCTACTTGGGAGAAGCTGAGGGTAGGAACCGTGGGACTTTTAGTTCAAGCTGAATCGCGGATAAATGGCACATCTCAGATAAAACGGTATCCTGTATTATAGGACACACACTTTGTAAACAATTGCATGGGATATATTTATACCAAGAAGTGGTTTGTTGTTTAGGAGAAACTCAGGTTTACCTGGACATCTTGTGTTTGTGGCTGCTCGCGCTGGCCTGGGTCTGTGGCACTGATCCTCTGTGTCCCCATCTGTCTGTCGCTCAGTTGTGGTGCCTTGCTGAACTTAGCCAGGAGACATCTGCTCTTGACTTCCTTTCCCACCTGCAGTATGGCAGGTCCTTAACAATACTGGAACCCTGGTTAGAATTATTTCCTCTTTCCATATTGGAGGGAAAAAAACCCAAGACAAACCAAAACAAAAAATCCGGGACTCAACAAGGTTAAACAATTCATTTAAGTCCTTCCATAGAGCAGAGGCATGAACCAGCCGAGCCTGTGGCTGTGCCTTTGAGAACGGGCTTCTTTCTTCCCCTCCTCTCTTTTCTGCTCCCTTCCCTCCTGTTCTCTTCACTGTTTCCTTCTCTTCACTTCCTCCCCTCCATTTCCCCCCCCATTTTCTTTCCAGGTTCCTGAGAACAGAGTTTTCTCAAGTTACTTAGAATTAGCTATTCTCTTGCTCCAAAGCCTCTCGCGTGCTGAAATTACAGGTGAATGACACCAAATCAGGTACAGTGATTTCTCTCAGATTTCTTTGGGTGTGTGTGTATGTGTATGCGTGTGCATGTGTTTGTGTATGACTGCGTGTGCACTTGCTACACGTGTGAGGATACCAATGGAGGCTCACACACACCCTGGAGCTGGAGTCACAGGGTTTCAAGAAGCCAGAAAAGAGTGCTGGGAACCAAACCTGCGTCCTCTAGGAAGAGTAGCAAGTGCTCTTCGCCACTGAGCTGTCTTTCTAGGTTTAAAACAGATTTTTGTTTTGTTTTGCTTGTCTTCGCGAAATAAAATATTTACAGCCACCCACAGAGACATAAAGCTCCTTGAGGCAAGAACCAAGCGCTGGTCTTAAAAACAAACAAACAAAAGCTCACCCAGCATCTTTCCCCAACACCTAGCAAATGTTTGCTATGCGGGGTGCTCTTTGCCGCATAACGGTTTCTTGTGTTCTAAGAGCAAATTCCAAAAAAAAACCAAAAAAACAAACAAACAAACAAACCCCCCAAAACCAAAGCAGAGACAACGACAACGACAAAGTTACAAACTCGGTGTCATTTCTGTCCGTTTTGCCGTAGATTTGTTCTCAGTTTTGGCAGGATCATAAGCTGTGTTTCTGGACCGGACGATGGATTGGCCCCTGACCTCTCTTGAAGTGACATCCTTCACGTGAAAGGTGTATTGCTTCCCGCGTCAGTCTGAAGGCCCAGCGATTCTTCTCAAGTCTCTAACTTCATCCCACACCGGCAAGGGGAGGAGAGGCCGGTGACAGGAAATCTGGTTGGGCATGTACATGCCGAGTGGGGCTGGGAAAAGCTCCCAGCCCTCCTGCTCACAAAAAGCTTTCATCCCCTAATCACAGCCTGCAGGAGACATGGTACCAACTCATCTGGAAAACAAGATTAACTCATTTCAGTTAAGTGGTGATCAGAGATGTCAGCTTGCTGGAGCTCCGCAGCTTTGGGGGGCCTGTGGCTCTGGGGCTACTGGGGCTGGGGCTTGGGGATCAGACCTAATCAAGTGGCAAGTCCTTGGGCCTGGAGGTGATGCAGTTTGGAGACAAGGACAGTACCAGAGATGGAGTTCAACTCTGACATGGCTCCTTTCTCTGAATAAGGACCTTGTAGATGTCTAATTTTTTTCTTCTCAATGTACTAGGAATGAAATATCGGGCTTCTTACACGCTAGGCAAGTGCCCCACCCCCGAGCTACGTCTTCAACAGTTTTGCAGTTTTTACTTCAAGTCAAGGTCTCACCCAGTATCCCTGGCTGGCCTTGAACTTGTGATCCTTTTGCCTTATCTTTCTAAGTAACTGAACAGGTGGCCTTTGCCGTGAGGCCTGGCTACACCTCTTTCTTATCGACCACCTTCCTGAGCATGCTCCCTTCCACACAGAACTACTGCGAGCCTCCCAGATGAGGATGCTCCAGGTACTTAGCCTTGTGGACCTCTTAACAAAGAATCCTAATGAATCACCTGGGACCCCAAGCTTGCAACTTGTTAGGAATTTGTTTTAAATCAGGTGTCTTGTTTTTTTGTTTGTTTGTTTGTTTGCTTGTTTGTTTTTTGCAGCCCAGCCGAGCATCTTAGTTTATTTTATTCCATTTCAGGGGTGTCCTCTCTCGGATAGGATGGGATTCCACGAGGACATTCTACATAGTCTGTGTTTCTCACCCAGAGATCAGGGTTTTCGTGCGACTAACTGTCCTCTGTCTCAGCTGATGCATTTGGGACCCTTTGGAACTCAGTTACGATTGGTACTAAGAATCACCAAGGTGCGCATGCAGCATGTTGGTGCACACACAGCGAGATGGTGCACACATAGTGAGCTCCTGCACACACAGCGAGATGGTGCACATATAGTGAGCTGCCCATACAGTGATCTCTCAATGAACCTGAGACTCATCAATTGGCTATACTAGTTGGCTGGTGAGCTCCAACTTTGTTTTTGTTCTTGCCAACACTAGTGTTACAGATGTATACCACCACACCTACCTATGTGCCTCTTGTCTTATGCACTGAAAGTCAGAAGACCTTATAGAACATTTCTACTGTCTTCAAACATTTTTATGCTTGTTCATTTAAAATAATTTTTTGTTTTGTGGTGTGTGTGTGTGTGTGTGCATGCCATGTTGCATGTGTGGAAGTCAGAGGGCAACGTTGTGGATTCCATTGCACATAATTTTATGTGGGCTCCTGGGAGCAACTCAATATCGCCAGGCTTGCCAAATGTTTCATCTTCGGCACAGCGACTACACCTTAATCTGCTATTTCAGCCAGAAATTGCAACTCCACAGTTACTGGCCTGCTTCCCTAGCAGCGGCCTGGCTACTCAGGCAGCAGCCTGGCGAAAATTCTGTTCCCACAAGCACCTGCTCTGTGGCTGCTGCTAAAGGCAGTTTTAACTAAATCTCTGTCATTCTATTTATAAACAGGACTCAAGAGTCAAAGGCTGTGGTGAAAACCTGCTAGCTCAGAGAGGTTGAGTAGCAACTAGCTAACTTTCCCTCTCCTGGAAACTCACCATTTACTTTTCTCTGTAGCTGGGAATTTTGTCAATAAGTAGTAGCAAGATGTCCCCACTGATTTCTGCCCCAGAGGGCGTTTTAAGGTTGGATGAGCTGGAGTTGGAGAGATGATTCAGTGGTGAAGATCACGCATTGCTTTGTCAGAGAACCCAGGTTGAGTTCCCAACATGCCAGGGGCTCCCAACTGCTTGGAACTCCAGCTCCAGGGATCTGAAGCTTTTTTTCTGGTCTCCGGGGCTTTGCACTCATACACACATGCTTTCTCATAGGCACACACATATGCACAGAATTTTTGTTTTTCTTGAGACAGGGATTCTCTGTGAAACAGTTCTGGCTATCTTGGAACTCATTCTGTAGACCAGGCTGGCCTTGAACTCACAGAGATCTGCCTGTCTTTGCCTCCCAAGTGCTGGGATTAAAGGCGTGCACCACCACCACCACCCGGCTACACATAATTTTTTAAAATAATGTTTTTAGAGACTAGGTGGATGGGGTCATTTGTAGCCTTGATGAATATTAAACTTTTAAAAAAAATCCATCAACTAGGGAAACTACCAATTTTAGAGCAAGTAGTGATCGTGAATACTACTTGAAAAAGGCTAGCCCCAAAGATCTTGGTGATGGACGTGTAAACAGAGGATGGGATGATGAAGCTGAGCACTCGCAGACGTGGTTATGTAGAGTCACCCCTGTGAAGCACCATCTGACGGATGTATTTGAGACGAAGAGCTCTAGTGAAAGAGCCCTCCATAAGGGGACACAGCGCAGTTTGAATATAAAAGGTTCCTCAGATTCCCACGTTAGCCTGAGTATTGATCAGTATTCAAGAATGAGTGCAGGGAGCTCCTCTGCAGCCTGTCCTGCACACATTCCCAGATAGACGCGTGGGCATTGATCTCAGTGATGCTGCAAACACGCCTTACGAATTCCTCCTGCATGCACACTTTGAAGTTCGTCCAAATTCAAAACAAATATAGAATATGGAAGAGGCGTTCTCTCAGCAGCTACTCTGCTGGACACTGAATCACAAGAACCTTCTGAGCCACCCTGATGATCTGAAACATTACCCTCTTTGCAGTGAGGAGTGACAGATAGGTCCAAGGCAAAAGAATATGATTTAGTATGATGCGTGATATGATATGATATGATTAATATGATAATGTGTAATGGCTAGTTTTAATTGTCAACTTGACATAACCTAGAATCACCTGGCAAGAGAGCCTGGGTGAGGAATTGGTCTGGCCTGCGGTACGTCTGTAGGAGACTGTCTTAAGTTAATTGGTATAGGAAGACCCTGGCTACTGTGGGCAGTGCTATTCTCTACGTAGTGGGTTCTGAACTGTGTAAGAGGGGAGAGATGGAGCAGAAGACAAACAGGTGAGCGTGCATTCATTCCTGTCTGCCCTTGACTGTGAATAGGATGTGACTAGCTGTTTGACATTCTTGCCTTGTCTTCCCACTGTGATGGGCTTTAACTTGGCCTTGGAAATTGCTACAAACCCCTTTTTCCCCTAAGTGGGTTTTTGCCTGAATGTTTTATCATGGCAACAGAGATGAAGCTAAGGCAGTTTATTAAACGATAAATATATCTTTGAGATAATATATGACATGTTATGTGTTTTGATGTGACTTGTGCCTAAATCTTTACTGGGTAAAGACTGGATGCCGTTGAAATGGGGAACACAAACCAATTAGGAGATTTATCAGCCAGGAAAGCCTTCTACTACCATTTAAAACATAAGTGAGCTTGCCTCCGATACACAGGCTTTGCCTTTCTTGCTCCGTCAGAATCTTTGTGGGAAGCAGTTTCTGTCATTGGTTCTAGCTCTGCAGCACGACCCTCGTCAGGTTCTAGGTCATCAGCCCTGTGATGCCCTAGGTCATTCTTCTGACAACTCAGAGGCCCCACAGTGCTTCTGACTTATGCTTGGTCCTTGACTGGTCAACATGTGTAGAGTGTTTGAACTTAGGGTCCAGGGGGCTCAGAGGTGCTACTGAGACTAGTGTGGTCAGAGCTCTCTGATGATGGGTGACACCATTATTCTGGATGAGGTGACAACGGAGTTGGGTTTTGATGATGGCATAACAGTCTTTCTAGACAAATTAAGCAGGTAGAATGGGAAGAAAAGGAGGTTTTGAAGGATGAAGTGCTTAAGGACAAGCCTCTGTTAGCTCTTCGGATAGATGCCCCAAAAAGGCATCCCTTTAGGTTGGTCTTGCATGGATCCCAGGGGCGGTAAGGGTCTGTCAGGAGGCCTCTCTCCGAGTCGTATCCATTTCCCTCACCCTCTTCTTTGCAGCTGCTGGTGTCTCTCTGCCTTCCCTAGCTCTTTGGTGATGGGAGCTATTTGTTGCTTTGAAACTAGTTAATGCAGGGTGACCTGAACGCCAAGGGTCTCATGGTAAATAAACCCAATTTTTCTTCAGTCCTTTCAGTGACACCTAAGTGGTAACTGTGGGTAACAATAAAGAAGTCTCTTGCTCGATACAGCACATGGCATCAGCCCACCAGTCTGCCAGCGACATTATTGGCTTTATGGAAGGAAATTTCAAATAAAGGGCTGGGGTGGCTGACTGCCGCCATGGCATTTATAAAGTATGGGCCATTGTGTGTTTATAGTATTTCTTTTTATGGATGCCCAAGTTATTATTTTTTATTGGTTTGGGTACTTATTTTGCACATTTGTAAACAATTATGTAGTTCTGCAGCTGTTGTGCCACAGAGGCCATATGTGTCGCCAAGTCAGGAGAAAATTCCACAAGGACGCTCGTTGAATATCCTCATGAAGGAATCACTGCGATGCCAAAAATTAAAAAAAACAAAACAAAACAAAAAACCAGCACAGGACTTTCATTGCCCCCAATAGTAGAAGCTAAGTGAATTTAATTTTTTTTTTTAAACCTTCAGGTTTGGAGTCAAACTTTATAACTAGATTTGAAGGGTGTTCCTGTTTTCTGGCCGTGTACAGAAGACACGATGCTCCCCAAAATGGGTCAGCCAGTTAGGAAGTCATGCCTTTTGATAACTTAATAACATGGATCTATTGTGTGTCCACCCTTGCGTTGCTATGATTTTTATTCATTCACTTGGCATGTGCACACACATGCATCGGCCATGGCTGGTAGACGGAAGTTAGAGTACAACTTTAGGGAATCTGTTCTCCTGCCACGTGTGGGTCTGCATATTCAACCCAGTTCTTCGGGCTTAGCAGAACGATTCTTTGTTCAATGAGCCATCTTGCTGACCACTCTTCTTAGTAAGATATATATGTATATATATATATATTATATTATACATATATATATTATATATATTATACATATATATATTATATATATATATAATTCGATAGCAGACACTCTCAATTATATGCCTGTTTATATGACTTATATATACATATACTTTATAGTAATATAGAATTTACATGCGTGTCCTTTGTCTTTGTCCTTTGAAGACAGGGTTTTAGTATGTAGCCCTCACTGGCCTAGAACTTGCTATGTAGAGCAGGTTGCCCTTGCACTCACTGAGATCTGCCTCCTTCTGCCTCCCCAGCACTAGGATTAAAGGCGTGCGCCATCATGCCTAGTGCCCTCTTCATCTCTTGATAACTACATCTATGATTTTAAGTTAAGTCTATAAATCGGTTTCTTCCTGAGGAAATTTGTAGAGCCAAGAAATATTTATTGAGTCTCTAATACATTCAAGGAATGTCTCTGCTACCTTTTGTGAAGGAGTCGGGGATAGAGAAGAGAGGTCACTAGGACCAAGAAAGTGGCGACGAGTGGACGTAGGGTGTGTAGGAGCAAGCTGTGAGCTGGAGGAGTGGCAGCCATGGCTCTGTTGACACAACTTGCATCCATTCTGTGTAATTATTAACCTGTAAGGTGCCAGGCACGGTTGGAAGCAGGGGTGGTGAGTGAATGGGGCAGCTGAATTCCTCTCTAGCTGAGCTGGTGCTCACTGGCTGAGATTATGACCCGAAGAACGTATGCGCACCTGGCTTTAAGTCCAAGTCCTGGCTTTAAGTTCAGAATGTGATAAACATTCAGTCCCTAGAATGTCGGGTAAACACAGACCTCTCACAGCCTCGTTTTCTTCTCTGTGATATGCTCATAGATGCTTTTAGTACTGTGTGGCAATGGTAAGGTTCCTAAACACCATGAGCCTCCAGGGGGCTCATGGGGCATGGCTTCTCAGAGACCACATGTGCCACATCTATCCAGGTGACACCAAATTTTCCTTCAGGAAAGAAGGGGAATTTTAAGCATGATTGTTTCCAAAAGAAAAGAAATTTCCCAGATACACTGACAGAATATTTGGAAATAGACATCTTTATTCAAATAAATAAGTTTGTCCTCTCTTACTTGAGTTGATAATATTTCCATGTAGCATCTCCTCTGAGGTGTGTTGCCTAACAGTTATAATTTGCCAAATGGAAACATCACTTAACTTTAAGCGTCAAGTTAAGAACGGCTCTGTAGCCAGTGGTATTATCTTCTTCTCTCAATATAGTGTGCAGCAATCAAAAACAAAACAAACAAATAAGGAAAAAAAAAACCCACAGCCTCTATTTGCAATTTTTTTCTGTAAAATATGATTCCTTCCACTTGTACTGTTTTATTTTCGTTTTAAACACGTCTTCACCAAACTGTTGTACTCTATGATAGTCTCAATTCAATTTAAAGTGGAAGGGTTTTTTTTTTCAGAGTTTTGATAATTTACATATAAAAGCATTACTGTACAATCTATGAAATGACTGTGTTCAGAAAAACAACATTTTCGGTTTAATCGTGCTGGTATCCTGCAAGCCACAGTGCCTTCCTATCACTTCTGGTCTTCCTAACAGTGTTCCTTCTTGTCGTAATTCAGTGACTGGAAATGGAAGGGTTGTCGTCAAAGCCCCACCAGTAAGACTTAAGCCCCCACTGCTGATAGTCTCGTAGACTTGAAGATGCCGTGCGTGAGCCACACAGAGCATCTTCATAACAATCTGATCCTGATGCTGGTGTAACTCTTTCTAAATTGCTTTCTCTTTTCTCCCAGGAAATTCTTTTTGCCAGTGGCCGTACCGGCTATGTCAAATGCACACAAAACCCTTACATCTCATTTTATTTCCTATTATTCAGTGTTCCTTCTTTTTTCCATATTTTTTTTTTTTAAATGACCGTAGTTCCATAAGAGTCCTTAGGAGCTCCTCATTCCTCCTCTGGGACTCATATCTCAGCAAATCTTTGAGAAATGCAGCCATATGTTTAGGATCTGGGCCACCATATTTGTTCCTAGGGAGTCTGCCAGTGTTTTAAATTCTTGACCTTTGAATTGAGTGTGAGGCCCTGGCGAGAAAAGAGAAGAAGGGTCTGGTTTTGTGGTTCTACAAGCCCAAGTGTATGTAAATGTCCATGGTCGATGTTGCTTGTCTCTCCTGAAGTTTAGGTCTCTTGCTTAGCTCCATTATCAGAGCGGTGTCCATAGTGGCTTCCTCCAAAAGCACACTGGGTCATTTTCTTTGGGAGGGGCACTTAACAGCTTTTTAAACAGGCATGGTAAACATTCATTCATATTAATCTGGAGAGAGGGCAGTCAAATGGTTCACTAGGTAAAGGCACTTGCCTCCTGCTGACCTGAATTAGATCCTCTGAACGCTTGTGGTGGAAAGGGCCAACTCCCACACACTGCCCTTTGTCCTCCACTTATATACCTGACACAGGCATCTCTCTCTCTCTCTCTCTCTCTCTCTCTCTCTCTCTCTCTCTCTCTCTCTCTCTCTATCTATCTATCTATCTCACACACATACCCAACACACAGATTTAACTTTGTTTTAACAAAAAAGGTAATTTCATCCTGCCTTCCCTATAGTCAAACTCAGACCTCATGACCGTTAGTGGTACAGCAGGACAGACTGTGTCCAGAGCTGGGCCATTCAGTATCTGGGTTTCCCGTTGCTGACTACTGTATCTTCTTAGCTCATTACACCTTAGGGACCACTGAGTGCTAATGCCCTGTAGGTATATGCTTCTATCACTCTCAGCTCACAATTTTTAGAAACCATTGTTAATGATTTGAGTACCACTTTGTGTCCCACAATAGACAAGTGGCATCCATACATTATAGCCCACTGTTGTGGGACAGTGATCTTGTTTCCTGTAAAGATTCGTCAGCTGTACTGCTTTAATAAAATGCTGATTGGCCAGTAGCCAGGCAGGAATTATAGGTGGGGCAACAAGAGCAAGAGAATTCTGGAAAGAGGAAAGACACAGTCTGCAGTCATGACCCAGATGCAGAGGAAGCAAGATGAAAATGCCTCACTGATAAAAGGTACCAAGCCACGTGGCTAACACAGACAAGAATTATGGGCTAATTTAAGATGTAAGAAAGAGTTAAGAAGCCTGAGCTAATAGGCCACCCAGTTTCTAATTAACATAGGCCTCTGTGTGTTTCTTTGGGACTGAACTACTGTGGGACTGGGCAGAACAGAAATCTCAGGCAACTGCCCACTGTCATTAATTTATATATTCTTTGTCTGTTTACAACAAAAACATCTTTGCAAGATGTGATGGACCATATTTATAATTACAGCCTTTTAGTATGAGGTAGGCATGTGGAATTTTCAGTTTGAGACCAGCCTGGGCCATATAGCAAGAGTTCCTGGGTAGGAAGGGAGAGAGCATAGAAGGAAGGAGCGGGGGAGGAAGGGAAACTGGCTGTTAGATGCCCTGATTGCTCCAGGCTATAATCACAAATAGACTACAGTCATAATATATGTATTGCCTTGTTTTTTCTGTGTGTTTTGTTGTCCTTTTTAAAATTGTCTTTTCTTGCTTATCCCCCACTCAGTCACTCAGTGTTCCATTCTTCCCAGAACATCTGTATAGTGCCCTCTCTTCTTTGGCCACTAGAGCACTCTTGGTGGTCAACCCGGATAGTTGCTCATTGCATTCCCAGTGTGTCATGGTCAAAAGCAAGCTTACTCTCTCTTCTTTTATCAGACAAAGGCAGTTGATGAACATCTGCGGAATTGGTTTGCATTCAACCCTCAATATAATGTGGGTTTGCTTGTAGCTGTAGACAGAGTGTAATGTGGGTTATTGCTCAGTGTAGGCTTTACCTGGGATGGAACTTAGCCTGCTCTGTCTCCACTAGGCTTGTAGGCGAGGAAAGGGATGAACAGAATGGCACGAGTTCCTCTCTGAGTCAGGCCCTAGAAGTAATATCTTCCTATTTCAAATTCATTCTTTTTGCAAGAATCCAGGCCATCCAGGAAGAAAAGGGATGTGACTTTAGTGACAATCTAGCCACATTCCTCTGTTCTGGCTCTCACTCTTTCATTCATAATCTGTAATTAAATCTGTGGCAAATGCTTGTCACTAGGTGAACACTCTTCGAGAGCCCTGGATTCCAGCAAAGAACAAAGCCTCGGGTGATCCAGCGCAGTCCTCCCACCCTGTTCTCTCTTTCGTTAACTTGGGTTTTCTCTGTGTTCCAGGGAAAGCGGAGATTCCATGTAACTTTTCACACCTCCTCTGAACAGTCTCTCATATCTTCCTCCAGTCATGCCCCTCCTTGTTACAGGACGAAATACAATTCATCTTTGTTTTATTTCATTTCCTTGTGTGTGTGTGTGTGTGTGTGTGTGTGTGTGTGTGTGTGTGCGTGCATGTGGGTGGGCATGCATGTATGTGTGTGTGTGCATGTATGTGTATAATGTGTGTGTGCATAGGTGCTTGTGCCTGAGTAGTGGCCAGAAGTCACCATCAAGGATCTTCCTTTATTATATCTTCCTTGCTACTTTATCGTTTATTAACTAAAGTTGTTCTTTGATAGTTGCACATATGTTCTTTTTTTTTCTCTCATTTTTTTTATTAAAAATTTCCATCTCCTCCCCTCCTCCTCCCCCTTCCCTCCCCTCCTTTCCACCCACACCCCCACTCCGCCCCGCTCCAAGCCCTTTGGAAGGGAGCCATCAGGGTTCCCTTCACTATGTTAAGTCCAAGGTCCTCCCAACTCTCCCCAAGTCCAGGAAGGTGAGCAACCAAACTGACAAGGCTCACAGTGAGCCCGTCCATGCTGTAGAGTTCAAGCCCATCACCGTTGTCCTTGGTTTCCCAGTCAGCTTCCACCGTCAGCCACATTCAGAGAGTCCGGTTTGGTCCCCTGTTCCATCAGTCCCATTCCAACTGGACTTGGTGGTCTCCCATTAGATCTGTCCCACCGTCTCAATGGGTGAATGCAGCCCTCACGGTCCTGACTTCCTTGCTCATGATCTCCCTCCTTTTGCTCCTCATCAGGACCTTAGGATGCACACATGTTCTTAATACATTCTGATTACTCTCACATACACTCCCCCAAGTCATCTCCTGTCATCCCCTTTCCCTACTGATCTCACACTCGTGTGTATTAGCTTTGTTTTGTGACAATTGCATTTAAACAGGGCTGCCTGTGTGACCATGGGTTGGAGCTACTCTTTGGAACCTTGTGGGCTCAGTCACATAGGCATACTACTGAAGATCAATGACTCCCTCTCTCCCAGAGTCTTATCAGTGGCAGAATGGGGAAGGGCCCCATCAGCCCCCCCCCCCGCCCATCCATGACTGATTGTTCATAGGCTCACCCATGAACAATCCTTCACACTTTTTTTTTTTATTATTGTTGCTGTTGTTTTTAGTTTAGCATCCTTGTTGCTTTGGCTACCTTTGCTTCTCCCTGATGGACCAAGTAGGGGAGTGAGTCAGATATGCCTGTTCACATTTGACAGGTATGAAGGCAGACAGAGCTATAGCTGGAGGGGGAAAGGGGTGACCAATCTGGACACACAACCACACTGTTCTTACCTTAAGGATTGGTGGGGGGTTGCCCAGTCTTCAATTGTTTTTACTAATTATCCAATATTATTTTCTTATCCAGTGTTATTTTGTTGTCATGACTGGGGGCCCCTAAATGCTACCTCCCACATGACCAGCTCTATTGCTGTCACGAGGGAGCCATGGACTATTTGGACAAAACTCACCACCCCAAGCTCTGGACTCTTAGGTTGGCTGAGCCTTCTGTTGTCAAGTGTTTGGCATTCTGTTCCATGTCTGGAAGACATTTTCAGCAGGCCAACAGTACCCCTTCTTGACCCTGGGTGACCTCTCACTCGCCTTGTGACTGGGTCAAAGTCAGGGCTATGGTTTTACCTCTGAATTCTCACATACCTGCTTAAGAGATGTTTGTTGAATGATTGCGGGACCTTGAAGACAATTCTTGTGGGTAGTTTAAGCAAGAGTAGGTGATAATGGACCTTTTCCTGGTACCCAGATATTCCCATCAGTGTGTGCCTGTGTCGGTACAAGGGTCACATTTAGCCAGTCTTTTTTCGGTACCACTTGCTTTCAGAGAGCAAATGGCCCACCTTCAAACATTCTCTTTCCTTATGGATTCTGGGAAGAAGGGAAGACTTGAGAGGCATGAAAATTACCCTGGTGAGCAGAGGACAGGGTTGGGCTGGCTGTGGGCGATTTCTCTTTACAGCAGAAAGGGAGAAAGGGCTCTGAATAGATGAGGCCTAATTGAGAAAATTTTGCATTTATTATTAATTGTATAGGCACACATAGAAACTTCAGTGTACCCCAAATTATCCCCCGAAAAGACACTGCTTCCAGAGGTAGGCCGTGAAGGATTCCTCTGTCACCAGACCCTTCTACCTAAGAGACCCCGTGGAGTCTTGCTTCTGCTTCTCCCAGGCCTGTCCAGTGTCTGCACCTAAGTCGACCAGTGCTGCTGAATTAGAAAATGGCTTCATCTTCTGAGACCTCCCCTTATTTGGAAGCCAGCCCCAGTGCTGCAGGCCTGAGGTGAAGGAAGGAGGATTAGGAAAGGCCAGGTCTCTGAGTGGGGGCATCCCGGGCGAGCTACCTTCAATATACCAGAGACTCCAGCAGAGGGTTGGCCAGTGTCCAGGTGAATGCGCTCATCATGGGGCTCTCTCTGAAAGCAAGGCTGGGCAGGTTTATCCCAAATAGAACTAACGCTGCCTCTGAGATTGAGGAAGCCTACACTGTGAACAGTGGCTGGCAGCCTCCACTGGCTTGGGCCTTCGTACCCAGTTGGTTGCTGGTGAGGGGAACCACCTCTAGGCAGGCTTCTAGCGCTGTGGTGAGAAGGGCCCTGGTCAGGAGCTGTGCTAAGAGTTCCAGGTGAGGACAGGAATCCAGAGTAGGCAGTGCGGACAGCGTGCCCCTCCTCACAGGCATAGGGGTGCCATTTAATTTCTCTGAGTGCTGGAAGGGGACTTGGTGAAATTGATTTGGCAGAAAGGTTAATGTGTTATGGCTGCCAATTGGCCGATTGAATCGCTAGTAATTGAGGCAGGGGAAGCTTTTAATTTGATACACGAAAGGCAGGTCCACCAGCACACGTCTTGGTTTAGATGTTTACATGTGTGCTTGTGTGTGTGCGTGCGTGCTTGCCTGTGGTGGTTGAAAGAAAATGGCCCCCAAAGGGAGTGGCACTGTCAGGAGGTGTGGCCTTGCTGGATGAAGTGTGTTATCGCGGCAGCAGACTTTCAGGTCTCTTTGCCCAAGCTTCCCTCAGTGTGACTGTCAGTCAACTTCTTGTTGCCTCTGAGTCAAGATGTAGGACTGTCAGCCCCAGCACCACATCTGCCTGCACGCTGACATGCTCCCCACCATGATGATAATGGACTGAACCTCTGCACCTGCGAGTGAGCCCCCTCTATTAAATGTTTTTATTTGTAAGAGTTGCGGTGGTCTTGTTGTCTCTCCACAGCAATAAAAACCTAACTAAGCAGCACTTGTGTGGGCACATGTGTGTATGTGTATGCATTTGCATGCACATGTGTATGTACATGTGTGTGCATAAGTGTTTTTGCATATGCACACAACACATATATACATGTATGCTTGAAGTATATGTGTATACATGCATGCATGTATATGCATGAATACATGTGTATGTGTGCTTAAATATGCTCATTTCTCAGCCTCCCCAGTTTTAAATGGTGTTATTAGCATTCTCTGGCTATTCACAAGCCCTGACTTGAAACTCTGTAGAAAGCACAAAATATCTTTCTATGCAATATAAGGCCATATTATTGGGGATATGTAAGTACAGGCTCTGAGTCTTATAGACCAGGGGCCTCCCACATGGGATGTATCCTTGTGATCCCCAGGACAGGAGCTCCACAGCTATAGCCTATAGCTAATACTTGAATGTTCTTGCCTCTGTAAATAAAGTTTTATTGAAACAGAGCAGGCTTTTTTGTGTAAGCTCCTCCACACTATGATGAGTTAGCTCAATAGGGAGCAAAGGTCATTTTGCAAAAGCCTATACTATTTATATGGCCCTTTCTCTTGTAGCAGAAAGCATTTACTGACCCCTGAGGTGTGCCAGATTTAGCAAATGAAAAGGAACACATATGCATTTGAATTGCAGACAATGATTTGTTAGCAAAGAAGTACTCTAGATGTTACTTGGTAGCTTGTACCTTTCTTTTAAAATTTTCAATTGGAAATCCCTGAGACCCTTAAGCAAGGGTATTAGAAGGAAGTAGAATCTCCTACATGGCATTTATCAAGCTTATTTTAGTTCATATTTATTTTATTGCTTTTTAATGTTATATGTAGTATTATTTAATGTTATGTGAAGATAAAGAAAGGTATTGGGGGCTATGCATAGTTCAGATGAACCACCGTCCTGCAGCAGCTTAGCCAGCCCTCAGTGAGCCATGAGTTAAACTGTTTATGTCTGCACAGTCCCCAATGTAGCCCCAGGCCTCAGTTCCCAAAGGTTGTAGTAATCTGGTCTTCTTTTCCCTTTGATTTATTATGCGAGTTCCATCCACCATCCTTCTGGTAACTGGTGTGCTTGTGAATCTTGGTCAAGGCCCGAATAACTAGCCAGCTTGTCACAGGGACCATCCTACTATAGTAAAAGCCAGGGACCTGCTGGATATGGTGTCCTGTCAAGAGAGTGGCCACACACTTTCTGGGCCTCCCAGAGAGAGGAAGGAAGCGGAGTCAGAATGTGGAGCTAGTTCAGAATCTTGCTCTCATGAGTATCATCTTCCTGCCCCAGGCACGTACAGGCTCATGATCAGGAAGTGCCCTGCATCAGAGAAAGGAGGTCACCCCGGTCCCCCTGTAGTCACATTTGCATTGTCACTGAATTGCGAAGACAGTCCCCAAGGCTTCATCCCTGAACCACAGAGCAGGTCATTCACAGTTGGTGTAGTTCTTAAGCCAGGAGACTGGCAGGCTGTCTTAATTACCTTGGTTTTGCTCTGATGAAACATCATAACCAAGACAATATAGAAAGCATTTGATCTGAGCTTCTGGGTTCAGAGGGTTGGAGTCCATGATGGCAGAGCAGAGGCAGAAAAACTAACAGCTGAGAGCTCACATCCCTATCCACAAGTAGGAGCACTAGACACTGAGAATGGCCAGTGTTTTGGATCCTCAAAGCCTGCCCCCAGTGACACATCTCTCTGAACAAGGCCACACATCCTTGTTCCCAAGCAGTTCCACCAACTGGGGATCAAATATCCAAACACAGATCTGTTGTGGGGGGGGGGGACACTCTCATTCAGACTACCACACAGGCCACAGCCATTCTGCAGGAGAGAGTAAATGCTGTCTCATGTCTTATGGAACGAGATGGCAAACGGGAGCTCTGTTAGCCCCTGATGGCCAGGGATCCATCCTCGGTCACCATGGAGATGTTTTCTGCCTTTCCTCTTTCACCTGTAAAATTATCCTAAGACTCTAACTTGCACTGTGTACCACAAACAAGTCATTTCCAGGTGGTGAAGATGCAGTGGACACTCTCAAGAAGTAGAGTAGAGACCTAAAAACATGCCTGAGAGGTGTGATGCATGGGATAATAGCAGCAGATTGGTGTTCTGTGCCCGTTGCGTTTCCATGTGCCTTTGGTTGATGGAGAAACTGGATCCTGAGTGGCTAAAGAAGGCACAAAAACAGGGTGTGGTGGCGCACGCCTGCCATCCCAGCATTCAGGAGGCTGAGGGAGGATGATCATGAGTGAACCTGGGCTACATAGTGAGACCTTGTCTCAAAAACCTGGGGAAGCACTTCACTGGGGTGCTCAAAGTCCTGAGCTTACGTATAACCACCACCAACAAAACACACACACTAAGAGGTCAACCCAGTTTAGAGTGGGTTTTGTTCTATATTAGTACTCAAGGGCATGAGGATGCATATGAGTAAGATTCCCATTCTTGTTGCTAGTCTCCCCTGGTGTCATGACTTTTCCCCATTCAATCACCATTGAGCTGGTGCTAAACCCATCCCATAAAGGAACCCTCCTTTCATTGTTTAATGGTGTGAGTATGTTGGCGGGGGGGGGGGGGGGGGGGGGGAGATGGTTTCACTCAGCAGAGAAGGCTTTGTGGACTCCATTCCCCTTGCCTTTTTTCTTTGGCACTGTCTAGAATTATAACTTTTCAAGTCCTTCTTGGCTAGAGGATTTTTTATTGTAAACATAAAACGTTCATTGAAACATTAAACATTTTACAGCTGTTTTTCAGCACATAAATTTTCATAGACACCCTCCCCCTCACAGCCACACCCCATCATACATTTCTCTTCTTTTTTATATCCCTTCTCCTCAAATGATTTCAAGACCAGTGTTCAGGGTGGGCAGAGGGCTAGATGGCAGATAAAATATGATGGTTGAAGTAGATCATGCCATTTGGAAGAAAACACACACACACACACACACACACACACACACACACACTGTATTTTAATAGGAGGAATGTGTATTGTGCCAGAGCCCAGCCAAGGAAAGCAAAGTCTCAGACCTGTTCCTTCAAATCCTGGCTTTGAGCCTCTGTTAGCAGAGTCCTGCCCTGGCCGTGCCTGGGAAGGACACAGGGAAAACCCAAAATGTGTCTCCACTGATAACTGTGTACCTGGAGGAGAGCTGACTCTAAGGAAGTCATGACTCAGGAAAGCTAGCCTGGGACTGGCCCAGGAGCATCTTTTGGCTTCGCTGATGCCTGGGTGTTGGGCTACCCATCAAAGCCGGTTCCTACAGAATGCTGACCTCCTTGGGTCCCAAATTGTCAGGATGACCCTGCTAGGGTGGATCACTTACTTTTCTAATTGCTTCCACAAAGTACCTGACGTAGGTTGAGGAAAGAAGAGTTTTTACATTGGTTCAAAGAGATGCAGTCCATCACAGCGGGAAAGCCTTATGAGTGAAATGGGAAACAACCAATCAAGTTTCATCTGCATCCAGGAAACAGAAAGTGGATAGGAAGTGGTAACAGCCTTTAAAACCCCAAGGCCGGTCCAGACCCATCACCTCCTAGAAGACTTAACCTCTTTCCCTTAGATCCTTCCAAAGCAGCACCAGCAGCTGGGGACCAAGTGTTCAAAGACCGAAACTGTACATGCACGCGCACGAGTTCAGTGTTCTTGTAGGGTGTCACACACTCCTGGAGCTGGATTTATAGCTATGTGAGCTGTCAGACATGGGGGCTAGGAATGGAGCTAGAGTCCTGTGAAGGAGTAGAAAGTACTCTTAACTACGAATCCATCTCTCCAAGAATGTTTGCCTAACTCACGCTTCTCTCGCAACCAATCTGGAATGTTGCTTGGGCTCCAGAATAAGGTGTGAGTCATCCCTAACTCTGAGCAACATGATGAACTCTCAGGCCATCCCACTCTGTCTAATTCAGGTTTTTATTATCCTGCTATGCAGTGTGTCCCTGCTGGACCTTCCGGTTAGTCACCCACTTTTCAGACCATCTGTTGTGGCAGTATAGGGTGTGTGTTCAAGCCAGCTTTACTTACTAGCGCAACAGTGATGATACCAGCAATGCAGAACGTGAAGAAAAGCTTTGGAAATATTCCTTTATATGAAAACTGGGTTCAGAATGTCCACTGTTTTCATACCACTCTGTTGCAGGTCTTCAAATGTATCCCCCCCTACCCACCCACAAAGATGTATTGTAGGAGGTTGCTTGTTCATTTCCCGGCCACCCAGACTCCCGAAATAACCACACAGAAACTGTATTAATAAAATCACTGCTTGGCCAATCACTATAGCATATTCCTAGCAAGCTCTTACATATTAAATTAAACCATTTCTATTATTTTATATTTTACCATGAGGTTTGTGGCCTACTGGCAAGGTTCCAGCTGGCAGCTCATGTCTTTCCCCTCTGGTGGCTACATGGCATCTCACTGACTCTGCCTTCTTTCTCCCAGCATTCAGTTTAGTTTTCCTCCACCTAGCTCTATTCTGCTAAGCCACTGGCTGAAACAGCTTCTTTGTTTATTAACCAATCAAAGCAACACATATACAGAAGGACTTCCCATACCTTGTATCTACTATATACTTCTCATTAAATATATATATATATATATGTATATGTATACACACACACACACACACACACACACACATATATATATATATATATAGTTTTAGTTCTTCTGACCTAAAGTCCATGACTTTATCTGACAGGTGTACTATGGACACAGCCTACATACCAGAGCCATGTCCTAACTCTGTCTCCAGTTTGTTAAAAAAAGACAAACCAGTAGACATTTGATGACTGTCTGAATGAGGTTTGTCTACACCCTCACAACTGGCTCATGGCCGGCATCTATAAAGCAGCCCAAAGGCTATAAGTGGGTATTACCATTGCCCATTGGTAATGAGTCCTTTTTGGCCAGTCATTGAGCTGTTTCCACCTTCTCTTTGCCGGGCATTCTCCTTGCCAACTCCTGGGGATTCAGAGTTAAATAAAACACAAGCTTCACATGGCCCCGGCTGGCTGTGAACTTCACTGTTCGGCTCCTTCCCACCGATCTTCTTAGGGTCTCGCGCCACCTCAGCAACAAGTCTAATTTTCTGCGGGAAAGACCCTAGCTCTTATTACAGTGTGGACAACACCGTCAACATGCCCTAACTGGTTAGCAGATGGCAGCTGTGTGAAGTCACCGAGCCCAGATCGGAATCAGCTGGGAGATTAGGTAAATGCTTCTTTGAGGTGCTGTCAGGGCCCTGCTGTAAAGAGTTCCCCCTCTGCAGTTATTTTTTTCATGTGCGCTCAGATTACATAGCTCAGTGATAATTCCTTCTACATGTACCTTGGCCTCTGACATGACAAACACAGATGCCGCCCGAATCCTTACAAAGCCGTGTATCTCAAGCAGGAAGGAACATCTTTGGGAGGAGAGTTGATTTGCAAAGCGGCCCGACACATGATCTCTTATTTCTCCTAACAATCAAATAATTCATCTTTATACTCCTCAGGGCCACAGTGAAATCCAAACCTGAATGAAACCGAGGACCCCAGGGTTCATTCGTAGAAGTGAGAACGGAGCCGTTAGCCAAGCGCGTTCTAAAATTATCAGTTCCTGAAAACAGGCCAGCTGGGTGGGAGTTCTCACTGGGCAGGCTGGGCCAAATTTATGGGATGCTCTCCCCCTCTTAAGGCAGGGCTGCTTGCGTGAGTGGCAGTGGTCCCATTATGTAGATGTGGAAACTGAGCCCCAGAGAACTGATATTCTCTGCCCTATAGAGGGGAAAGGAAGAGGGGACTTTGAAGAGAGCTCAAATTAAAAATATTAATTTACATTGAATTGCTATGTTAACAACAGTGCTGTGGATGAGGACTGGAATATTCGCCATGTGGGTTTGGAGTTGGTAGACTGTTAGATCAGCATGAAGCACTGGGTGTTTATTTATTTGCTTCTTTCCCCTTACTGTAAGGGCTATATAAACTAGGTAAATATTTATTTTAGTAGAGAAAAATAAAAGTGAAGAATGTGCATGTGGATAATAACAGCATGAATCAAGCGAGAGGAAATGTTTTCGGGTCTCGTTGAGAAATAGCTAAGGAGGGAAAATTACAGATCTTAAAATAGGTGTAATATATTATACAGCTGTGAAAATGGGCCAGCTAGATTGCCTGCATGAAAGCCGTCTTGGATGTTCAAATCTCGAGTTACCTGGAACGCAACTGTACTTCCTATATTTAACTCTGCTTTTTATAAGCCATTCCCTTAACACCTCCAGCTGACAACCATGCCCCACGTGGCTATCCCATACCAAGTTTGACTTTCTTCTCTCTGAGGGTCCTCAAGGTAAACAGAACATCTAGAAGTAGCCTTCCGGAAGGCTTCTGCTGTTCACCAGCCAAATGCTTTCTGACCTAGTAACTAAGAGCTTTCCCCACTCCCCCTTCTCTCTCCCCTCCTCCATTTCCTACTTCCCCCTCCTCCAATGTCTCCTTCCCCATCACTTTCCTCTCTCTCCCCCTCCAGTGTCCAACCTTCGCTCCCCTCTCCATTTCTCTTTTCCTTTCCTCTCATGTGTCCTTACATTTCCTTTTCCCCATCAATAGCAAATAGTCTAGCATGAGCCAAAAACTAGAGAAAAATAGGTTTGCATCTAGAAAGTGCTGTCAGGTCCTTTTTCCATTGCTTACACAAAGAAGGTAGAGCAAATGCAAGAGAAAACAGGAGCGGACCATTCCCATGGGACCCTGTAAGTAGCATGGCTCTGCTGCATTAGGCAGGGATACTTGGTGCTCAGCACAAGAGAGTGGGTGCTTTATAATTCCCATTGGTGCCTCAGTTTCTCCAGAGGACTGAAATGACAGATGCACAGCCTCATCGCTGTCCTGTCGCTCCTAGGATCTGTGAGGGGAGGTTTGCAACCAGGACTCTTACTTTTATGAGACAAAAGGAAAACTCCCCTTAGATGCCAAGGTCCCAGCTTGGTTAGTAAATGTCTAGATAGGACAGTGTTATTCAGAGGACAGATGGTGAATGGCCACATTTTTACTCTTTTTTTTTTTTATAGTTTCTTTTTTTTTTTTCTAATATTTATTTATTTATTATGGATACAATATTCTGTCTGTGTGTATGCCTGCTGGCCAGAAGAGGGCAGCAGACCTCATTACAGATGGTTGTGAGCCACCATGTGGTTGCTGGGAATTGAACTCAGGACCTTTGGAAGAGCAGGCAATGCTCTTAACCCTCTGAGCCATCTCTCCAGCCCCCCACATTTTTACTTCTAAAGCAAACTTCAAGTGACTCCAAAGAGGATAGTATAATTCATGTAACAGACAACCACACACATGTTTATGTTTTGGGCAGCATATCAAAGGTTAATTGGAAGAAAAGATGAGAAGATAAAACCAGGAACCTAGATGGATTATATTTGGCATGAACCATGCTCTCAGAGGAGAAAGGTCATCATTGATCTTACCTAGATGTGAACCCTATGAGCTATAACCATGACTGTCCTGGCAAGATATGCCCACTGGCACAATAGTGGCATGGATGTTAAGGGTAACGAACCACTTTCCGATTGGTTTCAAGACCTGCTTCACTAGATAAGACCCATACCTGGCACCATTATGGTGAATAGGAACCTGTGGTTAGATAGGTCATAGGCCTCAGGGGAAAATCTACAACTATTATTCTGATAAACGGGTATAGTATTAAAGTGACTCTTAATGACTTAAACCTGTAGGTTAGTGCATGTCTCACCTCTCATCAGAGAAGTTTCTTCTTGCAGTAGATGGCATTTGAGATTCGTGTGTGTGTGTGTGTGTGTGTGCGCGCGCGCGCGCGCACGCGTATGTGTGTATGTGTGTGTGTGTGTATACCCACATGTACACACGAGTAAAAGGCATCTTGAGTTGCAGGTGGTTGTGAGCCACCTGACATGGGTGCTGGGAATACATCTTTCTGAAAAAGCAGCAAGCTGTCTTACTTGCTGTTGTTCTTCCAGATGGTAAGACTACAATTATGCAGTTGAGGGCTAGAGAGATTGCTCAGTGGTTAAAAGATCATTTGCTGCTTTCTCTTCCAGTTCCCACACCAGACGACTTGTAACCCCAGCCCCAAGGACTTCAATTCCCCTCCCCCATACACACACAGGGAAAAATTTTTTTCTTTAAAAAAAATTAGAGGAACTTTACCAAGGACCCATGAGAAAAAGTAGCAGAGACAGAGGAAGTTTGTCCACTGAAGTTCAGCCTCTCCGTTTTGAGAACAGAGATGAGGCAAAATGAAGAAATTGCCATTAGTAGGTATGTTTGTAACCATCGACGCTCATTAATCTCATCTCACAGTGCATTGCTGAGGATTAATATACCTTGGTCTTAAAAGGACCGAGTTGAGCATTTTTCCTTTGCCCCAGGGAGGCTCTTTCTGAAGAATCTGACCCCCAGAGAAGCCATCCTGTCTACCTTCACTCACAGAGCATGGAGCTCCGGAAGTCCCACCGCCTGTCCCATTGTTCCTGTTTTCCTCTGTGTGCGGTCAGCTGGTGGGTACTTAAGGGATTTGTTGGGAGCAGGCACTCAGCGTGACTGCAGACAGCCTGAGAACAGTGTGACTGCCAGGCGAGCAAGCACTCGCGTCGTAGCTGTTGAGCAGGTGAATGGCTAGGTCCTTGCACATTCCCGGATTAGTGTTTCTGAAAAGATAGGCACAGTGTGAAAAACCCAAACTTCTCTTCACATCTGCTGTTTTCTTTCCTTTTCATTCTGATTTTTTCCCCTTTCCTTAAGATTTTTTTCTTTTTTTTTTAAACGGTTAATGTCTATTAAGGAAAACGTTCATGTTCTCATCCACCAACAAGAGATGTAGCCCTTGGAAGTTCTAGTTTAACCCTAAAGCATGAAAATTGGGTATTTTAAGGAGCAGAGAGAGCCTTGGCACAATTGAACACATTGGTACAGTCATGGGTTTTCTTCTGTGTGTGTGTGTGTGTGTGTGTGTGTGTGTGTGCACATTCTTTGTTTCACATGTGTATGCGTTCATATACATGTGCACATGAAAGCCTAGGTCTTCACATTTGTGCAGTGAGTGCTCTAACGATTGAGCCATATAGTCCTTGGTTCTTTGACGTTGTTTGCTTGGTTAGACAAACAAAAGGAGATCTTCTCATGACCACCAGGGCTTCTGACCCTGACAAGCTGGTTAGGATGGTCCGCAGGCGTTTTGTTGAAGAGCTGAGTGGTTGTGGTAGGAGTTCCATTTCCTCAGTAGATGGCTGGTAACTCATTTGCAGTATGTGTCCCACTGTGTTCCTTATTGCCTGGAGAGGTGGTGCCATGCCTGTGTATAGGGCTGCTGTCACCTTAACATTGCCCGTTGCTTTCAAACAATATATAGGTTAAAAATCAAAAGTAAGATAGAAACTTCTTAGAGTATATCATCCAGGAGGTAGCGGGTGTTAAAACACTTGCACATGGTGGTAAAGAATACTTTGGGTGACATATTCTAGACTCTAGGTTTGGGTGAGGCAGGTCCTGTTGCTCATTCCTTGGGCCATGTCTTATATTGGAATAATTGGACCTTTCAATACTAATTGTTTTAAATCTGTGTGATGATGTAGACTGAATAAGAAAATATTTAGGTGGGTACCTACCAGGATGGCTGTACTTCTCATATACTATCCAACACCCCACATTGTTTGGTAAATCATCTTCCCCTGAGATGCTCAGGTGTTGCACTCTACTTCCCTTTGGGATTCTCAGTAAACACATCACCCAAAGAATCAATACTGTTTTAGTAGGGGAGGGAACCTTCCAGAGACATGACCAGGGCTCCTTCAAATTGGGCATTGGCAGTTTTTAAATATGTCAATGTCATCCTTCTATAAGGTCACACATAGGAGCAGTTTCAAGATATCCCTGGTCCCATTCCATCCCTGAAGAGCCTTGGTCCTTGAGTTACCAACCTTGTGTTGTTTCTTTCTCTGTACTTCATAGGACAGCTCTGAGGACTGAGTGAGGAGAAAAACACACGACAAGGCTCCAACTCTTAACATATTGTGTGTCCTTAAAAGTGAAATAGCATTCTTCGAAATCTTTCTTTATCGGGGACTTATTGGTGCTTAATAATCACATCTATTTGTGGAATGCAGCGTGATTATTTGATTCAGGGATTCCGTGCGCTGTGTTCCAGTCAGCATAATTAACTTTTCTCTTTTTGTTCAAGTGTATCCTTTATTTAGGTTGGGGAACCTTCAGACTCCTCTCTTCTTGGTTTTGTTTGCTTGTTTGTAATATATAAGCAACTTGTGCACGGCAGCATCTCCCTAGTCTACTGTGGAAGACTGGGACAGAGTTAACTGTCTTCTGGTTCCAGTTATTTAACCTCTTCTACCCTCTCCTCATTCCAGACACTTGGGACCCTTATTCTAATGGCAGCTTCTCAGTTGTAAAGACTCTACTCAGGAGTTTTAGATGAGAACTCACAGTCTCAGGAATGAATGGCAGAAAGGGGAAGGGAACAATCCTGAACGAGGAACTCAGGCTAGGAAAATTTGAACATGGGCCACCCTTGACAGCTACAGATGTGGCCGTTCTTTCCCACCGCTGTGATCAGTTACCCAACTGAAGCAACTCAAGAAGGATTTATTTAAGCTCCATCCAGACAGGGAAGGCATGGAGGGCTCTTCCATTTCTGAAGACCAGGGGGCGGAGAGAGAAAGACTGAGGCTGGGCTGTAACCTTCAAGTCCCACCCAGCCCGCCTTCTGCCCACTTCCTCCAAGTAGGCCCCAATTCACAAACTCACAACGCAGCGCCCCTAGCTGGGAACAAGGGAAGTCTCGGGTGCATGTCACTTAAACCCTGGCAGGGATATTGACCTCCTGCATTTCTTTGTCCTTTCATGCATTTCTTTGCTTTGTCACTGCAAGTGGCGAAGTGCATGTCACTTTGTGGATGCTCTTGTTCATGTTCAAAACTGGGCTTATTTAATGTGTATTTGGAACAGGAAAAAAAAATCAATGAAATGTACAGCTCCGGGAGCCAGAGTGAAGGCAGTTGAGAAAGGACAGACTCCGGAGGTCCCGTAGGCATAATTCAGGATGCTCTGAAGTTTACCAAGTCCTGGATTCTATAAAAAGATTAGTTAGGCAATAGTTTACCTTAGGCCATTAGAAGATGGACCAGAGCCAGACACCCTGCCAAATGTGGGGGAAAGCTGGAGGAAGGAATTATTTTTAGTGTTCAGAGGTATTAATGATATTCCTATAGGAGGCTCATTACGTATTGGTACTTTGTACTGGTTGGATAAACCAGCTCTGTGTGTGTGTACATGTATGTGCACATTTGTGTGTGTGGTGTACACATGTGTATGCAGGTGTGTCTGCCCATGGAGACTGGGTAAGGATGCGAGGGACCCTGCTCTCCCCCGTCTCTTTATCCCCTTGAGTTGGAGCCTCTGTTGAACCTGAAGCTAGTTTTTTGTTTTGTTTTGTTTTGTTTTCCAGTCTGTATGGTCAGCTAGCCTCAGCAAATCTCTTGTGCCTCCCTCCCCTAATCTGGGGTTCTGGGCACACCTGGCCCTTCCCAGCTTTTATATGGATGCTGAGAAACCAAACTCAAGTCCTCATATTTTTACTCAATTTACTCAGAAAATGTTCTTACCCACTGAACTCGCTCTCCAGACAGTTTCAGAATCTTCAACGCTTCCATTTCACTCTTTTGGCTCATACTTGCCTTCCCCCCCCCCCCCTTTTTGGTGTTTTGAGGCAGGGTTTCTCTGTGTGGTACCAGTTGTCCTGGGACTTGCTCTGTAGACCAGACTCAGAGAACCACCTGCTTCTGCCTCCCAAGTGCTAGGGTTAAAGGAGTAAGTGCCCCCTCCCTGCTGCTGCCCTGCGTTCCTCTTTTAAGCCTTAGTCAAGCACCTGCCTTGCGTAGCTGTTAGATGGTGAACAAGGAATCACTTATCAGCACGACGGTCCCATGATTCTCAGTCCCATGTCTTGCTGTCTTAGCACAGTCTACCCCACAGGGATTCCACTGACTGTACAGCCAGTAGGGTCTGCAGAGGTCACAGGATGCCATGTCTGAGCCTTGTCCATCAGAGACACCTACTTTCTGCCGTTGTGAGGACACTCAGTCACCTGCATGGAGAAGAGCCTAGCCTCTCCCTCTTTCCACATGAGAGAGCCATCTTGGAAGTAGATTCCCAGAGCCCTAGACAAGTCCTTGATGATGGCAGCTAGCTCCAGTTTTGACAGAGGCTGCCGTGGTGGCCCAGAGCTAAGCAAGTCCTGCCTTTCTTACTCACAGATGCCCTGTGTGAAATACTCATGTCTGTTTTTGGTGCAGTCTGTACAGCTGTAGAATGGCTCATTGCACACCAATAGATACCTACAACAACTAGGAAAGACCAATTCTGGCTGCCCAATTACAGAGTTCAAACTGTTCTATTTGGAGTTACCAACTAAAAGGGCAGTATGCTCTAGCAAGTATGATCTTACAACTTTGATCACACACTGTCTGCATCTGGACCACACTCCCCCAGAGTTTATCTAGGTAGCAAAAACCATCTAGGACTCTGGCTACATAATGAGCTTGTTAAGACCACTACATTTACCTGGGAAGTGGAGACACATGCCTTTAATCCCAGCATTCAGGAGAGAGGCAGAGGCAGGCCGATCTCTGGTGAGATCAAGGTCAGCCTGGTCTACAGAAAGAATTCCAGAATAGCCAAGGGTGTTACAAAGAGAAACCCTGTCCTGAAAAACAAAAACAAAACAAATAGACACTACATTTTGTGGGTGAGTGGATTTAGCTATTTAACAAACAGGTGGGTTAATCAGGCAAGTGCTATCTTATAAATATTTAGGCTTGTTTTACTTTAAGCTTCTCAAGGGATTACTTCCCTCCCATGCAGATGGAGTTTCTCATGTAGTCTATAATGCTGGATCACATCATTGTGTGAGGCCTGAAGGGTGGCTCTGAAGACAGAAGGGGCCAGCTGTGTGTGACACGCGTGTCCTGTTATTACGGTTGGAGTATTAAGTGTCCCACAAAGGTTCATGTTTAAATACTCAGTCCCAAATAGTGGTGCCGTTCTGGGAGGTCAGGGAAACTTTAGGAGGTAGGGTCATCTGGGAGGAAGTAGGTCATTTAGGGCATGTGGTCGCCCTGTATTTTTCCCTTTTTCCCTTCCTGTTCCTTGCTCAGCTTCCGGTCGAAATGAATTAAAGAAGTTGCTCTGTCATGTGTTCCCGCTATCATGCTGCCCTGCGAAGGGCTTGAGGCCACACGACCTCTGGACTGAGCTCTCTGAGGCCGTGAGCCGAAACAAATCTCCCCTCTCTAACATTCTTCTGTCAGGCATTTTGCCCTATCAGTGAGAATAACAGCTGACACTCCTCTTTGATAAGCAATGTGTGTAATTGTCAAAGCCTTTTCTGTGACATCTCTGACACTAGCCTGTCCCATGAAGGAAACTAAGCTCATGGCCAGAATGCTGTGTCACAGCTTTATTTTCCACAATTCCAGAGCTCACAACCATTGGAGCCAGCATGGGAAAGCTCTTGGGAAGGGCGCACTCTGCTTGGCTTCCGGAGGCTGCCTTCTTACTGTGTCCTTAGAAGGCACGGGGTGAGAGGCAATCTCTCTTTCACTGCTTCTTCTCAGGGCAGTGATGCCATCCAGGGAGGCTCCACCTTCACTCCTAGTGACCTCCCAGAAGGCTGTACCTCCCAATGCCACCATCTTGGAGATTAGAGGTTCTTAAGCCTTCAGCCCACAGCGCTGACCTTGTGCCGACCTGGGCAGGATGCGTCTTCCAAATTCCTGTCAGTCTTCTCCTGTGCTCCCTCTGTACCCTGCTTATTTAATTTTTAAAGCCTTTAAGATTTCATTAATATTGAAAATTTTTCTCTAAATCAATTCATAGATTTATTAACTTTGTTTTAAAAGGAATCTTTCTGTCTCCGTTGCCAAAGGAAGATCAATATGATTTGCCAAAAATAGATAAGGATAAAACTAAATGCTGTAAAAATAGACAGATATTATTCATTCCAAGAAGCTGTGGGAGCCAGAAAAGAGCGGAAGACCAAGGCCCATTCTCTTCCCGTGTAAGAAGGAGGTCAGCAAGGTGGTGATGATGGAGATGAATTGAAAGGAAAGCAAGATTCTGTCCCATCAGAAGAACAGAACAAATCACTTAATGTGGACTCCGACTCCCCCAAAATCATGGGAAGAGTGTATAAGCACTCCCTCCATCACCTCACATCAAAGGCAGGTATCTCCAAGTATGCTTCCCTTGTGTATCCTCTGATTGGTCAATACCATTTCAAGCAAGAGCTGTAGATCTGTCTGGCATAAACCCTCATCCTCAGGGCTCTAATCATAGTCTTCCTCATTCTGGGCCATGGAGGCTGAGAACTCCAGCTTTGGTACATATCCTGTCTGTTCTCACTGTGTGATTCTGAGCAAGGCAATGGACCTTTCTGAGCCTATTGTTAAATGAAGATGATACGAAATGCTCATTGGATTGTTGAGATGCTCAGGGTGATGATGCATGAGATATTTGCCTTCGGTATAAAGAGCTTACGCGCCATATTTGCATCATGCGTTTGAAGGTTTTTTTGTGTTGGAGTTCCAGGAAAGCATCTTCTTATGTTCTTCCTGTGCCTACATTTCCTTCCTTCTTTCCTTTTTCCTTCCTCCCTTCCTCCCTTCCTTTTTTCCTTCCTCCCTTCCTCCCTTCCTTTTTTCCTTCCTCCCTTCCTCTCTCCCTCCCTCCCCCTCCCTCCCTCCATCCATCCTTTCATTCTTATTTCCTTTTCTTTTTTAGAAGAGAACCTTCCCCTTCTGACAATCCCCAGGGCTATAGTTTTTGTGACTGGCACCTCTAGTTCCCGATACCTGCTGAGCCATGGTCAGAACTTCTGCGCACTTGGTTTAGATATTTAGGCTGCTCTTGGCTGCTGTGGAGAGATCTCTGCCGACTCACCTGCTTGCCAGCGTGGTGAAAGGGCTGATGTGTGGGAGAAGTAAGAGAGGGCTACATGGAAAAGCATGAGAACAAGTTCATCCACTGATACCCACACCCTTTGAATGGCAGGATACTGTTAGGGTGGGGGTAGCAGTGCCAGGCTCATAAGAAATAAACTCTTAAGTACATTGATTATAGGTGGAATATAGAGAATGTACTCCTCTGTTCCAACAGACAAGATCCCTTCCCTTTCTCTCTCACTACTTCGTCTTAACTCCGTGATGTTCAGAGTGGCGCTTGCCTTCATATACTAAGGCAACGAGCATTTAGATGCTTCAGTGTACAGTGTCACTAAGAAGCAATAGGTGAACCTGCTGATACATCGGGCATCGAACTAGAACCTCAGAATTGTTTTAGGTAGCAGTCTAGAGAATTCTCACTCTGTGGGCAAGGAAATTAAAACCGGGGGGTTGAAGGTGTGTGTCCTGCATTGGTTTCTTCTTTTTGCACTAAACAAATTAACATAAACTCAGTGGCTTGAAACATTACAGATTTTTACTCTTTTTCCACGTTAGAGGTCACAATCCAAGGCCAACCTCACAAGGGTACAGTCAAGATGTCAGCAGGTCTGGCTGCCAGAGGCTCATGGAGTTTTCAACTTAAGAGCCGCATAAGTGCTTGCACAGAGTGCCTACTCAACATGCTCAATGCCCTGGATTCCATCCTCAGCATCACATAAAACCCAGTGTGGCATTATATCCCTGAAATCTCAGCACTGGAGAAGTGGGGGTAGAGGATCAATAGTTAAAGGCCAGACCCTGTCTTGAAGGAAGGAAGAAAGGGAGGGAGTGAAGAAGAGAGGAGGGTAAAGGGAGGAAAAATGGGAAAGAAATTGGTTGGGCTCTGGTACCATGCATTTTGTCTCAATTTCTCTTGATTATTCATTCTCTCAGAACCTCCCATTTTGTCTGATACCCCCGATTTGGGTGAAGACAAATCCAGGCACTGTCTCTTGGCTTGGCTGAGCTGTCTCTCCCTTTCCTCTTTGCCCCGTAGTCTTTGGCAGCTCTGAACGGGATTATGCAGACCCTGGAACCTTGAGCCAGAGAGGTCTGCTCTCCCTTGCCTCCCATCCGTCAAGTGCTGGGCTGTGCCCTGGACCGCTGCCAGGCCGTGCTTGGAGTGCACCATCTGCACAGGATGTGAGCCGTATTTGTTCCGAGGGATCCAAAAGCAGCGACCTGAGTAGGATCAGCTGGTGCTTCAGGATGAGCATCATTTCACCGTCTTTGTAGAAAAGGCATCGCGTTCTCTTGCACTCAGCAGTTTATGGGGTGCCATATTGTCTTTACTCTTCCCGCACCCCCCCCCCCGCCTATTTCCAAATGTGTCTGCTTGTTATTAAACAGCTCCATGTTTCTGTCAGAAAGAATCGTTTCATGAGAGGGAGGCCCATCCAGACCAGTGAAAGATACCTTTTTTGTTAGCATATCTGAAGCCTACAGATCCCAGTTCTCTGTGGGTCTGACCTAGAAATCCTCCACTCCCGACCTCTTCTTGGAGGATTGCTCCTGGCTGAGGGGAGATGCCCGTCTACCTGGTAAACTTCAACCTGCCAGGACTGGCAGAAAGTGCTGCTCTTCATCCCTCCCAGGTACTTGCCAGACTTAGAAAATGTTCACTGGCCTTGTGACTGAGCTGTCTCCGAGGTGAGGCATTCGGTTTATTGAGTTTGTTAGTCTTTTTGTAACTTAAGAAGAAGTAGGCTCATAGCAACGGCCTGTTATTCCGTCCTGTGGATTTAATACTCAGGTTTCACGATGGCTATTTTTTATTATATCAAAGCATACACTATCATATCATATCATATCATGATATATCATGTGAATTCTATGTGAGGGTGCTTATTCAATGCCGTTTACTCACACCCCCACTATCTGTAGGAATCCCTCCTCATCTTCACTTGCCTTCCATGCTTTCAGCTACCCACAGTAAATCATATTCTGCAACTACTAGATAAAAAAAATTCTAGAGCTAAGTAATTTGTAAGCTCAAAAAACATATATCCTTCTGTAAAAGAATGAAATCTCATGCTGTTCCACTCCATCTCACACAGGACTCCAACCAAGCCCTTTTCTAGCATATTCACACTGTGTTTATATGCACCCATCACAGTCACTTAGCAGCCATCTTGTATGTACAATGGAATATCCACAGAGTCATGGTGTTTACACATAGGGCCTTGCTCTCTCTCTCTCTGCAGCTTCAGGCACCTATTGGACATCTTGTAGTGTATCTCTGTAGATAAGGGAGGGTATCTATTGTATAGATAATATTCCTTCATTGTCTCCAACATAAATTCTGTATGTACTCAACATGACTAATGCTCTCCTTGATCCCAGTGATAGCCTCTGCTCTACTTTCTTCTGTGAATTTGCCTCTTCCAGGTATAGCATATAAGTGCAGACTGACAATACGTTCCAGGTTGGCTTGTTTCACTTAACACACACCATCCAGGCCTATTCCTGTTGTGGCATATGTCATATCTCCCTCCTTCTCCCACTTGTGAGTCGTCCCCCCACCCCCACCCCGCCATTCGAGCACTGACTAGCTTGGTCCCATGCAGTTCTTGTGTTGGCAGCCATAACTGCCAAGAGTTTGCGCGTGCATACCGTCATTTCCTGAAGATGTAATTTAGCAGCGGTCCTCTCCATCCTCGGCCTCTTATACTCTCTCCTCTCCCCATCATCCACGATCCTCCCAGAGCCTTGGAATAAATGGGGCTCATTTCCTTCCTTTCTTGTCTACTACTAATATTCCGTTGTACAAAAGGCAGCTTAGTGGTGGGCTGGGATGAGCAATGCTATTATGAACACTTGCACACAACTTTTTGTTTAGATTTTGTCCTCAGTTCCTTTGGAAATTCGTCCAGGAGTGAAATTGCTGGGTCCTAGAATGGCTCCATCCTCACCCTCTTCCCAGGCGTCAGGACCATGTCATTGCCCTGCACCAGCAGCTTGTGAGAGTTTAGTCTATCATGAGCCGCCAATAACACTGGTCTTTTTTCTTCTTTTTTTAAAAGTTTAGCCTTAGGTGGGGGGGAGGGTCTGTGGAGGGAGAGGGAGGGGACTGGGAAGAGGGGAGGGAGTGGAAATGTGGATTGGTATTTTTTTTAAGTAATAAAAAAAAGAAAAAAAGTTTAGCCTTAGTTTTAATTTTTATTTAAAAAGATTTGTTTTTGATTACGTGTGTGTGTGTGTGTGTGTGTGTGTGTGTGTGTGTGTGTGTATGTGAGTGTGGGTGCTTCCAGACTTCAGGATAGGATCCTGAAACAGGTGGCAGTTGTGAGCCTCCTGATGTGAATGCTGGAACAAACTCAGGTCTTCTGAGAGAGCAGTATGCATTCTTAACTGCGGAACCGCCTCACCAGCCCTGACTTCTTAGTTTAAAAAGTGACGCCTCGCTGTGGCTTTGTTTTATGTTTCCCCAATGGCTAATGGTATCAAGCATCTTTCCATGTTATTTTCTTTTCCATGTCTCCATCTTCTTTGAAGAAAGCAACATCCAGATCTTACACTCAGATGCCGTTCCCCTTCCTTGCTTTCTCTTGGTTTGTGGCTACATTCCAGCAACTCGAGTTTCAAGGGCACTAAATCTGCTGCTGTTTAAAATTTGAGTTAAAAAGAAAACAGTAATTGAAATAGGCAGTTGTTATTTACATCAGGGAGGTTGCTATTACACACCCTGGTGCTCTTTCATTAGCTGCATTATATTCTTATTATGTGTTTTCCTAGGTAATTGTAATCTGTGGCTTTTGGGATTTTGTAGCTTTCTTTTTGGTTTGTTTTATAAACAGACAACAGCATGCACCTAAAAGAACTGGGCCTTCATAGAAAAAAAAAGGAAGTTGAAGGATAATGAAACCTAAAGCCAAAAGAGATATGGGAGCCAGAAATAAATAAATAAGCCCTCCAGAGTTTACTAATCTCCAGACAGGTTTTCTCTATAGTTTTTCAGAGCTGACGAATTGAGCTCAGTCACTTGGAATGTAGTTTGTCGCTCTAATTGCAAAGCGTTTTAATTATCCGGCATGCTTTATGCTGCTCTGAAATGCTCATTTCAGAGTCGGCTGGTATGCCTTTCTGTGGAATGAGAAAGCGAACAGTCTCACCAGAGATTAGGTGGCGACACAGGCAAGACTGTCTAGTCAAAGAGAAAGGAGGGCACGACTCATTGCCACTGCGTGCAAGCAGGAGACGGTCGCTGCACCAAAGAGCAGGACAGGCAGATTGTCACCAATCTGTGTTGTCTGGTGACGGACTGAGGATGCTTTCCTCTTGAGCTTCTGCTCACTTCGGCTTCCTTATGCTGCTTGAAGAGTCACAAGACTAGGTCTGGTTCTTAGGTTCTGGCATTCACTGGAAAGGTATTTTGCTATTCCAAACATTTGGTAGAAGGATGGAAAGTTTAAATGGAAATCATCTGAAGGCTCCAAAGAGATTAAGTATGTAGAGAGTGCTTAGTACATACCAGGTACTGTTTCAGGTCATCTACTGACAAGTGAGAGATTAGGGGAGGGTCACCATCTACCCATCCATCCATCTATCCGTCCATCTGTCTGTCCATCCACCCATTCATCCATCTACCCGTCCGTCTGTCCATCCATCCATCTATTCATCCGTCTGTCCATCATCCATCCATTCATTTATCCTACTGTCCACCTACCTATCCATCAAACAGTTCATCCAGTTACTCATTCATCTAGTCATCTACCCATCTGACCTATCCTCCCATTCATTCATCTGTCTATCCATCAATACCCTATTCTTTTTCTGTTTTTCCCTCACTCCCACCTTTTTTTTTTCTTTCTCGCTTTGTTACTTCTTTCTTCCCTACAGAAATTTGCTCAGTGCTAATCACACAGTGAGCATGCCTTTGGTGACCCAGTAAGTGAACAAAACAAAGGTTTTGTATTCTGTGAGGCTGTTAGATAAAAGGGGTAATTAGCAAATACAATTCTCTCAACTGAAATCCTCTTATATGTTTATTTATTCATTTCTAATATATCATTTACGGTGTCAGCCAGGAACCAGATGGGTACCTGAAACTTCCCATTTCTTTTAACAGGAAAAGTTCAAAATTAAAAATTATTACCCACAGTAGGGGGTAGGTTAAGGGACAGAGAACTGTCTAAAAATCTACGACTCTGGCTTTGGGAGTGCTGAGGTGAGGCACTGCACCCACGCAAGAAAGAAGTCAAGCAAGGGATCCTAGGGGTAAGATTGGAACAGATCCACCAGGTAGGTGGTGGTGGTTCCTTCCCATTGAGGTCCCATGAAGGCGAGACTCTTTGGCAAGCCACTCTCTTTAGTCCCAGGTAAGGTTGTCTTTGGAGTGTCCTACCATGGAAGCCGCCAGGAATCTGCTAGTAGGGGTGGTACACTAGGAAGGTTCCTGGTTAGGGGCACAGAATGAAGTTGCCCCCAGGGTGATACCTCCAGAGAACTTCACGCCAGAGCCTGAGGCCTTCAGTGTCCCTCTAGTGCCCTCTACTGGCTAAGTTTGACGTGGTGCCAGCTGGCACCGAGGAAGCAGGTTTTGGTCCTAGTCAGGGCCAAAGTAGCTGGGTATGACCAAGACAGGTCATCAACTGACAGCTGGGACAGATGTTCTTAAATACCTTGGGAAAATAAGAAGAACGAAGAAAATGAGAAGGGCCAGGTGTGCCACTTGATAGGAAGTATTCAAGAAAGGCCTCTCTGGAAAGCTGGCATTTAATGTGGGCCCGGAGGGAGTGATGTCACTGGCGGAGCATTCCAGATAGAGGATACAGCAAGTGCAAAGGCCCTTGGGTCAGAGATGGCACGCTTGAAGGAGAAGCAGCAATGACACAGTGGATGTGACGAGGACTTAGAGGATCCCTGAGAGTTAACATGTGCCCACAGCTTACAGGCTAAAACAGGAAGACTTCCTTCTAGAGAGCCGTGTGTACGCAAACTCCTAAAACCGGTTTCTCTTCTTCCCAAAGAACCGCTGTATTGAGTAGATTGGTGAGAGCTGGGTGATGTGGACTGAAACTGAGATCCCGCAGGAAACTACTGCAGCAAGCTAACTCATAAAAGACCTTGGAGCCAACAGAAATACAAGGTCGAAGTGATTGCCATTCTGTTTGGGGTGATGAGTGAGCTTGGAAATAATGGTGGTGGTTGTGTACATAAAGTCACTCATGAGGACACTTAGAATGAGGAAAATGTCAAATTATATGTTGCATATATGTTCCCACCATACAAGGCACTTAAGAAACAGAGAAGCAGAGCCATGACTCAGTTTCCTGATGAGACGAACAGTGTGCATGTGTGCTCTCCCTGGAGCTGCTCTTACCTCCATCACCTGGCCAGTGGAGAGCTGGTCCTCACCTCCTGGCTTCCTCCTTACAGATCATACATCTGTAGAAAATCAGGGGCTGTCGCGATGGCACAGCCAGCATCTCTCTCTGTATGCATGTAGACTGACTGAGCAGCGAGCCCCAGCGATTCTCCCGTCTCTGCCTCTCTTAGGCTGGGATTACAGGAACATGCCACGCGCCCAGCTGTTTCTGTGGATCCCGAGGATCCCCATTAAGGTTCTCACATTTGCACAGCAGACACGTTACCGGCCAAGGCATCTCCCCCTGCTCCACTTCAATATTTGTTGCTTTAAAACAAACCTAAATGGTTGTTTTCTGACTCCACAGCCCATGATCTTTCCTCTGCCACCGCTGCCTCTGGCTCCTCCTGGACTGTCATTAATTAGGACTCCCTACTCCTGCCATTTCAGGAATGCCCAGCTGCTTCCTAGCATGGAATGGGGACTGTCCCTGATCCCACCCATGCGAAGTCACCGACTGGGGCATGGACCGCAAACATTTGGCTCTTGGGAAAGACATTCCTACCATGTTTCTAACGATGGTGGCAGTCGTGTGCGTTGTCCTTCATGTGAGCTGAAGTTTTATGATTCTGTGTTTATGGGAAAGGGCTGTTACTATTCTTAGACTGGCGGTTCTCACTTATTCATAGCTCTCTGCTCTGCTTGTGGGTGGAATGAGAAGTTATAATAGAGCGCAGGTGCCTCGCATTGTTTTCCGTTCCTCACTGGATCGTGTTTATTAAAAAGGAAATCACAGTGGTGTGTCTGGAACTGCGTCTGAACAAATAACCCACAGGGAGGAGTCCCAGGAAGGTGGGCAGGAGGCAGCACACCAAGAGAGGCAAAAACAAGTTTGTGCTAATTGGGATCAGGCGGTACTTTGCATGAGAATTACGAACAAGAGCGTGGCTGCGACATAATTACTGGCCTCAACCTTTGTTGGCATGCTTCACATACTTCTATGGAAGAGCCACACTTTGAATTTAACACATTTTCCCCCTGGGTCTTTAATTTGAAAACAGGACTGCAAAAGATGTCTTTTCTAAACATTACCACCACCACACTGTAGACAACTATCTTACTTGGTGCTATTTGGTTCCTTGGAAAAAGCTACTCCGATTCATTCAGATGACGGGTGGAGACTTTAATTCCAATGAGATGTGAGTTAGCTGTTGGAATCCACATCTCCATAATCTTATATCGGTTTTTAGCCAGATCCTCGAAAGACTCATGTGCATGTGTGTTTCTATATGTGGCTGTGGCGTGTGTGCAAGAGGCAATCCCCGGCCCATGTCATTGCTTTGGTTTGTGAGGCGCCCCCAAGAGATGGTCCAGATCCCCTCACAGAGCCACGTACCGAATGGGCGTCTTCATTCAGAAGTCACCACTGTGTAAAGAGATAAATTAACATCACCCATGGCACTGGTCTTATGGTCCTGAGCTGTAGAAAGAGCCATGTTCAGAGGAGCAGAGAGCACTGGGGTCACTTGCTGGCGTTCCAGGCTAAGGGAAAGAAAGAGAGCAGTTCACCCAACTGGGGGTGTGAGGTAGTCTGCACACAGATACCACATCAGAAGACACTGAGGAGGTAAACATCTCAGGAGGGTCGGAAAGGGCTTCCTCATGCAAAGGCATGAGCCTGAACAAACTTGGGACACCTGAGGACACTGACACACTTAGGGGACAGCGTAGTAGAGTCCTCCATGGCTAACACGTCCAGTTTGTCCAGGGGATACTGGAAAGATAGGCAAGCCAGGCAGAGAGGAAGAGAGATCTCCAAGCCCCCATCATTGACATGAGGGGAGAAGAGGAGGCTTGATCCCCGGCTACCCCCATCAACCATAGTCCTATTTTTAGAAGGGTCTGGCTCCTGAAATGCCTCAGTTCCTCCTGCCTCCCTGGCTCCTCGCCTCTCTGTTCACTGAACTGAAAAATTATCAGGGCTATATTCAGCCCTCACCAATAATAACATGCAACAAAAATATCTCATGGATTTGCAACTTGGGAGTGTTTTGACTGTTCCCAGCAAAGACTTTGAGAGTCACAGTGTGGGACCCCACCCCCACCCTGTCTGGCTTTTTGATGAGTGAAAATGAGCCTTTCTTTTTTCTCTCTCTCCCCAAAGTGATGTTCTTTTGTGGCTAGTCTGCTTCTCCATGAACAGCTCTACTCAAATGTACTCTAACTGGAACCGAGAAGCCACCATGGCACCCTTCTGGGTTAGGGGTGGGTATCAAGGGTTTGGAGACTGCCCACCTTTCTGCAATCGGGGGAAGGAGGTAGTCCCTAACCTCTAGCACCCCACCTTGCTCCTGGGAGGATAGAAATGTCTTCTTTCTGGACAGGACATGAGCCTTAGCAACAAGGTAGCAGCAGCATTAATTCACACAGGAAGTGGGAGTCCATTGGATGAGAAGCATTACGATAATCTTTACCATCATTTCCTCTGTAATTCTAGCTATTGTTTCCTTTAGCCAGAGGAGCTTTGACCTTTGTCTCACGGCTTCCTCCTGCATCAAGAGCAGACTGCCTACTTTCAGCCTGGTCTCATTGATGTTGCTCAGTCAGAATAGTACGCAATGAGACTCTTTCGGAGGCTGTGTCCTTCTGAGTCAAGGTCAGTGGCAGCCACTAGGACTCTTAAATGCAGGACCACGTCATAATGCTGACTACTCTTCCCTGTGGAGATCAGATGTTTGCCCTAGAGGTTGTGGCTTCAGAAGGCCCCAGTTCAGCTTCCAAACACAGAAGACACTTGGTAATTGAAGTGGGAAGAAGAAGATGTATAGCATGATTCAGGGATATGAGGTGGTACTTTCAGGGTGATTCCTAGATTCGATTGGACAATAAGCACAGAGCACACAGAACACAATAAGCTCTCTGGCATCCTAGAGTCAGCTTACTTGTTTTGGGTACTCGCTTACTCTGATTTCGCTTAAACCATGCTTCCCGTTTTTCTGTTTTCTCATCTGTCAAATGGAGATCTGTCCTAGTTTGCTTTCAGTTGCTGTGATAAACACCATGGCCAAAAGCAAATTGGGGAAGGGTTTATCTGACTTATGGGTTAAAGTTCATCACTGAGGGAAACCAAAGGCAGTCAAGGCAGGACCATGAAGGCAGGAACTGAAACAGAGACCCTAAAGGAACTCTGCTTATTGGCTTGCTCCTCTTGGTTCACCTAGGGATGGCAATGCCCACAGTGGACTGAGTTCTCCCCCATCAATCAGTAATCAAGTCAGATATGCCAGAGGCCAGCCTAATGGAGATAATTCCTCAGCTGAGGCCCCTTCTTCCCAGGTGACTCTAGTTTGCGTCAAGTTGGCAAAAGCTGATCAGCACAGAGTCCCAACAGTACTTATGAGGTCTAAGCAAGGACCCACAAAGAAGGTCTAGTGGTGTCAGTGGATGTGGCTGCCCATTCAAAAGGGAGTCTGTGCCATCCGCTGAGAAGTGTAAGTTCTTCTCTTTTAGCCGTCTTGGGGTGGAGCACATGATTTTCTGGATGCCCAAACAAGCTCTCATTTGCTGATCTACTGCCCCTGCCCAGAATTGTAGCCTTTAGAGGTCGAGTTCATTTGGAGTCCTTGTGGGCACCTAGTTCACCAAATCCCTGTTTACACAACGTGAATGTCTTCACGTTTTCGGTGTCGTTTTAATCTAGCGCCCAGGAAAAGGTGGATATATGGGCATGAATGCGGAGCAGGGTGTTTTGGAGATTGGTGTTTAGGAATCACTAGTCCTTGCTTTCTTTATTCCGCCATGCTTTTGGCTGTCTTCCTTCACTCTCCTCTCTGTCTCTCCTACATAACAGACATTGACATTGAGCCTATGCTATTGTATGTCCACACTCCCCAGCAGGACATTGTATAATAAATTGGAGGTGGTTTATGTCTGTATGGCCCAGCTCAGTGGTCACCTACAGCTACCAGGCGCTTGAAATGTGGCTACTGTGACGGAGGGACTGGAAGCTTGATTCAGTTGAATTTAATTTAAATAATTTAAGCAGCCAGATGTCCCTGTTGGCTGCTGTAAGGGACAATACCATGAAGGCACCAGACCCAGACAAAAGGCAATGCTGTGTCTCGCTCCTGAGGGTCTCTGGTTCTGCAGGGGTCAGACATCCTGAGTGACAATCAGCAGCAGAACATACCTGAACCTGGAGGCTGGTACTTGGTGCTGAGAAAACTGATGTGGTCGTAGTATCCAAGAGGATGCTAACACAGAGTGCCGAGCTTCTACAAGCTTCCGTTTGGTTTTCTCTTAAGATCTAGTTTTTCCTTGTGTCTGTGTATCTGTGCTGAGTGAGGTTTATGGGCACCACATTTATACAGATATCTGTGGAGGCCAGAAGAGGGAACCAAATCTCCCGGAACTGAAGTTAGAGGCAGTTGTGAGCCACACTATGTGGTTGCTGGGAACTCAACTCATGTCCTTTGCCAGAGCAGTAACTGCTCTCAACTACTGAGCCATCTTTCCAGTTTCTGTTTGCTTGTTTTTAAATAGTGTGTTTCTGTGTGTGTGTGTGTGTGTGTGTGTGTGTGTGTGTGTGTGTGTGTGTGTGTGGTGTAGGGGGGGCGGCGGTGGTGGTGGTGGTGTGAATATAATAAGCACATGTGTTCAGTGGTGCACACATTGAATGTTACAGAATCTCTCTTGGCACTCACTGCCGCACAGGCCATGCTACCTGGCGTGTGAGCTTCTCTTCTGCTGTGTCTGTCCCCCAATCTCCTGGCAGGAGCTTCTGCTGCTTTATAAATCGGTGCACTAACTCACCTGCTCTGAGGATCTGAATTTAGGGCCTTGTTCTTACACAGCAAATGTGTTACCCACTGAGCCATCTCCCCAGACCGAGAGAGGAAAAAACCCTGCTTATTTTACATGCATGCATGTGGAAGTCAGAGGACAACTTTTGAAGTCTGTTTTCTCCTTCCACCGTACGGGGCCTGGTGATGGAACTCAGGTTGCATGGCACATGTCAAATGCCTCTCACTTGCCACATCTCAGGACAGTCACTTTCTGAACATGCCAACACATTTTCCCTCCACTGGGGGCTGTTACCACCAGCTACACAGATGGCATTTCTGAGATTCAAGTCTGTGACTGTCTCCTCTCCCAATTTTGGCTTATTATCAAAGTGAGCCCGATCCCCAGGCAGCCTGCTTCCTGATTTACCATTTCACCTCTCCAGTTCCTCCACTGGGATCTTTTTTTACTCCAGTTCTGGGTAACCACTGAGCCACCCCCATTAGTCCTCACCCCGACCCAAGGCCGGTTTCATAGAACTGGCTTAGCACTTGGTAGAGAATGAGGCTGCAGCATGACCGCAAGCTAATACATACGCCACTATTTACCTAATGCTGGACCTCAGGCTGAGCACTGCATGTGTTGTGAAGCAGGGTGTCACATGTTCCTGCTGTCATCCTGGTCTCAAGATGACTGGGAGGATGGGGCCAAGTCATTTCGCAATCTGGGCGAGCGTTCCAAGCTTCTCGGAAGACCGACGCAATAGAAACTCCAGGTACGAAATTAAAGGTGTGATCTCCCAGTCATTTATCTTAGCACCTTCTCCATTGTGTTTTCTCAGCACATCAGGTGAGAGAGCTTCATTCACCTACTCCTCTTCCGTGGGAGTGCACGAAGGGAGGCTTGCAGAGCCCTTGAAAGGAAGGGTCCTCTCAGAAAACCATATAACCGATTGTGCTTGTGTTCCAGCTCCCAGACCCGAGCCACTTCTGTCCCGTCCATTGGAAAGCATTGGTTCATCAGTCCCCAGCATGAGCTTCAGGCTAGCTCCTTTAAGGACTGCCCATGCCCATGTTTACCCAGCAGTGTGCAGTTCCCATAAGGTGGCTCTCGGCAAGGGTATGATACCTCCCCACCTCCCGGCAGTCACCTGCTCGGTTCATTCCAAATCCTAGTTTAGATTCCCAGCTATTTTTGGGGGGAGCTGACAGGTCTGAATTAAAGCAATGAACTTAATCTTCTTGTGGAATGCTATAGCTGGAAGGGGTTTGTGGAGATCTCTGTAGTGTCTAAAATTATCTGCCCTGCGTATCCCACCATTGGGAAACACAGATATGGCTCCAATACATCGTTTCAGTTTTTAAAAATAAGATATTAAAGCCCAGAAAAGGCCTCCACCACGAAGGCTAGTCAACACCACACACTTTCCCCGTGGAAAGGTCTGTGTACAACACTTTGAATAGATGTTTTAACCCGTATTTGCCTAATGATACACTGTAATATAATCTCCACTTTAGGGCTAAGGTGCCCAGAGCTCAGAAAATGTTGGCAGCTGGCCCCGCCCAGCCTGCACAGCTAGGAAATGTTGGGACTGGGACCACTCAAAGTCATCCCCGTTTTTATTTAATCCCAGGCAGCAAGCTGGTGGCAAAGGTGGAGTTTAGAACCTTGGCTCCATAGGAGAAAGGAGAGCAGTCTGGGAGTGGGCAGCAATAGAGGTTGTTTCTCCCCATTCCCCCCGCCCCTTCACCTCCTGTGATAGCTTAAGACCACAGGCTCCAGATTGGAGACACAACCGAAGAATGAGGAGCCACGGCAGCGAGCCTTTTCTAGCTAAACTGCATGTCCCCAAGACCAACATCTCCCGAGCACAGTTGTGAACTGCAGCGTGGGGGAGCTTTATTAGACAGCAGGCCGTTTCCATGTCTTTCTGCAAGTCCAGCGTGTGGACGGCAACCGTAATCATAATGTGATCTTTCTGAAGACACTTCCGATGTCAAGTTCATTGTGGATAGTAATAATGTGTTTGTTGACGCTAAAATGGAGAGTATGACTCAGACGTTAAAAAAAAACAAACCCACACCTCTGTATTGGTGAGAGATGGCTTATAATGGCTGCGTGGTATCCAAGGTGTCTACCTCAGACTTACCTGCTGTCTTAACATCACACATATAAATGTTGATGGGCTTCCCCTGAGCTCTAGCTCTAGGCCATGACACCTGTACAGTTTCACACTAACATGGCATGCCAAGGCAAGCAAAGGCAGGTCTAGGCTGATGGGGGCATGCCTGGCCCTGAGGAGGAGGTGGACTGTAAGATCCCATTGCCAAGAGAGAAAGAAGATAGGGAGAATTTGCACCCACACCCAGCCACATGCTGGGTGATTTACTCTGCCTAGCAGATCACGCTGCACCAAAGCCAGGGCCCCCAGCAGGGAGTGGGGCAGGATGGAGGGAGGCTGTAAGAGGTGGAAGGGACTTAGGGGAGCAGAGGAGAGAATTGGCAGGGTGTGCCTGCCGTGGCCTGCGGGACTCATTTGTTTGTTTTGTTTTTGCAAAGACATGAATGTCTTCTAAATAAAGTCATGGCAGTGGTGATGATAATGGTGATGCTGGTGGCAGTGATGTCCCTTCTGATGCTGATGCTGATGGTGGTGATGGTGACAATGATGACATCAGGGTGACATGTCTTCAGGACTCACTTTGTCCCATGCGGTGTCCCCAGTTCTCTGTGTGCAATGACATGCTGAATCGCTCTGGTCCCCAGTCTTCTCATTTCCAGAGTGGGAGGAAATAACAATTGTGACATCTTCAAAGAGTATTGGTGTGGATTACATGAGGAAGTGCACACTAAGCACCCGGCTTGACACCTTGACATTTGCCAGGCTCTCAGTCGGTGTCAGCGGTGACATTATCACGGTTCAACTGACTCGATTGGTTGATTGATGGATTGTGTATGTGTAATGTATGAAGTGTGCTAGTATTTGTATGTATGCAAGTGTGCGTGCACACATTTGTGTGTGTGTGCGTGCAGAGGCCAGAAATTGACATCAGATGTCTCTCTCTCACTGTTGAATTTAATTTACTCGTTGAGACCTGGTCTCTCACTGAACCTGGAACTCACCTATTGGCTAGGCTAGCTGGGCCGCTGAGCGCCGGGGATCTGCTTGTCTCCTCCAGCCTCAGCTCCACCAGTGCCGAGAGTGTAGACGTGTGTGTCCCTGCCTGGCTTTTTGCACACAAGTGCTAAGGATCTGCACTCAGGTCCTCGTGTTTGGTTACAGACATTTTCCCTTCTGTGCCGTCCCCTCAACCCTACCATCCTGCTTAAGGTTCTCCTAGCCAAGGGGCTGATGAGTCAGAGCCCGTGAGCAGTATAGAAGCCAAGTGTTTGAAATCTCCATCCAACTCATCACTCCAAGGCCTCTCTCCTTACCCGTAAACGCCCGTCGTCAGTCCTGAGGCTGCCCGGCGATGCTCTTGGCTGGTAGTTCTAAAGGTTCTCTGGAGGAGTCAGGCAATGCCTGCGAGGCCTGACATCATATCCAAAGCCTGTGGCCCCATGGGCGGAGGCCAGGTAGTCAGCCAGCTGGTTAGAAAGGCCCAGGGGCCAGGCTCTGTAAGTGCAGCTAAAGGAGCCTAAACCAACTCCCAGGTAGTCCAAGTAGCCATAGTGATTAGAGCCAGAGAGAAAGTACATTGCAGAGACTGGCACTGTCTCTGGGGAATTCACTAATTGAGAAATAACATCCATAAAAATAACTCGATAGTGGTCCGTACAGCTAAAAACAATAACGGAGTATGACTGGCTGTCTAAGAATTAAACAAAGTGAGACGAAGCGTCTTCGCTCACGGCTCTCCCAGCAAAGGGGCTGTTGCACTTCTTACTCTTCCCACCACGGAGGGCTGGGAGCCTCTTCCAGCTGCAGAAATTCTCACTTCCCAGCAGCAGGCTCTCAGCGCCTTACTCTGAGGGGCCCTTTGCGTGGCACATACGAGGAGGGACTGTTAAGGCTGTTTCTCAGAGTATAAGGTGACAGGTTCACCCAGGGCCAGTGGTGGTGGTCAATGCCTAACCACTGGATCGCTGAGAAAGAGCAGTATACTTACTACTTCATAGACACACCAGCGTAAGTATCTTACGGAGCACACATGACGTAGGGACAACCGGCCACTCACAAATAATAGAAAGAGTCCTTGTAAAGTCAAGATGGTCAGTTTTCACTTGGTGCTTTTGCTGAATTTTGCCCCGCTGATGTGAATGTTCTCCAGCCATCACTGACTATGTTATTGGAATGTGTGCCTCCAAAATTCATATTGGTTGGTCTTTTCCTTTGCCATAATAAGTCAGAGTCAAAAGGAAGTGCTTGAGGTATGACCCGGAACATTGGTTGCTCGTTACAGGCGTGGCCTCCTTGCTGAGTTGCTGTTCACAGTGCAGCATCTCTAGACATGTCACGCTGTATCTGAATTGATAACATCCTGCATCCCACTCTTCAGGCCAGACAGTAGATAAAACTGTCAATCATACCCCATCTCCACAGTTTGCTTACTGTTTCCACAGCGTGTATGCCATTGTGGCCAGTTTTAAAGTTATCAGTGTGACATTACCGCACAGGGGGCGGGGAGACACGGCATCCTCACACAATATTTCCGCCATGCATACACAACATACACCGTGACCATAGGAGCGTAGATAAGAGGAAAACATAATAAAATCACTGACGTTGTGAGTTTTGAGTTTTGTTTTGTTTTTTTTTTATTTTATTTTGTTTTTTTTTTTACTTGCTAGTAGCATAATTGGTCAGATTTCACAGTGTAATTATTACTTTCGTTGATTTGATTGAGATATTTCTCACATACCTTACAATAAACACATTAAAAGTGTGCAGTGCAGCCATGGGATTGTGCTCCCTTCACCACGGTCTAATTTGGTAGCAGCCTGTCTTCCATAAGAGAAAGGCTGGGTCTGGAGGGAGAGCTCAGTGGGTAGAGGGCTTGCCTTTCAAGTTCAGGTGTGTGATAGCATCCACCTGTACTTCCAGGGCCATGATGAAATGGAAGCAAGAACATGGAATCTGCAGGGCAGCCAGCCAGCCAGCCTCGCCTGGGCAGAGGTGGACAGGAGAACCTGCCTCAGTCAAACTAAGTGCAAGGTGAAGACAGTCCCCTGAGGATTGTCCTTTGACCTCTACCTAGGCACCGGTGCACAGTGCACTTCTGCACACATATGGACATGGATGTGCATACACACACACACACACACACACACACACACAAATTTGCAAGCATACAAAGGGGGGGAAATAGAAATTCTTCACTCACGGCTCTTACTCTATCCCATTGCTTGTCTACTGTGTTCTCTAGAGAGTTGATCTTTGTGAGTCATCGGCAGCTCAAGAGCATTTCCTTCAGGCCAGCAACTTTTCTAATCGACTCTGTTGCGATAGAATTGACACAGTAATCACCATTTTACACATTAAAGTGTAAAACCCGGTAACTTTTCTTACATTTGCAACACTAAGCTCTGACCAACACTCAGTTCCTAAATATTTTATCCCCCCTTCAAAGAAGTCCTTTATGCATTAGACTGTCATTTCTCATTCCCCCACCCCAATCCTCAATAGTCATTAATCGAATATTTGTATCCGTGCACAGGGCTATTATGGGTATTGTGCTTTCGTGGAAGCATGAGGTGTAAGACCTTTGGTGTCTGACTTCTTCCACTGGCTGAATGCTCTCAAGGTTTAGTGATGTTGGAGAATATAACAGCATTCCGTTTTCCTCATTCTTGGTGACAAATGTTCACTGTGTGCCGTACTTTGTTTATCCAGTCACTGGCTGCTGGGCATTGGGTGGCCTCTGCTCTGGGGCTATTGTGAATTATGCTGTTATAAGTCTTTATGTTCTGGTCTTTTGTGGGCACCTGTTTCCTATTCACATCGGCACTGGAATGAAATAACTTGGCTGTATGGTAATCCTACATAAGGCATTTTAAAGAGAAATCGAATGGTTTTCCATGTTGGCTACACCATCTATATTCCCACTGGTGAATGTGTGAGGGTTATAACCTCCGCTTACCCTTGGCGATACTTGTGTCTTTAAAAATTCTAGCTCTCTCAGTAGGTGATTTTGCTTTTGCTCTCTTTAGTGACTAATGATCTTGAGCCATTTTATGTGTTTATTACTTACTTGTTTGGGGGAGAGTTTTATAATTTTCTTTTACATTTTTGTTTAGTGGTGTGTGTGTGTGTGTGTGTGTGTGTGTGTGTGTGTGTGGTGTATGTGGAGGTCAGAGGCTTATGGAAGCTGGTTCTCTCTTTCCTTCATGTGGGTCCTAGGGATCAAACTTAGGTTGTTAGGTTGCCAGCAGGTGCACGTACCTGCTTACTCATCTTGTCCATGGCTCATTATTTGTATAAGTGTATTGGAGCATTACCTACTTAAGTTCTTTGTCCTCCGCTCAAACTGGGCTCTTTGTCATTTTGATTAAGTCATAACATTTATTTATATATTTTGGACATGATACCTTTATCGTATAATTACTGTGTGGTTTTCAAGCTTTTACTCCCATTCTGAAAGCTGTCTTAATAATATTGATAATATCCTTTGAGTAGCAAGATATAAAATTTTAATGAAGTCCAGTTTATGTCTTACTTTCTGTTCTTGGGCTTTTGGTGAAGCATCTGAGAAGCCATTGCCAAGTTCAAGGTCATACAGGACTTACCCCTGTAAGATGGGTAAGTTTTTACTCTTGCATTTAGATAGCTAATCTATAATACACTCAAGTTTGTATGTAGACTGTGGAGGGTTCACAGTCATTGTTTTGCTCATGAATGCCCACCTGTCTTAGCACCGTTGACTGAGAAGACTGTTCGTCCCCCACCAAATGGTTTTCGTAAGCTCGGCGAAGGGCTGACCGTCCATCAACATAAAGACTGTGTTCAGGACTCTCTTCTTCTTCTGCTGAACTGTGTCCTGATGCCAGGCTTGCACCGTTTTGATTCTTGTCCCATTGAAAGAATCTTTGAATCTGGAAATGTGAGACATTTGACTTGGTTTGTTGGGCTCAGTTTGGATTTTAGGGGCCCCTGTGTTTCTAAATGAATTTTAGAATCAACACGATTTCATTTTAATCATGGCTACCTTCAATAGTTGGATTATACAACCCCTGGAAATGTAAAAGACAGCTCCCGTGGACTGGTATGAGCCAGCTCTGTTCATCAGAAAGCACCCTTGCACGCCCAGTTCCACTTCCTGTTTCTCACTTTGGGCCCTCCGTATGCATGCATCTGTCCGTTCTCCTGTTACTCATTGTCCTATGGGAGGCATTACAACAGAACATTATAGCTAGTATCTAGGGATTCCATATCAGAAGGACCTAGGCTCAAACTCTGCTTCTACCACATAGCTGGGTGGTTTAGGGCAAGATACGTCAGCTCCTCAAATCCCGTTTCTCTGACTATAAAATGGTACCACTTCTTACTCCTTCATTGTATTCCTGGATGGATTAGAGACCGTTTATAACACCAGACACATAGGAATTCAGTAAATGAAACAAATCACATCCTTTGATTATTTAATGGTGTTTAGTTTGTATCCACATATAGTAAACTTGTATTCGCTTCAGAGAAGCGGATGCTCTATGTACAGCCCGAGGAATTCTGATCAGGGAAATAAACATCTGTTGGCGTGGATGGCCATCTTGGACACTGAGAAAATGAATAGAAGCTGAAAGTGTGTGTGTGAGTGTGTGTATGGGTATGTAAGTGTGTGTGTGCATGTGCGCGTGAGCGTGCGTATGTTTGTATGTGGTGTGGTGTGTATGCGAGTGTGTGTTGAGTGTGTATGGGTGTGTAAGTATGTATGTGTGTGTGTGAGTGTGAATGTGTGTGTGTGTGGATGAATTGTCTTTATCTTCCTTTTATGCATTGCCAATGAAACACACAACAGAGAATCAGAGCAGGATCGCATGTTACAAATATTAGAAAATGGAAGGGGAGTGGGAAAAAATAAAATCAAAATATCTCAATAGAAATAATAAAAGAGAAGAAACAAAACAAAAAACCCCACAAATATTAGAAAATACCAGCTTGAGTCCTCATGATCCTTCAGACAAAGCCCTGTCCCTAAGAAAGAGGAGCGGGGAAGGAAAGAGTAGAGTGTCGTTAGTGGTGCCCTGAGCTGGCTTTTGGTTTGTTGTACACTGTGGGCAGTTTCAGGAGGAGACACCTTTGTGATGCACATTATACTTAGAGACCACTTTCTCTTCCTCTGCCAGGAATTGGACGCTGGTGTGTGTCTGCGATATACTGGCTATCCCGTGGACAGTTGTGAAGAGTTTGGCGCTTAGTTACTCAGTAGTGTTCAGTAGCGAGGAACAGACTCTCTGGGACCAGGATGAGTGATGGAGGCACCAATCACCTCTTTAAACGTGATTTAGAGGAGCTGATTCCAGGGCAGGCTAACGACTCAGTGATCTCAAGGCTTTTGGGTTGGCACCGTGCCATCTTCACGTCCCTTCTCTTGTGATTTCCAGGTAGACTCCACTGGGGCAAAGGAGGGGGCATCCACCCAGAAGCCAGCAGCAGGTTTTACCTTATCTCAGGCTGGCCAGAGATACTTTTATATAGTCACCACTAGACCAGTGTCATCTGTGTAAGAAATCAAGAACATTCCATGCATCCGCCAGCAGGTACCACAGGCTGCCGAATCCCTGGTTGCACCAAAATCTCAGATGCATGTAGCAACTAATGTTTTATTCTCCCTATGCCTGGGTTTTCCTAAGCCTACTACACCAGCTCGCTCAGAGTGCTTGCTAATCTTGCTCACGAGTCTGGGACTTGGCTGATCTTGGCTGCGTTAGGATGAACCACTACGTTTAGCCTTTTCACAAATGGTAGAAACACAGGAGACAGACAGAAACCTACAAATCTCAGAACTGGCTCTGCATCACCTGGGATTCTCTCTAGGCTAAAGGAAATCAGACGGTCAAATTTAGGTATAAGCGGCTCTGTCTTACTCATAGACTGACGGTGTTAGAGTCTGTATGGCAGAAGGCATGGATATGGAACCATGTGTGCAAACTTACTGAGCAATTGGTTTAGATCGGCTGTTATCCATCCCTCGGGGCTTTCTTACCCACTAGGAAAGTGGTTGGGATGGTGTGGGTGTGGGGGGGGGTAGAGTTTACTGTCTATATCCATGGAATATGTCTGTAGAATATGTCTGTAGATTTAGGAGAAATCTAAAATGGGACTTGAACAGATGTAGCTAAGGATGGCTCAGCGCCCATCTCTGAAAGGGAATCGCAGGACCCAGGTCACTTACCAGGAGTATGCCATGACTGTACACAATGCTGCTCACTCAGAATGCCAGTGCTCAGACAAGATAGTTGGAGGGCTGTAGAAGGAATGGCGGGGCTGCGTCCCGCCACCCGGCTAGCTTTACCCAAAATAATTACACGGAAACTGTATTCATTTAAATACTGCCTGGCGCCTGGCCCATTATCTGTAGCTTCTTATTGGTTGATTCTCACATCTTGCTTTAACCCATATTTAGTAATTTATATAGTACCACGAGGTGTGGCTTACCAGGAGAGGTCTTAACCTGCATCCATCTCGGAGAGGAGAAGCATGGCGACTGCATATGGCGACTGCCTGAAGCGTCTCCCCAATTCTGCTTCCTTTTTCCCACAATTCTGTTCTGTCTACTCTGCCTACCTAATTTTCGGTCTCTTAAAGGGCCAAGGCAGTATCTTTATTAAAAATGAAAGTAACACATAGACACTCCTCCATCAGAGGGTTGTGCAGCCAGCAAGAAAGACGCAGATCCAATCCTGATGAAGATCCGAGGGATAAAAGGCTCAAATAATGTTGCCAAACCCCACAATATGCAGCATCCCTTCCTGCTTCTAGTCCAAGTTCCCAGGCCCTTCTAGCTCTAGTTTAGTGAGGCCCAGTATAGACACTGGCTGCTCTCCACACAAGAGTACAAATTGAACATCCACTTTTCTCATTTTTTATCCAATTTTGCCTTCCCGGGGCCCAGATATGACTTCATTTTTAAAGTGAAATTTCTCAGGTCATTAACCCATAATGATTAAATGATTCTGGTTATTAGCATAAAACACAGCCGTAGTGCATGACAGGTTACCTTCATTGTTTAAATATTATGCATTGTGGTCACATAGCACACAGCAAAATTATTTTTTTAGACTATTCAGCTATTATGGAAATGACTTAGGGTTTCATTCAGAAATATTACAAGTGGTATTTATTCTCTCCAAAGGGTAGACATTGCTTAGGAGAGTTTCTAAGGGGAATCCATGTCAGAGACACTGCCATTTCTGATAGGAAAAAATACCTAGCATGGGTAGGAATCATGTCCCAAGTTTTATGGCAAACTACCTTGTGACTTTGATTTTTGAAGACTTGGGTTCAGATCCTGCTATGATGCAAATATGTGTGTCTTCCTGAACTTCACTTATTATGAGGTGAGCCCTTTGGGGAGGTGGTCAGATCATGAGGGCAAAACCTTCATGGATACCAACACCCTGATGAGAGAAGCCCCAGGGAGCTTCTTTGTCTCTGCCATCACATGAGGGCACATCAGGAAAACCGTGCATGAGTCTGAGGAAATCACCTTAAATGGAAGAGAGGTTTTGTTTAGCTCTAGTCTCCACTTTTCCAGTATGTGCTTGGTGGACCCTGTTGCTATGGCCTGTGGTGAGGTAGTATATCGTGGTAGAAATGTTTGTCTCTCCAGTAGTTCAGAAGCAGAGAGACAGAGGAGGAACCAAGGTCTTAATGTCCCCTTCAGCGGCATCCCCTGCTCATTTTTTCCCCGTAGGTCCCACCTGCTAAAGGTCCCGCCATCTCTCACTAGTAGTTGGCAAACATGTCTTTGGGTGACATTTCATATCCTAACCATGTAAAGAAGTGAGCCATCTCTGGATATCAGATTTGCTGGTGTATTGATCTTGAACTTTCCAGCCCTCAGAAATATAAGAAATAAATTTCTGCGGCATATAAGCCCATGATATTTGTCACAGCAATCAAAGGACCACATCAAATGCTTCTATCAGTAGCTCCTTGGGTAAAATATTCCAACTCTCTGATTATCAATATCTGTCTGGCTCATTTCCTCTTCTTTCTCTCTGTAATCTGGCAAATATTATCTCAGAGTTACAGGAACCATTTGTAGGTGGTCAGTCCAATGCCTGGCCCACCGTGAGTCTCAATAACTTCTAGATACTGTCTTGTCACTGCTCCGATGGTTGTCATCAGCTTTTTTGCCGAGGACACAGACGATAAAGACCCAGGTCACAGGGAAATGAGTACAGGCAGACCCTAAGAATGCAAAAGGTTCAAGCAAACCTTAGGACTGTAACCCATGGCTTCTGGTACCTGCCTGTCCTTGGCTGGAATGGGCAACAATGAAGCTACTTTACCCTGTGCGCATGTTCTGGGCTGTACTATCCACCGTGCAATTATCCATGGCTGGTAAATGAATCTTAACATTACCATAGAAACATTGACCAGTTCCAAGGGCTGGAGTCTTCAGGATGCTCTTTGGACTCGCTTTCTCCTTCACCAGCCCATTCTGCCTGCTGATGGTCCTCTCTGGGAGGAAGAGCTGATGCTGTTGGAGATGCTGGTGATAATATTGATGGCAATTACAATTACTGGAGTTTATTGAGTGCTCAAAAGGTGCCAGATACCATTCTAAGGGGTCTATAGGCATTGAGTCATTTGTCCTTTATGGACATTTTCTTTCCATAGGAAAGAAAACTGAGGCACAATACTTTCTACTTCCCTGAGCTCTTAAGGAAAGATGTTGTCCGTAGGCAACTTGAGTATTGAAAGCTGACTCTTTAGCTGTGCATGCTTCTGTCTATCTAGCTGTTTTGTGAAGGGAAACCCTTGGAGTCTGAGTGGCACCTATAAGCTGAAGCAAGGATTCTTTTTTGACTTCTGTCCTGAGAGGGTACACAGAAAGACATCTGTCATTGTCATTGTCATTGTTAAGGCCACTGATGGGTCTTCAAGAGTCTAAAGAAGGAAACAGGGTATTGCTTTCACACGAATCTCTGAGAAAATGCTGGCTGGGAATATCACACCTCAGTCATTAATGAAATCCTCATTTTCCATCCTTGCTCTTGGATTGTAATTGCTTCATTCAGCATATGCACAAGGCACCTTGAGTGTATCTCTGGGCACTCAGTGTGCTGGGTATGTCTCTTACACTTTGTACTTTCAGTTTTCCCATCTGTAAAATGGGAACAGCAATGACATCTATCCTTGAGAACAAGAGAAGACATTGTCTCTAGTAGAATGACCTCCATATAGTGAGTATGCAGTCAATGTTGACAATTACTCTTGTTATTCTTGTCAGATGGAAGCAAAAATACAGGCTCGAAGAAGAGAACAAAATGAGAGATGGTTGATGAAGAAAACCCAGTGATTTCCAGGAATAGGCATAGAATCTTTGGTGAATGTCTGTCCAGAAAGATCCCAGAAGCAGCAGGGTAGTTCCTAGCCATACTTGATCCAAGAGGGTTGAGCCAGATATGGAGGTGCATACCTTTGATCCCAACACAGGGAGGAAGGGGCATGTGTATCTCTGTGAGTTCTAGGCCAGCCATGGCTACAGAGTAAGACCCTGCCTTGAAGGAGAAAAAGGGGGAGAAGGAGGAGGGGAAAGAGGAAAAGAAGGAGGAGAAGGAGGGGAAGGAGGAAGAGGAGAAAAAGGAGGAGAAGGAGGAATGGGTCTTGAGGCTTGGAAAGATGGATGGCCCAATGGTTACTGTTCTTCCAGAGGACTTAAGGAAAAGCATAAAAATCTTGCCCGTTAGAGGCCAGATGTCAAAACCATTAACGGAATCGAAAGGACCCAATAAATCGAAAGGATGTAATAGACAAATGAGAAAAAAATAAAAAAAAATAAAAACCAGGAAGACTAGTGAGCAAAAAATATATTATTAATATGAAGTGTTTTGTTATATGCTCATACATCGGGTATTATTGTTCAGGGGCCTTAGAGGGAAAGCTCTTGTCATTCACAGACTTAGCTAGACAATAGATCACTCCCTACCGCCAAGGGAATTGTGTATGTGTGTGTATGTTTTAAAGAGATTTGCAATGGTTCTTTTCCTATAGGGTTTTCTTGAAACATATATATTTTTAATTTCTCCCTGTCTCAGGGGTAAATAAATATATTACAGTAAGCTATGGGATGTATAGCCGAGTATAACAATGATAAATGATGTTGTGTGTAATTTTTCTACTATTAACATAAAGTAATATAAACTGAAGGACACTGGTCTATTGAGAGACTTAGAAGCTAATGTTCCGTATCAGATGCAGCCAATGTCAGGACTGAATACAGATTAGGCAGTGTCCTTTTCTCCCCAAGGGAATGAAAGTTGGAGACACCACTCGCTGCCCGTGGTTTTACAGCATTTTGCTGGGGCCAGTGGTGTCTTTCTTGGTCTATTAATTCAGGAGCCGGCAAACGACAGCGTCAGTGAGGGGATGCATTTCATTTATGTGTGCTTGTACAGCCTCTACCTCGCCAGTCCTTCCTGTCACAAGAAGTGCGTTGAAATTGTGTAGATTACCTTCACTTCATTATGGTCCCCGGCATGGGTTTCTCATGCAAAGCTATTATGTAAAGTTAGGAAATATTTAAAACTTGGCCTGCCCGAAAGGAAAAGGGGGAGGGGTGGCGAGAAAAGTTTATCTGGAGTTAGCCTCTGCTTCCCAGCCTTAAGTTCATGGTCAGGGTATAATTTGCAAGATGCAAAGAAAATCCTCGAGGTGGATGCTTACAGACAACACGGCGGGGCAGGGAGGGGGGCAGGGACCAGTTTCCCGGGGTCCATCCGAGTTCATGTTTCAAACAGATGTGATGGTCAGAACTTCAAGAACTCGTCCACGATGAAGATATTCTCAGGAAAAACCATAGTCTTACCAGTGAGCTAGCCTGAAAGCTGGAGGCTTTGTGTTTTGTTTTTGATGAGATTTTTATTATATGTCACCCAAGAGATCAGAAATCTGCCCCAACACCATCCCTATCTAGATGTACAGAACAAGCACAGAAGAAGGCCAGAGACGCCTCTGGGGTCACACAGTTCTCTGGGGCCTTGCCGAACCTGGAGCCTGACTCGCTCTGGCAGCACACCATCCTCCTGCTCCTTCATGCTGTATCTTCTCTTGATGCAGTCACAAAACACACTCCCCAAGAAAAAGAGGGGCAGGCGGCCAAGTCATTGGAGGAAACAATCTGATTGGATGTCTCTGGCTGTGTCGATGGCTGCTGTTCCAGTCACACCCAGTATAACCAGACTGCACAGTTAAAGTTGAAGTTCCTATTGGGGAACTATAGAAGAAAAGTAGCTGGATAATAAATACAACGAAAGCATCCTGAAGCTCTCACACCAGTTAAGGGTACCACCCCCAATCCAGAATTTGGGGATGGGGCTCCTGCTATTTTCTTTTTTTTGTCCTGCCATTCCATTAAAATGGCCAGGAAGGAGCGGGCATTTGGGTTTCGCCACAAAACATTGTTATCCTTCGGGAAGGCTCCGAGAGGATAAGTTTGTCACGGTCCGTAAATTTTATCTTTGCACTAAAAACAGGGGTAGAATATCTTCAGTGCAATTATAAAAATGTATTGGAACTGGGAAGGAGAGAAAATCCAGCGGTGATGCGATTTTAATGATTGCGTGAATGTTCACTGTTCCGTGGCCAAAAAACGTTGAGGTTTTCAGCCCCAATGTTTCAGGGGGATGCCAAGGAAGGGACAAGTTTTCCATAACTGCACACTGTGCATTTTCAACCCGGAGATAAACATTCAGTCTGAGGATCTGTTTGGAAATAGGTGGCTAGCTGTCAGGGAATGGTGTACGGAAATTCTGGGTTCTGTAGAATCACTAGACACCCAAGTTGTGTTCCAGAACATGTAAAATGGGTATCGTGCTGTGAAAGTAACATGGGCCTCATAGTGTGTGTTTGGACATTTGATTCCCAGCTGCTGGAGATGTTTGGGACAGTCACAGAACATTTCAGAGGTGGTGCCTTGCTGGAGGAATTTTGTCGCAGGGGGCCCAGCTTGGAGACTTTAGATTCTGGCCCTGCTTCATGTGGCCTCTCTACTTCTGAGTATGCTGATAAGCCAACCACATCTTCTGTTGCCATGTCTTCTCTGCCATGATGGAGTCCACCACTCTCTTGAACTTTAAGCCAGAATGAACCCCCTTTCTCCTGAATGATTTGTTGATATTTTTGTACAGAAGCCAGAAAAGATGCTAAAGCCATGCGCTTCTTTATACAGTTTCCTTGTACAAGTTGGAGGGTTGGAGAGTGAGGGTCTGTATGCACGTTTAGAACCAGTCTGCCATGTGATTTACCCCACAGAGTCTGTCCTCGCTGGTAGGATCTTCCCTTGGCTTTCTTCACTCAGTGGTTTGTTTGCATTGGCCACTGATAACGTGAGGAGGAGCCAAGAAAACCAGATTCAGCTGCAAACACTGGAGGGGCTTCCTAGATGCAGACCAGTTTTAGAATGAGAGATGTTCTTGGAGTTCTTGGAGAAGGTCTGAGTGTCAATATCAAACACATGACCCTCATGATCAACCTCTCTGGAGACAACAGCATCTGCCACCTGCCCTCACCCTGTCTGTTGCTGCTGTCTACAGATAGGCACACAGTTGAGAAAGTTGTGGCAAGATGTTTCCCAATACAAACCATTAAGCACCAGGCTCTCTAATGTAAATTCTGAAATATGTGTGTGTGTGTGTGTGTGTGTGTGTGTGTGTGTGTGTGTAATTGTTGGACATGGTGGTGCTTAACTCTAATCTCAACACTTGGGATGCAGTGGCAGGAGGATTGTTGTATGTTTTAGGCAAGTCTGTCTGACCTAGTGAGTTCCAGGCCAGCCTGGGCTACATGGTAAGGCCCCTTTAAGCCCCCCTTTGGAAACAAAACACAAATTAGGAAACTGAGCGTAGATCTGGCCACAGGCAGGAACTGACTTCTGTCCTGCGGTGGACCTCTGTGTTCTTCTGATTGTGGTTCTCCCTTATTCAGGTGGTAAAATCCGTGCCTGTTTCCTTCCAGTCGGTGTGCGGATTCACTTAGCAGCTGAAATCAATAATCTCGTCCTTCAAGATCTCCTGAAGTAAATTAGGAGGAGCATGGGGACCATTGGAGAGCATAGAAGGGGAGGGGAAAGGAAGGGAGGGGAGCAGAGAAAAATATATAGCTCAATAAAAACAATTTAAAAAAAGAATCTTGTCCTTATGTGGCAAGTTTTGAATTTTCACCCCCCACTATCAGGGTTTTTTTTTTTTCAGAGGTACCCACAGAATTCTAAAGTTTGTGGTCCGTTTTTAGGTACAGAGTTATAGTTAGTTAGCTAGTTAGTTTACTTGAGACAGAGTCTTACTATGTAACACTGGCTAGCCTGGAATTCACTGTGTAGACCAGACTGACCTCATACTCACAGAGCTCTACCTGCCTTGGCCTCCCTGGTGCTGAGAGTGAAGTATGCACCACCACCCTGGACAGGCACAGGCTTCTTACCACCTTACCCACTCACACCCTGTCTCTCTTTTCTCTGTTTAAAAAACTGAAGCTATGCTGAACTTATGGGTTGAGTCTTAACCACTGTTCTTCCAGAGGTGTTTTGAGTGAGAGTCCTCCAATCTAAGATGCGGTGGTTTTTGTGACTTGGGGCCAATGTCTTAACTTGTGGTCAACCTTTAGTCAGCAAAACAGAGCAAACAGAGAATCTGCCTGGAACAGGTTGAAATGTGATGATGTAGATGAAGGGTCTAATGTCAGATACCAAGTCCTCCCATAGCTCATAACACTTATTAAGAGATCTGTATTAAGTGGCATCATCAAATCGTTCTGGGAAGTCTTTAGTTCTGCAGCTGCTGCTTGTCCTTTCTGTCTCTCTGACTCTACACCTATCCCCTCCCCCCCACATGTATAGACGATACATGTATCCAATTGTGAGGGTATTCCCACATGTGCCCACCAGTGCACATGCATGTGTATGAAACAGCATCTCTCACTGATCATAGAACTCAGCAGTTGAGTGCTACTGACTGACAGGTGAGCTCCAGGGATCTGCCTGCCTCCAGTCTCGCAGCGCTGGGGTAACAGACAAGCGCCATTATGCCCACCCTTCCATGTAACTGTTAAGTATGCAGACACCAGTCATCACGTTTGAGCGTTGGACACTTTACTAACTGAGCAGCATCTCCCAGAAGATGAGCAGAAGAAGCATTTGCAGTGCGGAAAAACCTAAGAAAGTACACAGGAGTCACTCTTGTGTCAGGTATGCCTTTTATATATACATATACTTTTAACATAAACACCAGTTTTTGTGTGTGTAGTTGGCTTGAAATATTTTGGAGAGAAAGGGGCGGTGTCTGGTATTTATAAACTACCAGGCCCGCTTGCACAGGCTCTGTGTGAGATATTGAATGTGAGTTTCATTTTCCCAGCAATGCATTGGCACAGGGAGAGCCAGGATAGGTGTATGAGAGGAAACAAGTGCCGGGGAAGCCTGTAGTTAAATAAACAGGAAGTCAATAGTGTGTGGAAGGCTTTGGAAGTATACTCTACCACTCTGAACTCTATGTTCTCCGTGAGTCTAAATGACAAGGAGACCAACCATTTCCCCCCGTAATTTCGTCCAGATGTTTGTCCCTGATACACACTGAGAAATCCGTAGATGGGGCCGGAGAGATGGCTCAACAGTTAAGAGCGCTTGCTGTTCTCGCAGAGGAACCAGATTTGGTTCCCAGCACCCATGTGACAGCTCACAAGCATCTGTCATTTCAGTTCCAAGAGGAGCTGATGTCTTTTCTGACTCCTTGGGTTCCTGGAATGTGTTACACATACGTACACGCAGACACTCACACACATAGAAGAAAAATCACTACATCTTTAAAAGGCAGTAAAAAAAGAACTCTGAGGAGAACCAAGTTGGTAGGTCAGGTGATCCAAGAAATACGTAGTAAGTAACTACGTGAATGGATGAATTGTTGAAGAGGGAATTCTGAGGCAAGAAGGGAGAGTGGAGGTCCATCGTCAGGTCTAGCACCGAATTCTGGGTGCCTACTGCTGAGCCTAGCATTTGCCAGGGATTGATACATTTTAAAAAACATACATTAGATTCCGTGATAATTTAAGTCCATCATATAAAATTGGCGCCTGAGGCCCCAGCTTCCATTCATAGAGCAAGTTATTTCTGTAAACCCCATGGCATCCCCTTAAATAAGAAGTTTGAAGCCACGCGTAGTAACACACACCTTTATTCCCAGCACTCGGGAATCAGAGGCAGGTGAATCTCTGTGAGTTTGGGGACAGCCTCCTCTACATACTGAGTTCCAGGGTAGCCAGAGCTACCCAGGGAAACTGCCTCAAAAATAAAATAAAATTTCAAAAGTAGTATCTGTGAGGAAGCCAGTCATTTGCCCACCCTGGCCTCTGCCTGCTCATATGTATTATTATATTTGCTTTGTGAAATTTTTGGCCAAAGAACCTGTTGTCAAATTGTTCTCCATTTTCAAAATTTGGATTTATTTGTCAGGCTCAGAAAGAACTTTGTGCTATATGGAATTCTACATCTGTGAAGAAAGCTATTGTGTGAGTTTAAAAGGATATTTTTTTTTTTGAAGTGTAGTCACCGAGAATTTTTTGGCAACATTCCAGTAGGGAAACTTAACAGCAATCCAACAGCTAAGAGCTAGAACACGGGCTGGAGAGATGCTCATCAAGTAAAGTACTTGAAGCCTGGAATTCTGAGTCGTAGCTCTCAGGTAAAGAGATAAGAAAAAGGAGATCCCCGGAGCACGATACAGTGAGCAATGGGTTCAGGAGGTGCTGTGCCTTGTATAAAGTGGAGATACCTAGGGAAGTCACTCCATATCAACCTTGGGTTGTCAAATGCATGCCCATTCATGTGGGTGCCTGCACACACGTGCGCGCATGCACACACACCCATAAACACATACACGTAAACAGGAATTTGAAAAGAATTTGAAAAGGAACTATCACTATCTCTGGCGCCCATCACTGCCAGCAGACTGAGAGGTATGCATGGCTGGAGGAGATGCTGGTCTTGGTGATGCTGGATTAACCAAGGAGCAAGTCATCCTTCCTGATTGGCGGTGGAACCATGATGGGCATGATGCATCATAGAGATGGAAACCCTTTTCACTCTGGGTGATATCTCTCTATTCCTAACCACATATTATCCAGCGTATAGGTTGGTGGAAGTCAGGTATGAGTGTGTGTGCCTTGTAACCATCACTGTGTGTGTGTGTGTGTTTAGGCCAGATCACGACCATGGCTGTCATTCCACAGATGCTGTCCACAAGATCAGAAGCTCACCTATTTGGTTCAGCCGGCTGGCCTGCAAGCCCCAGGGATCCATTGTCTCAGCCCTCCATGCCCAGCTCTTGTGTGTGAGTGGTAGGGATCGAACTCGTGTCCTTGTATTGGTGCAGCAATTACTTTACCGACTGAGCCATCTACCCAGCCCCTGCCGCCACCACTTTTTAATAAGGACCGAGGCTCCCCTTGAAAGGCCCAGGAACTTAAGTCCCTCTGCCGCACCTGTCCCTGAACACAATGTGCCCTTGCTAATAAATTCCGAGGGCCGACACTGCCTGAGCCTGCTGGTCTTTGCCCTCAATTTCATTGAGATGGGCCATTGAAAACTCATTACAAGCTGTTTAGACTCTGACTTTGACTTTTGCTCGGCAGTGAACGGAATTAACAGCTCTTGGAGGTGGGGGAAAAAAAGGCACTCAGCCAAATTTAGAAAAAAAATTAATGAAAAAATTGAAATGATGAGAGAACACTTTTTGTATTGTCTCTATTAGTCATGCAAACAAGCACTCACCCGCAGCGTGTGTGTTCCGCGTGGGGCTCGCATTTAGAGCCTGTTGTGGGTCACAGTTTCCCCAGTGAAGAGAAATTCTTACCCAGGTCTTGCAGGCAGCTCAAAATCTTTTACATGCCAAGCAATGAGCCTTTGAGTGTAGCAGAATTGCTTCATAAATTTCACTATCACTTTCGAGTTTCTGTTTTTTTCTAATTTAGTGCTTGATAGTTTTTTATGTGATAATTTTAAAATGCTGTTTATAGCAAAAGTTACCTTGATGGTACAGGTGTGCAGAGAAAATTCACAGCTATCGATAAAAAGGGGGGGGGGGGAGAATTCCTGTTTATACCGTAGGCAGGTTGTGATTCTGAGGATGTAAGTGTGATGGTATTATGGGTTTAAAATGCACCCTGATTAATCCAAACTTCTTGAAACATGACAACTCAAAGGTTTAAATACTGCTGCTGGCACATATGGATGTTTTCCATCTATATTTGGGAAGCTTGTTCAAAATGTCTCTGATATTTGTGGCATAACTTAAAATATTTATGTAGTGTATATAGTCGTGTAAATGAAATGAGGAATAACACTACCAAATAGTTTAATACTTTAATTAGATGATTTAATCATTAATGCTTGGCGATAAAGAACCTCATCCAAGAAAGGGAACAATACATATTTGGGAATGGCCTGCTATATTCTCCTGTATCCTGAGTTCATCAAGTACAAATGGATGCAGACATGGGCCCTATAAAGTGTTTCACTTGGGGCTGTAGGTTATCTACTGCTAAGACACAAGCAAGTGGGGCTAGAGAGACGGCTCAGCAGTTAAAAGATCCGAACTGATCTTGCAGATGGCCTGAGTTTGGTTCCCAGCACCCGTGTCATGCAGCTTATAACCCTGTGTATAACTCTAGCTCCAGGGGAATCTGACACTCTCTTCTGGCCCTTGTGGGCACCGCACTAGCACATACCCGCCCTCCACATACACGTAATTAAAATAAAATGAATCTTAAAAGAAATCCAGCAAGGGTTCATTTTGTGTAACACATCTATGTGCAGTAGAAGTCACAACCCGCCTACCAGCCTCCCTCGTCTCTGTGGAGTTATCACCGTAGGATCATGTAGTCATTGTTCTCAAGTCTTTTCCCAAGCTGCAGGGACAGGGCTAAAAGCTGTGAATACAGTCAGAATAATACGTTCTGCCTTGTCAGGTCCACTAGCATGCCAAGAACATTTGCTCATCTTTCGAACACTGGGGTATCACCCAATGCCAGCTTAAGCCATGAAATCTTTCAGAGCCAAATTACTGAATTAATTCAGTGTAGTTCTTAACCATTAGTGCAGTTAATGGAAGCCTGATGGGTTGTTTACTAGCCATTCTGTTTCCTCTCCTTCAGACATCTCATTTAACATCCTTTCATGGTACGCTTTTCATATCCCTGTTTCTCCATAGCCAAGATCTCTCTCTTTCTTCTTCCTTCCTTCCTTCCTTCCTTCCTTCCTTCCTTCCTTCCTTTCTTTCTTTCTTCCTCCCTCCCTTCCTTCCTTCCTTCCTTCCTTTCTCCTTTCTTCCTTCCTTCCTTCTTTTCTTTCCTTCCTTTTTTTTTTCTCCTCTCAATGGATATCTTTTGTGGGAAATCATCACTTTACCTTTGGGAATAGTTGATGGGAGAGTTGAAACAATCGGCCGTTCTAGAGTTTCATTAAAGTTTGTTAATGTTAATTAATGTTCTAGTTACTATCATTGTATCTATCACAAACCACCCCCAAATTGCAGTGCTCTAAGATGACATGCTTCAGCAGACCTTACTGGGGACAGTGTGTTCACGCCCACATGCATCTACTGAAGGAGCTTGAAGACAAAACCAGAAACAAAACCCAAGTCAGTGGTCATCTAATGTGTTCCCCCACAAGTCTGGGAGTTGATGCTGGCTACTGCCCACAGTGCTTTCCTGCAGCTTGGGCTTCCTCCCAGTATGGCGTCTGGGCTCCCAGCATGAGCATCTTAAGAAAGAGCTAAGTGTATTCTACATTGCCTTTTAAGGACTCAGTTTTAGATTACGTTCCCCCTCTTCTCTGCTCAGTCTGTCCAGGCCATCCCAAAAGCCCAACTCAGGTGTACAGGGAGACAAAGTAGGTTCTGCCTCTTCCCTAGACGATAGGATGGTTATGATAAAGAATGTGGCATTGGGAAATTACCACGCCACTTCTAAAAAATGCAGCGTGCCTCAGTGGTTATGAGTACTTTCTGTTCTTGCAGAGGACCTGGGTTCAGTTCGCAATACCCACACGGCAGCTCACAACCATCTGTAACACCGGTTGGGGAGGGGAGTCTGACTTCCTCTCTAGCCTCTGTGGGCACTGCAGGCATATGCTGCACATATATACATGCGGGCCAAACACGCCAAAACATAAAGAAGGAAAACTTTCAAAAAGAAAAGAAAAAGTACAGTGTTGTTTTTGCTCATCAGCAAATGATTAGCATGTAGTAGCTGTACATGAGAAGAAAGGGCTGTTGGGAGGGAATGAGAGGACTTGGGTTTGAATTCTTCCTCTGCCCCTTATTAACTGTGTCCAGGCCTCAGTGTGCTCATCTCTGAAATGGAAAGGGCACTCACGTTGACCCCGTATGTCTGGTCTGTGGTTTATGCAGATAAAATATAGAATGTGCAGCCGTCTACCACGGAGACCCTAGTGCAGCCCTGTCGCTCAATGAATCTTCGTTGAGTCAGTTCACTGAATCAGAATCTGCACATGATAGCCATTATTTAGGTTTATTGTGCCCTAGTCTATGGCACGGCGTGCATCCTTGCTGTTTTCATGAATTTTCCACCCAGTCACACCACACCACTGGCCAATGAAGGTCAGGGAGGGGACAGATTAACAGCGTCTCATACCACAATGTCAGAATCCTTAAAAGTGTTTACAGAGCCCCGTGACACACAATGAATTTCAAACGAGAAGATTGGAGCCGAAGTGAAACTACCCTTGTTCTAAGCTTGAACAGAGGCCTTGATGTTTTATGATTGTTTTAAGGTCCATTAATCGTTGAATCATGAGGCCATGTAGAAATATGACAGTTTTAACACCCAGAGCCCAGGTTTCTTTGAAATGTTTTTGTTTCTACACTGTTCTTAATTAATGGCAGGGCCTAAAATCTGCTTCAAATGTGGCAAAAAAGCAAGGTGCCACGAGATAAAGCAACTCAATCTCACCTAAAGGCATTTTATAGCTGGAGTGAAGGGACGTTTCATTAAACCGAAGGGTGCCAGCCTTTACTAGGCATCAGCTGGGTGTCAGAGAGAAGCGCCTACTGCTACCTAACCAGGAGCTGTTGTCTAATATAGTAGCCACCGACCACGTGTGGATGTTTAAATCTACATGAATTAAAATGTAAACATTTGATTGTGAGTACAGCTTAGTAAGCAAAGTGCTTGCCCTTCAAATATGAGGACCCAAGTTCCATCCCCAACACCCACATTAAAAAAATAATAATAATCCAGGCGGTGGTGGCTCACTACTTTAATCCCACTGCTCGGGAGGCAGAGGCAGGAGGATCTCTGGGTTCCCTGATCTATAAATCAGCAAGTTCCAGGACAGTCAGGGCTACACAGAGAAACCCTGTTTTGAAAAGCAAAAAAAAAAAAAACAGAGAGAAAAAAACCTAACTAACTAACTGAATAAATAAATAATGAAAAAATGCAGAAGAGTCAGGCATGGTGGCACACATGTGTCATCCCATGGCTGGGTGGAACACGAGGATCCCTGGGCTCACTGCCCTGCCTGTCTCCTCTAACCAGCAATCCGTTAGGGTGCCTCACAGGGCTCCTCTTGGGCTGTATTAACAAGAGAAGGGGTGTAGCTGCCATCGGTGAGGCCTGACTTCTTTCTCACTCTGACTTTAAGAAGAGCGCTTGTGAGAGAGCACCCCCTTCATAAGTCTGCAGGACTTCATTTATAATCTTGTGAAAAGGAGTAGAGGCTTGTGACATGTAGCCTCAATGCATATGCACATGGCCATGCACTTACACACCAGTGCAAAGAATTCCGTAATTGTCAACTACATCCCCATCATCTCCCTGAACCGCAGGTTCTCGGGGCTGGGTAAGTCACTTGGGAGAGTTCTATCTCCTGGACCATTCAAATCACTAAACCTCCATCACTGTGTATGTTCACTGCATCTGCTACGCCCATCCTCTCTCTCCTCCCTTTAAATCAGAACACATTCACCTCACTTTTGAAAACTGCACCCGAACATTTGATAACCCCAGAGCGCCACCGTTCAATTCTAGAAATCCTTTGCTACTTCTGCCATCGTTTCTTGTGTTTTCTATATTTTTATGTGTGTGTTTGTGGATAGGTGCCCACAGAGGCCAGAGGATGTATTGGATCTCCTAGGACTGGAGTTCTGGGCAGTTGTGAGCCTCCTAATGTGGGTGCTGGCGTGGGGGGGGGGGGGACGGAACTGAGTTCTCTAGAAGACCAGCAAGTGCTTTTAACAGCTTCGGCATCTGTCTACCCCCCCCACCTCACCCCCCCCCTTTTTATAACTCAGGGGAGCTTCAGATAACTGTAGGGACTGCCACCATCACTGCTTCCTATCACAAATACTCGTATGCTTCTCCGTCTGTGCTGTCAGGAAGGTCATTGCCACAAGACCTGCTCCGGTTGCTTCAAGGGTGCCACTTGTCATGGTGGGTTAGCGCTTGGGAAGTCCAGTACCTTAGAGAGGTAATAGCAGAGCTGCCCACCCCTTGTCTGAGGACAGCATACGGTGACAGTGGAGAAAGAAAGATTGGCCCTCACCCTCACGAGCTTATGTAAGCCTCAGTAGCTCCTGTCGACCCTGTGTCTAAATACCATCACATCAGGGTTAGGAGGACAGACTTTCAAATCCATTATCACTGGTCAAGTGGTAAACTTTTTCTTTCACTTGCCGTAATAAGACTTATCTGTTAGGGTTATTTGGAGGAATAAATGGGGTTTTCCAAAAAAAAAAAAAAAAGCACTAAGCAGATAATCATTTCTCAATAAAGGGTAGCCATCTAAGTGGTCAGTTTGTTCTTGCCGTTACTTGCCCTGTCCCACAACAAAGATTTTTGTGAATGAGAATGGGTCCCATCTTCTTTTGAACGCCAATGCTCCTAGTCATCACGGAGCCCAGCGTAGAGTAGGTACCAGTACATACCATGTATACAGAGTTATTGATGTCTAACTTAGTGACTGTTCGTGTTCAAAGGAGGCACAGTGACATCAGAAGAATGCGGGACATGAGGTTAAAGCCCCAGAAGTGTTCCTGACTCTACCTCTTTGGCCAGGCTTACAGGCATGCATTGCCAGGCTCAGCTTCTTATGCAAATGCAGGGGTCCAAACTCAGGTCCTCGTATTTGCACATCAGACTCTTCACCAACCCAGCTCTCTCCCCAACCCCTAAGCAGATGTAGTTTTAAAAAAAGATTTCTGACTCACTTTTAGACTTGTCTGAAAAGTAGAAAAATGAAAATAAAATATAAAAATGTTGTGAGTCTTGGTGGTAAACATAATTAAGGAATCCACCCTAGGATAACTGTGCTAAATTCTGATTTCCAGCTAGCTGTGGGCAAAATACCTACTTCATTGTGAGTTGTTATTTTCAATTTGCATACAGTTTATATATATATACATATATATGTGTATATATATATGTATATATATATATATATAATTACTTGATAGCTTTCAAGGGAAAAAATACCTGGCAGCTGAAATTTACCTTGTTTTTTGTTTATGTTTTTTGTTAAATTACACTGTTTGCAGTCTGACAGGCTCTTCGCTAAGACCCAGCAGCTGGCCTTGAACTCTGTTCTAGCTGTCCTTGAACCCAGCAGTCCCCAGACTCTTCAGTGCTGAGGTGACAGGCAGACTCCCCTTTAATAGGATTTCTGAATTTTGCAGTTTTGCTGCCGTGGAGTTAGTCTTCTGCCTCACAGACGTCAGAGCCTGAATACTTTCCCATGTAATTTTCTTTCTTTTAATTTTCCTTGCCTTTCCCCCGCCCCCTGCTATGCCAGAGGTATACAGCCCTTTGAAGAATATTGAGACTTTTAAGCTGGAGAACCAACCAACTGCCACACTCTCCTGAATACCTTTCAAGTGTTAGATTGCTGACGTTTTTTATCAGGTGACGACCGGAACAGAGTATAATCCTTCAGCTGAGTTTCGTCAGCATCTGGGATAACGTGTTCTAATTTCTGGGGATACACACACATTTTGTCACCGGTAAAAAGAGATACCATCATGCCAGGAGAGTTCTGCTGTCAAACTTCAAAAATATGTGCATGCGTGACTAGCAAAGTGTATAGTGGATGTGTGTGCATGTGTGTTCCCCTGAAGGCCCTGAGATGGATTAATTTAATTATCAGTTTTGCACAGTCTATAGTCGGGGTTGTGTAGATCAGGTTGGCCCATGGGTGTATATGTAGGGCGTGGCCTTGATTTGCCTTAGTTGATACGGGAAGACCCAGTCTGAAAGAGAGCACCATCACTCCCTAGTTTGGACCCCTGTCCCCCAGACGGTCTGAGGGTAGAGAAAACCATGTGACCATAAGCATGAATGCATTCGTTTCTACCTGCTCTTGACCAAGGCTGCGGTGCGATTAGCTGTGTCGCTTGCTGCAACTCTGACTGTCCCGCGCTTTCCTGACTGTAAAGCTGTAAACCGCAATAAAAACTATTTCCCTGAAGTTGCTTTTTTGGTACGGCTCTTTTATTACAGCAGCAGAAATGATCTTAGGACAGTGTTTTATGTTTGGGTCTGTGTGTGTGTGTGTGCGTGTGTGTGCATCTGTGCATTTGTACACATGCAGTTTCAGCATGCTCATGCAATGTAACTGCAGAGGCCAAAGGCAGGCTTTGTGGATTCTCCTGCAACAGTCTCAGTCTTATTCCCTGGAGCCAGGATCTCTCTCCATCCTCCTGTCTCTTCCTATTGCCCCGCCTTGCCTGTTCCCCCTGCCTGTCCTCCCCCCACCCCTGCCTATTCCCCCCTGCGCCAGCACTAGGCTTTAAGGCCCATGATGGCTTTTTATGTGGGTTCTAGGAACACAAACGCAGGGCCTTCTGCTTTCACAGCATGCGTTCTTGCCCATGATCCATCTCCCCGAGCCATAAATCATGGTCACGGTAACCTCAAGTCAATGACTTTCACTTTTGGTTTGGTTCGGCATTACTGGAGATTAAACCTGGGGCATCGTGGTGGCAAGCCATGAGCTTCTCCCGCGGAGCTGCAGTACCGACCCCAAACTCTTACCCACAGCAAGCAACGGCCACCGTGGAGACCACTCATGTTCCGTAGACCTCCGTTTCCTGCCTCCCGGGACTGGTTGCTCTCTTTGTCACAGCTAATTTTGTTTGTCGTATGTCAGCCTGGGATGAGAGAGGCACGTCCATATTCAGCTCATTTTATTTTGTTCTTTTTTTTCCTTTCCCTTAGCAGCCACCTTTGCTAATTTCAAGTGGTCAGCAGATTGAGCGAGTTGGTAGCCGCTCACCTGAGCAAGCCATTAATCTATATTAGAAAGTGTGGAGGATTCGAACCTTCCTGAGGCTGGCAGCCCCTCCCCGCGTCTGCAGATGAGTCTGTGTTTCCCTTGGTTTAAAGCGCCTGCCATTTCTGTCCTGAGTTCGCCTTTTCCCTTTGTGTTTAAATATCTGCCTTTAATAACAACACTGTGGGCGCACATGAGACTGTGACTGTGTCCTTGGTGTCTGACAGTGTCATCACTGGCTGCCACAGAGCTTTGGCTGGACCCTTCCTTTGCTGGTCACTGGAGTCAGTGCCTAGAAACCCGTCTAGTTTTTTCTCCTGGAGAATTTTTAGCAAAATGCACTTCTACTTCAATGTTTTCAGTGTGCAAAGGCCTGGAATATTATCTTCTGTCTGTCCTTCTCCTTTTAATCTCCTACGTGAACTGTTGTCTCTTTTCCTGAAAATTTTTGGGGAAAAAAGGAATTTTCCAACCTAATACTAATTTAAATGAACTGTTGTGGTGTGTGTGTGTGTGTGTGTGTGTGTGTGTATAATCTTTAGATCCCCTATGGCCTACTTTCAAAACTATACAAATTGTCCCTCTTTTAAAAACATTATAAAAGTCCTCTAAAGTGTTGACTTTCTGCACATCTGCATCAGAAAGGGGGTCACGTGGATTTGGGTAAAGAATGCTTGGAGTTCCAGAGGTGTTCAGTAAGTGAAAACACCTGCCTGATAGGCAAACCAGAGGTCAGGAGCATCCACAATCCCAGCTCTGCTATAGAGACATGGAGGGCCAATAGGAGAGTCCTTAGAGGCTCACAGGCCAGCTAGCCTGTAGTATAGAGCAGGAAGTCAATGAAGAGATTGCCTCTAACAAGGTAGAAAACAAGGACCAACACCAGAGGACAGGACCCACACACACACACACACACACACACCAGCACCAGTGCTCTTTGCTAATAGGTACCCAGAGAATCTACATACACACATATACATACAAACACACACATGCACACACACACCAGCACAAGTGTTCTTTGCTAACAAATACCCAGAGGACCTACATACACATACATACACACATACATGCACACACACACACACACGTACACACACACACACCAGCACCAGTGCTCTTTGCTAATAGGTACCCAGAGGATCTACACACACACACACACACACACACACACACACACACACACCAGCACCAGTGCTCTTTGCTAAAACAGGTACCATTTAGAAAACATGCCTAACCTTATCCTAGCGAAAGCCCCAGTCATCACCAGTGTGCAGTCCACAGAGTAGGCATCCCTTTCTCCTTAGGTCTCCCCCACTGCCCTGCCTGGAAGCCTGACCTCTTTACCCTCTTCCTCAGGATGGGTAAGCAAGAGTGAGCGCCACCAGTGCTTGAGAGCAAAGCCAGGTCTGCTTCTTCAGTTTCCAGGCCCCTTCCCTCCAGGTAGGGTTGATGGGCTCCCTCTCTAGAACATTCTCACCTCAGCCATGCCTGCTCTTAGAAGCTCGTGATACTGCAGGAAGAAGCTTCCCCACCCTCCTAAAGTTCCGTAATCAACTTCTGCAAGCAGCATCTTTATCAAGCGCTCCTCATATTTGAGTCTGCGCCCTCTGCATCTTGCCTAGACCCTGACTAACAGATACCATTTGAAATCTCAGATCAGGAGCTATCTTCCTTACCCAGTACACAAACTTCCATCCAAAGCACAGACTCGCGGGAACAGGGGAGTTCCTGGAAGAAGATTCCAGTAGAATTATAGCTCCCTTTCCTTCTTGTTCTTTTATTTGGAAAAGGCGGGAGAGCTTTAGAAGCTCCGTGTCTGTGTCGGAGTCAAGGACAGCTGCTGGCAGCCCCTCTGCCAGGGTCTTCGTGACCATTGTCTGGCTTCGTGCTCACACCTCTGGTTGCCTATCCAAATGTAACCTTGCAAATGGATTGTAAGATCTCTTCAGGGCCTAGAGGCTCTCTCTCTAACCCACTCACTGGCCCTGCCCTCTCCCAGATGTTCCCAGGTTCCCTGTGTGACCTTGTGTGTCCTCTCTAGAATACCAGTCAATCATCCAAAGACCATAAATGGAAGGAGTTCTAGAAAACATGGTGGGATAGAAATATCCTTGTGTCTCTTCTACTTTCCCTATGTGCTTCAGCAAAAAGACCCCTCCAAATAATAAACCCCAACCAATGGTTGTCATCCAATCTTGAATTTGACTTCTTCTGATGAACCGTCAGATAGTTAGTTGACATAAAACCTTGGGATACAGATCAGATGGAAGAGGCAATAGGTAAATCCTTAACTCTCACCTAACCCCCACCCATCCACACCCAGACATAAAAGTCCACGAGCCCTCTCTTGGTTCTTCCTGATGTATCGGAGCCTCCAGATGTAGGCTCATTGGTAGTCTTGGTATGCTCCTCAGTGTTTGTGCTTTTAATAGATATTGCAAGTGTGTTTAATGTGAAAATAGAAACAGAGGGCTTTTAAAGGAGCTTACTCAAAATCCTGCCAATTACTGGAGTGTACCAGACAAGAAGGAGCCACTCTTGTTTTTTCATTTTTTTTTTTTAATATGAGGAGGATGGGGACATTTCCTTTGTCTTTAAAAATATCCACCTCGTAGGCACTGAGTTGTAATAACATTATAAAGCAGGACCGAATGTGACGTGCAGGGCACCATTATGTCATGTTGCCATCTGTCCTGCTGCCTACAAGTGAAACTTCTCCAAAAAGGAACTGGGACAACTCTTACGTGGTGGCTTAGAGTCTTTTTTTTTCTTTTAACAGAAGCTAACCTTAATTAATCAATTAATTAATTTAATGCATATGTATGTGCGTGTGCTATGAGTGTGTGCTTGTTCAAATATGGATGAGCACGTTCCGTGTCTGGGTACAAAGGTGTGCACTTGTGTGTGGCGGCCTGAACGGCCATCCTGAACTGCTCTCCACTTTCTTTATTGAAACAGCGTTTGTCATTGAAAACAAAGCTCTAGACAGCAAGCTTATCCTAAGAGCTCTGTACAGGCAGCCACCACACCTGTCCAGCTCTTGCATAGGTTCTTGAGTTCTGAACCCCAGTCCTCAAGCTTGTGCCGAAACTGCCTTGTTCATTTAGTCACTGCCCCTAAGCCTCATCTTTCACTCACAGTCATACACAGCCAGTTGCCATCATCTTGCCTTCCAAATGTTCTCTACCACCTGGCTACATGTATCCAAAGGCACGAAATCGCCACGATTCCCCTGCAGGTCAATCCCCATTAGATAGAAACAAACAAGTCAGTCAGTACCTGAGGCCTGAGACATTGCTCAGAGCAGCCCCAGTTGGCTTAGAGATGTCTGCCCAACTGCCTCTGAGCCTACCCTCTGAAGGAAGTTCGTGCCAATATGGAGGTCGAATCTTCCATAACCCTCTGCGGCCCCTGGCGGACTGGTAAAGCTAAGGAATTAAAGTTGCTTAAGCCTTCTTCCTCTTTCTGGTTCTTAAATGCCAGTTCTGTTCTATTTTTTTCCCCCGCAAACTCTGACTCCCGTTCTCAAAGAATAAGGAAGCTTATCCAACTGCAATTTCAAAGTATTGCCTCTTAAGCCAGGGCCAAGTGTGTAGACTTGATAGAATTCTGATTAATGCAGCATATTATATTAATTTTCTGAGGAGCCTGCAGGCATCCCTCCCGTTCCTATTGCAGGCTGGCCTGCCAGAAGCATTTGTCTACGTAAAGAGCTAATATCTTCAGCTACCAACAACCATAAAGCTGGAAATCTATTGGAAGGGTTGGCGTCTCTCGACATGCATAAGGCACACTACAAAATAGATATAGAACTTGGCTGAACTTTGCTTCAAATTTGCCAATCAAAACTCAGGAGCCCCTGCCAACTTGGCTCCAGAGTCTCTTGGTTGGAGCCAGAACTAATTATGTCAACAAGTAGCTCAAGTTTGGCCCTTGTTAAGTCTTTCGCTCTTGGGGGTCGGGGCTGTGCCTTTAGTGTGTAGGCAAACTGGCCCTATGCGGATGAGCTTCTCCTGGCTTCTACCTAAATCTCCCCAGACCTCCTGATTCATCGTTTCTTTCTACTTCCCCTGTAGCCTTCACTTATGCCTCTATCTTGGATAGCAAGGGTTTGAGAAAGACAGACAGGTTGCCCCAGTGAGAGCTTTTCTGATGAGGCCAAACCTTTATAATCATTCCTGCAATTGAGAAACCTCACTGGGAAGTTGGGGAAGTCTACTCTACAACAATTTCCTATAGAGAGCATCACTTAGGGTGAGTTAGTACCTGTGGAAGGGAGCGTGGTGAAGATGGAGTGGACAGAAGCCGAGCTGAGCTGAGATACAGGCCTGGAAGTCTCAGCTCTCCCATTGGGATGCTCTTGAGCTCCAACTTTGGCCCACCAGAGTTGATCTCCATTGGGTGGGTACAGTCATGCTCTTGGGCCTCTGCCTTGATTTGTCTTTGGGTAGGCTGGTTCAGGAAGGACGAGATCTTGAGAATGTCAGCTCTCTGAATTCAGAGACTGTCTAGAAGTCTGTAAAGCCTTCCTGGAAAGGAGGCCTAAGCTACAAGTTGGAGTCCGGCAAGAACACATCCCTACCCTTGCTTCAACTCTGCTCTGCCTCAGCTCTTCCATACCATGACCTTCTCCAGGACACAGACTTCCCTTCTGTGGATTAAGCTCGGTATGAGCTGTTCTGCATCCCTTGTTGATCCAGCTCCTGAAGTGCATGTCTGAGTGCACATGGTATCTGGGCACATATGCATGCAGCTGCATGCATGCAGAGGGCAGAAGAGGCTACCAGGTGGCTTGCTCTGTCACAGTCTGCCTCATTCTCATGAAACAGGAACTCTCTCTGAACCTGACTCTGGATTAGCAACCCACAAGACCCAGAGATCCTCGTGCAATTCTGGGGTTACTAGTTTAGCTTTACCTTCCTTTTCACATGCGTGACAGGTATTTGAACTTGGTTTTTCGAGACAGGGTTTCTCTGTAGCTTTGGAGTCTGTCCTGGAGCTAGCTCTTGTAGCCCAGGTTGGCCTCGAACTCACAGAGATCCTCCTGCCTCTGCCTCCCGAGTGCTGGGATTAAAGGCGTGCGCCACCACCGCCCGGCTAGGCATTTGAACTTGGATTCGCATACTTGCTCATACCAGCCGAACAATCTTGCTGGCCTGGCAAGCCTCTGATCCTAAAAACTAGACCAAACTCTTGAAAAACTGCAACATAAGCCCAGCCCAGCATAGTGCCAGATGCATTCAGCATCCTGGATTCTGGCTCCTCAACCTGAAGCAAACCATTCCTGACTCTAGCTAGAATTTTCCATTATTGGAACAAACTGTCAAGCATGGGAAATTCTGATGAAACTAAGTAAAATTCCCATCTCCAACCAGAATTTTAAGTATGTCAGGACTAAGATCTTCAGAATTTAGACATTCACCAGAACCAAGGGGCACCAAATGGCTGGCACAGGCTTGGAATCTTCACACACCTTTTTTTTGTCTTTTAAGAACTACACCACAGGCCACTTTCAAGAAACACTGTCACCACTGAACCCACAGACACTTCCTGCTGTTTAGATTGGACTCCAGGGGAAGGTTAGGGCAGATTCCTAGGGAAGCCTGCTTTCTCTTCAAGAACGGAATGGGATTCCAAGGTAATCCTTAAAGGGCAGCCATTTGTAAAGGAGGAAGGTTCTAACTGAATCTCCTCCAAGGCAGCCATTAAACAACAGCCACAACGCAATTCAGAAAAAAAGGAAGAAGCCTCGTCCGTGTGTGAATTTGTAAATAAATCTGTTAAAGCAGATCCTGCATTCATATTCAACATGAAAAACAGGGAGAGACCTTCCAAGGCATGCTTAGAAGTTTGAATACACTTTCAGTAGCTCTTCGTTATCTCAAATTAAATCTTAAATTGAGCTTGTGGTTCCGTGAATTAATACTCAGGCCTTTCAGCCTGGCTGCTGAGGTCATTCAAATCTAATGGTGGAAATGGTCACAGGGTCAGGACTTGGCTGGAAGTGTATAGAATGCCTTCCTGGTGCCTGCAGATGTTTGAATTCCACAGCTGGGGCTGCCAGGCACTGAGGTGGGGGGAGGGGGCAGCAGGGCGTAGGGGAGGGGCTTGCTCACCCCGACATTGTATCAGCAGCCCCTTGTGTGAAATAATACAGAATCCTACTACATTTTTCTATCCGGTGTTGAAATAGGCAAATGGTTCCTAGAGCAGAAAGATGTCACGGCAGACATGGCTGCATAGTGACCGTCACAGGACCTTGCGGACAGAGAAGGGTCGCCTGTCTTCAGAATGACACAGAGCAATTGAAACGCGGTCCACTCCAACAAATGTTTAATGGTAGCCTCAGCTGAGGTGTAGTAGGCAGTGTTTGATAACACAGCTGTGGCCATCGTATTAGGGAACTTAGGTAAATTGAACACACGTGCAAATGCATGCTTAAAGTTAGCTGAACCCAGGCTGGTGTGAATCCTGAGGGAAAAGAAGCATTGTCTCAAACTTTAAGACATCTGCAGTGTAGCTTTGTGTGTGTGTGTGTGTGTGTGTGTGTGTGTGTGTGTGTGTGTGTGTGTGTATAAGAGAGAGGGGGGAGGGAGAGAGAGAGGGAGAGGGAGAGAGAGAGAGAAAGAGAGAGAGAGCCATGTCAACATCTGCATTAAATGTCTTCTATTACTCTTTACCTTGCTTTCTGAGATAGGAACTGACCCTGGATCTCAGCCCCGCAGCTGGACTGGCTAGTGATCCCCTGGGATCTACCTGTCCAGTCCACTGGCACTGGAGCTGTGGGAATGCCCTGCCATGCTCAGCTATCATGTGGATGCTGGGGACCCAAACCCATATCCTCACACTTCCCCGACAAGTGTGTTGCACACCGACCCATGCCCCCCAGTCCTTCATTCTAGCATTCTTGCCTCTGAATTCAATATTTCATTGTATTTTCTAGTTCCTTTTAGGTTTTGAGACCAGATGTCATGGAATCCAGCCTGGTTTCTAACTGTCTATATCCAAGAGTGCCCTTAATTCCCGCTTTTCCTCCTCTTCCCGTCGCTGGCCTCTGGCCTCAGAGATCTTTAGAAAATGGCATCAGAGTAGACTTTGGAGGCAAGGTATGATGGTGTTAAGAAGAGGAAGGGCCTGAAATTCACTTGGGGAATGGTAGGTGGAGTCAGTGTGGCTTTAAGGCCAGGGATGTAATCTCTCCTGATCTTCACTTTCTTGTTAACATATCTTTCCGATTTAAGGACAGAGAGACCCCAGGTCTGGAGGCATCTTGCAAGGTGAGGTGGGAGAGAAGCAGAGAGAAATATTCGTGTACCAGACAGTGGAGCTACTATAGGTCAGGGGCAGGCCCACTCCTGCTGTCTTGTTAGGAGCAGGCTTTGGGGGATATACCTGTGAAACTGAGGGGGTGGACTAGCCGTATGACAAGTCGGGGCAGAGCCACAGTGAAGGTGTCACGTCAAGAAGGGGAATTGGCTGCCAGGTATCAATAGGTGCAGATTGCTGCAGGCACTGGTGACTGAGAGCCCCAGTGTCTCTATTAATTCCTCAGGCCATGAGGCCTTAATGACACCCCTGCCAACAACAGAAGAGGCAGCAAGTGACAGCCTGCGAAGGAAGATGCCAGCTAATCTAAGATGAACACCCCACAGGGCCTGGGGACTCCCAAGGCCCGGCTCCTGTTGCCTGTCACAGGATAGCAAAGAAGACGACACTAAAGATCAGCCTCCAGAGACAGGGGCCTTGCATGGACCTGAGTGGGGGACCAACAATGTGGGATGCAAAACCGGAAGTGACTCTGTATGTGGAGGAAGCTGGACTAGGGGACCAGGGGGGCTCGTGTGTAAAGATCTGATGAGACTCCGTCATTATTACCATTTCTTGGAATCTAGGCGACATCTGCTATGTGTCCAGCACTGCTCTGGGCTCTTTTAATTACCACTGGAATATAAGTGCATACCAATGAAAGTTATTAGCGCTAACCCTGTTTGTAAAGGCCCTACTGTGAGCCAGAGCTAGCACTTATATACTACTCATAAACATAATTTTGCATGTCATTATGCACTAAGCCCTTCCTGTACCCTCCATTAATGTGGCCTACATTATATTCCAAGTATGTCTGGAGAACTTTCATTCATTGCCGTCGCCATCCTCCTTACGAATCCTCCAAACCCACCTAGTGGGCAGTTGTTTCGGTTTGCGAATGAGCAGGTTGAGACTCAGTTGGGTTCAGGGATCTGCTATTCACTTGAGCCACTGTCATTTGAGTTACGTCCCCCGCACTGGATAGGCACCCTCGGGTTAATCTTAAAATGTTGGTGCGGCTCTTTTCACTGCCCAGGTGGAGAAATCGAAAGCCACAGAGATGAAAGAACCCGTTCTCCAACGGAGAACTATGGCTCTGCCCTCTTTTTCTGCCATTCTGCCCCGCTGCAGGAAGTTGTGAAGAATGTCAACTCCCTCTGCTTGAGGTTCCAAGGACAAACCAAGTAGAATGCCAGCATAATTCACCCTGGGAGACGAAGATGCTTCCTGGACTTACTTATAGAGCATGAATGAGTTCCAGGCAGAAGTATAGGTGGTCCTCCAGCAAACGCACTCGAGAGTCTCCATTCAGCATGGATGACGGCATTCCTACGGTGGCATCGATGGAACCCCTCCTGTTAATCTTCCTCAGCCTATATATTCTAGAACCTCCCAGAGTCCCCAAACATAGGCAATTAAGACTGGGATGCATAAAAATGGCCAAGAGGAGTGGCTGAACCTCAGTAAATAAGTGCTCATGGACCCCCTCCTATCCCCTCTTTTCGTGGTGGAACGTATATTCTGACCGGGATCTTATGGCACACAAGCACCCAGTATAAAAACCAACCATCTGTACTTATCAGAATTTCTGAATTACAGAACTAACGGGGCGGGGAGGGGGCCGGAGAGGCTTAGATATCAGTGCTATCATAGATGCCATGATACAGACTGAGGGAATCAGCTGCCGTGGCGATTGAGAGGTCCCACAGACCTGTAGTCCGAAAGTGCAGCTACCGTGGAGCCGGTGGCATAGTCTGTCTCAAGTCAGAAGACCAGCGTCCCAGCGAACAGGGCAGTCATAGAGAAGGGCTGGCAAAGGGAAGATACTCGATCTTTTTTTAGTGTGTGCATGTACGTGCGGTGTATGTATGAGTGTATACATATAGACGAGGGTGCGTGTGGCACAGGTGAGTTGGGCATGAGACACAGGGGTGCGTGTAGAGGATGTCAGGTGTCCTCTACTAATCTCTGCCCTGTTCCTTGCGACAAAATCTCTCTCACACTCTACCTGGAGTCCATTATTTTTCAGCCAGGCTGGCCGCCAGAAAACTCCAGATCCTCTGGTGTCTCTACTACCTCCCTGTCCCCAATCCTGGGGTGATAGAGCACAGGGACACCCCTGGCTTTTTATGTCCATCCTTGGAATCTGAACTCAAGGCGAAAGCTTTCCCTGGTGGGACCATCTCTCCAGCACCTCATTCTTTCTTACTCAGCCATTGTTCTGCTCAGGCCTTCCACCAGGGAATCTAGTCTGTCAGTCAAGTGTGAGTCTCATCAGTACATAGCTTCACTGGCAACACCGAGAAATCCTATGCACAGCCAAGTGGATGCATAAAATTAACTATCTTCCCTATGCCAGGTTCTCTGAGGGTTCTAGAATCATACCTCAATCCATCCCCCAAAGCTCCATGTTATTTCTCCCAGCTGAGGGATCGTGAGAGTGTGAGCAGTACCTCAGGGTCCTAGCATCAGGGAGGACTTGAGTGGGACCGGAAGCCCCTAATCCAGATGCATCCCCTTCCCATGAGTGCCTTCCAAAGAGCAAAACTGTCCCTAGCCCAGCATCCCGTGACACCACTGACACACCCAGTGAGCAGGGATGACACACATAGGATCAGGCTCTCTGGGAAGTGTGCCAGTGACACCCACTCTGTTAGAAGGAAGAGGGGCATGGTGAAGGAGGAGGGAGAGGCTGCCATCCTGGGAACTTTCATATGTGGGTGTTAGGACATAGAACTTTCACAGAGGGGTTATGACATTCTATTTCTCTCTCTCTCTCTCTCTCTCTCTCTCTCTCTCTCTCTCTCTCTTTTGCATGTATTTATATTTTGTATCTGTGTTCTCTTAAAGTCTTTGGTCTTGGGTCGGAGAGGTGACTCAGTGGTTAAGAATGCTTTCTGTTTTCAGAGGACCCAAGTTCAGGACTTAGCACCTATGGTGGGCAGCTCCACTGCTGCCTGTAACTCCAGCTTCAGGGGCTCCAGTGCCCTTCTCTGGCCTCCACAGATACTTGCACACATGTAGCATGCCTGTGCATGCTCACATGTGCACACACACGCACACACACATCAATAAAAATAAAAACAAAATAGATTTTTAAAATCCTCTTTGCTCTTAGCTTAGTAATGTGTGGTTCTCTTGCTCTTCGTCTCTCCCTCCCCCCTCCTTCCTCTCGTCCAGTCTCATTCTCTCGCTTCCTCTTTCCTCTCTATCCGTCTTCTCACCTCTCTTTCCCATATAGCCCTCTATTCTGATTTAGGAAGAAAATGATAGTCACTACCTGACTATTTTCATAGCTTTCCCCAAAGGCCTGAAAATTAAGTGTAAATAAATTACCCATTGCCAGAGAAGCCCTGTCCTTCCCACATGCCTTCCCCGGCACATTCCCAGCGTCTTCCTTCACCTCCAAGAGACATTTCCCAAGGTCACTAAATTAAGCCTTCAGACAATCGAAAAATTGAATCTTGGTACATCTATTTTCCTAACAAAATTTCTGCAGCGCGGATTGGGGCTGACAGGTGCGGCCGCATAGCCTTCTGGGCTGTTCAGGTCGATTTGGCCAAGCAGGACAGCATCAGCGAGGATTGGAGGGAACATCTGAGCCACTCAGGTCCCCTGGGAGTCACGGAGTCCCTTACCTCCTTGCCACTGTAAATGACTGTCCCTGTCGCTCTGGAAGCATCCTGCCTCCTCCTCTTCCAGCTCCATCTTCACCCCCTGCAGCCAACAGTTCAGAAATCTCTTCTTCAATTATTTATCTAACGGATCCCCGCAATCATTGCAAACATGTTTAAATAGACCTGGAAACTGTTCTTTGCAAGGACTTTAATGATGCCATTGAAACCACAGCCCTGGTTGGAGAAGGGAAGGACGAATAGGGGATGCAAATTTGTGAGAGAGAAGGAGGAGCTTTGCCCAACCCAGCCCACTCCGGGCTTTGCAGCAGCCATAGGCTAGCTGGACAGGGGACACGAGTCACCCAGGACCTGAAAGCTGGGAATCCTGGCACAGTATGTGCCAGATCCTTAACTCCAGAGGTCACTTCCTCTCTCTAGGTCTCCTTGCCTTGTCTGAAAGCTGCATCTTCCTTGGCACTTTTAGCATCTTTTCTCTTGGTCCTCCTCAGCCTCTGAGACTCATATCAAAAGGTCCTGGAAGTTCGTGGTTATCACAGATACCTGTGCTAATGTAAATGTCACAACAAGGCTTTGATTGGCTTCACGGTGTCTGGCCCGTGGTGTGCTTACAAGACAAGCTGAGTTTATCCTGGATTTTGAGTAGTCACTAGTCACCTGTACAGTACCAGTGACCTCTACAAATGAGTGTAGGCAAGGCCAAAGTGTCTCTCAGTATTTCAGTCGAGTGAATGAATGAAGCCATCAGTTGACAGACCTCTCACACGGCCGCCTTAAATCCTGCTTTCCAAGGCTTGGGACTCAGCGGCGGCTGAAGCCCACTCAGATGGCTGTTGCTGGGGCCTGAATAACAACAGCATGTGAGCCTTCCCAACTTGTCGTAAATCTCATACACCCGCATTGTTTGTGCTGAAGGGTCCGTGCGTTCCTGTAACAAACGCCAGGAGGCCAGCAAAGCTGATCTGGGACAGAGTCCCCATCCAGCACTGGCCTGTGCTAGGTCTGCAGAATATTTAAATAAGGGGTTAATTTATAAAGTGAGCCACAGGAAACTTCCCAGAATTGTCGTGCCTGTGTCTCATAAATCGGCACAAATTGAATCTAGGTTTCTGTGCCCGTCAGCTCCTGGGTAAACCAAAATTTATTGAGAGGTGCATAGGTTGCTGTCCAAGGAAACATAGTAAATGAGAGGAATGTGTCCTCCGGAGATCAGTAAACAAGACAAGGAGAGGGTAGCAAGGACGAGACTGCAGAGTCAAAATGCAGAAAGCCCTCTGCCCTGGATTCCGAAGCTTAGCCCTGCTGGAAGCACTTTTTTTTTTTTTTAATGAATATTCCACTGACTCTCACAGGCTTTAGTCTGTCTTTTTCAGAGGGATCTACAGAGGGGATTTTGGGGGTGAGGATCAGGAGGAGCATGCCTATGGAAATATTGCAGATCGAGGATTATGCATATGATAATGTTGCAGATCATTGGGCTGCTCTGTCCAGAACCACAGTCGTTACTGGAAACATGGATCTCCCACCATGGCTGTTCATCATACCAGGCGCATGTCCCTCAACGGAAACAATCATAACAGCACCTTATGTATTTTGAGGACCAACTGTGAACCAGACACTAGGCTAAGTGCTGTACACACTTGATTTCCGGTCTTCTAAAGGATGGTTTCTCCGGGATAGGTTGAAGGCTTTTATTGTACACCAGGCCTCTGTTTTGCGGCTTTTGTTTTTAAGTCTTAATGTTGTTCCTCAAGCTGGAAAGCAAGTGCCAGCATTTCAGGAAAGGTGTTTAGTTTTTTTTTTTTTTTTTTTTTTTTTTTTTTGCTAGCCATTTTGTTTGCAACGTTTATCCATTCGCTGCCATTTAAACTCATGTGCAAAATCACCTGGTGGTGACTAGAACCTTTAAACCTACGCACATGTGATAGCTGTATCCTCTACTGTAAGGACTAGGGAACAGCACAGCTGGGAGAGTGTTTGCCTAACATGCATGAAGGCCTGAGTTCAAGCCGATCCTCAGCACTGCCTAAACTGGCCATGTTAGCACACACCTATAATCCCAGAACTTGGGAGGTAGAGGCGAGAGAATCAGAGGTTCAAGGTTGACCTCAGCTGCACAGGGAGTTTGAGGCCAGACTGGCCCTGTACGACCTGCGGCCTTAAGATGAACGAATAAACAAACAACTTGAAAAGTAGGCACTCATGAAGAGAGCCATGAGCATATTTATAGGCCAGTTGCGTGTTCAAGAGGGAGCGGAATTACATACAACTTCATGGAATCTCACAATGTAATGCTTGAGAATATTCACACGTGTGTTCCACACAGATAGCCTGAAACCTGTGATCAGTACTGTTGGCTAGGCTAGTCATTATGGCAGCTTTGCCCAGAAAGAACAGAGAGATAGGATGAGACGTGAGAACACACAGTGGCCCCAGAACTCTGCCTTCGCTAGGCTAGTGGGCTAAAGAGACCTTAAACAGGAGAACATGGCTAAAATGCTTTTAGCCAACATCGAGTAAAACTTCCTGGATTTTATTTGTTAAGGAAAGAGGCAGAATTCAAACCTTAATGCAATGTATATGCTGTTTATTTCTGACATTTTGCGTAAGTAGGCCCCTCATCTTTATCCGCAGGTATAGCCGAGACCACGAAGAAAGTGTAAACTTATTCTGCTATCTGAGCTGACACTTCTTCAAAGCCTTGTTATTCTTGTTCCCTTCGATGTATATCAACTCCAAAATACACAGTGACACGAAAATTGTGTATTCAGATTGTGCTATTGATTCATGGAGAAAGTGACCTTGTATGCGCACATGAAAAGGAAGGAATCTATACATCCTGCCTCGGCTCTTCTCCGCGGCAGGAAGTCGCACGAGAGTGGATAGTGCCCCTGTTCTAATGCCTACATTTTACTTCGCCTTTGCACAAACATATAGTATCGGGGCATGGGCCCCAAGGAAGGTCCCCAGTAAATTGCACAGGTGTGGCCTAGGAGAGTCACATGTGCGGTCTGTATTCCATTTGCAAAGAAACATTTGCAAAGTGGATGGTCAGAATCAAAGGCAGGAGATTCTTTCTGTGGCCTAGACTATGGTTTTCTCAGGGTCGAGTTCTTAGTGAGCTTACATACCCAGAGACCTGGCACTCGGGACCCAGGGAATGGCATCATTCACTGTTTTTGTTTGTTTGGTTTGGTTTTTGAGACAAAGTTTCTCTACAAAGCCCTGGCTGTCCTGGAACTCAGTTTGTAGACCAGGCTGACCTTGAACTCACAGAGATCTGCCTGCCTCTACCTCCCCAGTGCTGGGATTAAAGGCGTGTGGCTCCTCTGCTCCCTCCCCCCTCCCCCTGGCGCTTCATACCCTGTTGTAATGAGATGAAATATTCCCACACCTCAGCCTGTTGTGGTGTTTAATGAGCACATTATGTTGTTGCATCTGTATTAATTACTTCCCTGGTTGCTATGACCCACTCTCTGATGGAAAGAACTTAAGAAATGAAAGGTAGCCAGGTGGTCATGACCCACACCTTTCATCCCAGCACGTGGGAGGCAGAGGCAGGTGAATCTCTGTGAGCTTGAGGCCAGCCTAGTCTACAAAGCGAGTTCCAGGACAGCCAGGCCTACATAGAGAACCCTTGTCTGGCAAAACCAAAAGGAAAAGGAAGAAAGAAACCGGAGGTGTATTTGTGGCTTATGGTTTTGGTGGGACTTTCAGTTCATCGTGGTGGGGGAGGCATGGTGGTGGAACCCTCCACTGTGGAAGGCCTGTGTGGCAGAGATTGTCAAATAGTGGCCCACTAAAAAACAGACTGCTAAGACAGGGACCCCAGTAGGTGGCTTCTTCAAAGGCTCATTTACACAAGCCGGGCCTGGCCCCCTAAAAGTTCCGCAACTTCCTGAAACCATGCTCCCATCTGGGAAGTAAGTGTTTGAATACAGGAGCCTAACAGTGTTTCATATTCAAACCATAATAACCAGCATCACACCACACGTGATGCCCTGGGACTGGTAACTGTGGTCCTTAACTTAGCCTTACAGCTGCCTTCAGCTCGGGAGCCCCTCGGCACCTGGAGGTGGAGAAAGTGACAGGCATAGACCCCAGAGTAGCTTGCCAGAGCTCAGGAGGCACATAGTAGAAATGGGCCGGGACTCCAGATCTCCGATCCTAAGTCAGATTTGCCTAATTGCTCTATACATCCCAAGCCGCCATGCTTCCGATTTCTCATCACGGAACTTTGCCAAGAACTCTCCCATCCCTTTCCCCGAGTTCGGGGTCCGTGCAAAGAGGTGCGAGAAAGAAGATGAAGGGAAAATGTAAGGAATGAAGAGAGCAAGGCCGAACATCCGGATGCACAGAGAAGAGCCAATTCTGTATTGCATTCAATAGAAATCTATGAGCAGGAAGTTCTGGAAGTTCACATTGCACTCATCTGCCTAGGAAGGGAGGAGGAGAAGAAGAAGCAAAATGAGGGGGGAAAAATAGCATGTAGGAAGGTTAAAAAGTGATTGGCTATATGTAAATGGCTTTTATTATAGCTGCTGGATGGAAGCGGGAGACTTCAGCGGTGTAAAATGCCACTTGCTCTTATCACGGTTCATAGAGATTACCTTTCAACGTGAGCTTCATGTTCATTTCTTCCAACATTTAGGGAGGCAAGGGAGGCAGTGACTCCTTCATTTCCCAGTCCTCACCAGCACCCGGCGCCTTCCGCTGGGTTTTGTGTCACCCCGTATGATATTGCATCGAGGCAATTCACAGCAGCGGTTGAACCAAAAGCAATTTAAGTCAAAAAATGGACAAATATGGATGTCATTTCTAAAGCTTGTTCAAAGGCCTTTGACATCACTCAAAGCCGGAACACTTCTGAGAGGCAAGACACTCTCCCCCGCCACCACTCCCCTCCCCCTAGCAATGCAAGATTGGAGATTGAATACAGAGAAGAAAATGCACGGCCCAGAAAGTATTGCTTGGAGAAGCCCAGATTTTGTATCACGTATTAGAAAGATTGATTCAGAACCAAAGAAAATTCCCAAAGGTCAATTAATATTTATTATTTCAACATGGTTTATTTGTAGCAATAATAGGCAGCACCTATCAATATGTATTAAAGATGAGCACGCTGTCAGAGGCCTTACTTTTATCTAACTTAATTTCCCCAATCACCTTGCATAGAATGTCTATAAACATTAGTCTGTAAAAGCAGGTGTTATTATCTTCATCTTACAGATGGGAAAACCATGCCTCTGACCAACTCATGGCACAAATAAATAAATTTTTAGTGTGTAAATATGTATGAGTATGTGTATGGGGTATGTGTGTGTGTCTGTGTGTGTGTGTGTAGACGTAGGCCAAAGGATAGCCTAAGGTATCATTCCTAACATAATACCATTCACCTTGCTTCTTGAGACAGTTCTCTTGCTGTCTTGGCACTCACCAAGCACCCAAAACTGGCTGGTCATTAAACCCCAAGGATCTGCCAATCTCTGCCTCCCCAGCTCTGGAATTACACGTGTAAACCACCGTGCCTGACATTTTTATGTAGGTTCCTTGGGGTTCAAGCTCAGGTGTTCGTGGGTACAAGGCTGATGTTTACCGACTGAACTATCACTGTAACCCAGCTAAGGAAATCTTGAGAGTGAAGACCACGCTGTGTGGATACAGAGGTCTCTTCTCCTCCTTGTGCCCACTTCTCATTCCGAAGAAGATTGATGAAAGGGGACACAGAGCTCTGCCCGGGCCTTATGCATTCCTCTCTGTGTCCAGACATATTTGAGTCTTAGAATGGTGAAACATCTGCACACCTCCACATACACACCACACAGAGAGGGGCGGATGATCTTTTGGAGATAGGGGAAAAAAAAAAAAAAACTAAAGCTAGTGGAAAAAGCCAATCCCCATGGGTGGTATAGTGTAGGGTTCATTTACATAACATTCTGGAAATGTCAAAATTATACAAATGGAGAGGAGGTCAGTAATGGCCAATAGCTGGGAGGAGGGTGTGAGGAGGGCAAGGTGGCTCTGGAGGGCAACTGAGGAATCCTGGGGCCTCCAGAAATGCCCCGCGTGTTGACAGCCATTGCCAGTGTCCCCACTGTGACATTGCACTAGAGTTTCATGTCCTTACCGCTAGGGCACCTGGGTCAAGAATATGTGGGATTGCTAGATTAGTTCTTAAAACTGCCTATGGATCTGCATGGACAGGTACTTCTAAACTGGAAGCTTAATTAAGACTCAAAGAATTATTGGACATTTGAGGAAGAAAAAAGCCCTAAGTGCGAAGAACATTTCCATGGTATATAACATATATCCTCTCTCGACCAAGCCCACTCCCACCTCTACCTCATTTGCACATTGCAATACGCAGAGGCTTTTAAGTGTCCTTACACCTACATGCTGGGCAGTGGCCAAGCTCCAGCCATTCTCAGGAAGGTCGGAAGGCCGTGCCGAAGCTGGGGACCTTGGCCTTGATTCAGATGGAAAGAGAGAAATGAGGCCCCCTGGCCAGGAGCCCTTGTGATCACGGTGAACCAAGAATGGATGTATTTTATGTGCAAAGCCATGACCTTATTTTCCCCTCCTCCTGCTAATAGGTGTGAAGATTTCGCAATAAATATTGCTTATGGCTGTTAATTGAACTGCAGCCCAGATGGTCAGGACATGTTTATTTTCTCATTTTTAATTTCTCTAGGTTCTTACAGTTATGGGAAGTGGGGGAAGGAGTAGAGTAAGTTTACACTGGAGTCAGATCTGCTTTGGAGTTTGCGCCCCAGCGATATTCATACCAAAGAAAGCACTCAGTCTATATTGTAAGTTGGGATTGAAGAATGAGTTAGGAAATACATTGGAAACCCTGTTCCCAGGACCTCTCAATGCTTTGAGGTGATCTTCTTTCTAAGCGCCCTAGGAGCCTCAAAAGGACCTCTCAACCCCAACTACTAACAAATGCAGACAAGAGCAGAAACCTTTGCTTTTTTTGTGATTACCGGAGTGAAGATCACTGTTGATCGTCAACTTGACAGAACTTAGAATCAGCTGGGAGATGGGTCTCTGGACATGCCTGGGGAGAGGACTGTCCTGATTACAATAATTATAGTGGGAAGACCACCCGCTATGGGCGGCACTATTCTCTGGCTGGGCTCCTGTCCTGTATAAATGGAGAGAGGGAACTGAAGAGAAACAGCCATCTTCAACTTCCATCTTGTTTGACACAGGGTCTTGTTTTTTGCTACTGCATAAGCCAGACTAGCTGGACCATGAGCCCCCAGGTGCCCTGTCCCTGCCTCCCATCTCACCGTCAGAGTGCCATTACAGACGCATACAATTGAATTTGGCTTTGCTGGATTCTGGGCATGTAAACTTGGGTCCTCACACTTGCGTGGCAAGCGCTTTACCCACTGGGCAGTATCTTTAGTCTCTTGCTTCAATGATTTCTAATCAACATACTTACGGTCATGAACCCTGACAGTACGCACTCCTAACTCGGAGGCACTAAGCAGGAGCCTGATACTTTGGATGTTTGCTTCATGTTCTAATTTTGGAGGGAGATTGTGTATTGATCTGGAGAGAGATGGTACAGGTATAGCGTATAGTAAGGACTCGATGGGACTGTGGGTGAAGCTGCAGTAACTGTGCGAGCCATGGGTGTGGAAGTCCTTACAGCTGCATGGGATGGTTACCATGAGGAGGGATTAGGGCAGGGCCCCCAGTATGAAACCGCTGCTACCGGAGGCCCAGTAGAGACTCAACAGAGCCTGTGGCTTCTCTTGTATCATTTATCTGGACACTAAGGAAGATTCCTGCTGGTCACTCTTGATGCTCACTGTCTTACCTGATACTTGCTCATCTATGATGGGCCTTCAGATAACCCAGCCCATGGGATTTTGTTAAATGCAGATTCTGGTTCAAGAAGTCTTGGATTCTGTTTTATACACCGAGCCCCAAAGTGATGCTAAAGTCACAGGACTGAAAGCACATTCTTAAGTCAAAGCCTTTACAGCCGGTCTTTAACAGAGTCAGTACTGCTGGCTAGAGGCGTTTCGGGAATGTGTAGACACAATCTGGGGCCTCTGGACATTGAGTGGAGGATGTCAATGGGCTTGTTCTGTGATGGAAAGTTCAGTACAACACAGTTGCCTACAAACTGGGACACAGCCCTGGGCCACCAGGTAGGCATGTCAGTCGGACACTTACTTGCTTGTGAGGCTCTGAATTCAGAATTCACTTTTCTTGATACAGAAACACAATGCTCCCCAAGTCTCCCAGAAATCAAGGGCCTTCTAAATAAAGGCTGTACTGTGTTATGTTCAAAATGCCAGGATTTAGGAGGCATCTCGGGGTAATCAGTTGAGCTGCCGTGACATGTGACTTGTGTGTACTGAGACTTACCACACTCACTTTAAGTGAACACGTGTGCCCCCAGCTGCCCTTTAACCCCTGAGGAGAACAGGTTTTTCCTATTTCTTCTTACATCTCTGTGCAGAGATGTGTTGGTTGTCTGAATTTGACCACGTTAGAGTATTTATACCGTGGAAAGTGGCAAGTATTTATGAGCTGGGTGGTTGTTTCTGTTCTGGATCTCTGAATCGCTGCTTGGCTATGACATTTCTGTTCCCCCCTTTTTTTTCTTTATCTTATACTTCAGATATTCTACCAATTTTTGGTTAGTTATATGTGTGGATGGGTTATGTTATTCATGAATATCATTCTAAGACACTAATGAAGACACCAAGACACTCTTTTTTTAGAATAATATTATGTCATAAATTACTGCCTATTTCATGTTCGTGCAAGTAACCCTCAATAAAATCTGTGGGTCACAAAAAGAAAAGACAAAGACAAAGGCAGGAATATAGGAGGAGGGTTTGCTGCGAGAAATAAAGTGATTCATTGGAAGGGGAAGGAGGTCATAGGACATTGAAGTAATCAAAGTGCATTGTACACTTACGAAATTGTGAAAGAATAAGTACATTTAAAAATATTTTAAAATTGTTTTAAAGATTTTTTTTAATTCAAATGTATGTGTGTTTGTGTGAGTTTATGTCACACGTGCGTGAGTGCACATGGAAGCCAAAAGGGAGTGTTGGATCCCCTGAAGCTAGGGGTATAGGCAGTTGTGAGCTGGCCAATATGGGTGTTGGGATTTGAATTCAGTTTCTCTGGAAGAGCGGGAAGTACTCTCAGCTGCTGGGTCTCTCTCCAGTCCCATGGGGGAGGTGCTTTTAAAAGAAACATAGAAAAGAAAAACCTCATGTAGAATACTTTAGTATAAACATGCATGTGTGTACGCACCTATACACATGCACACACAAATGTACTCCTATAAGCACATGCACACACAGTCCTGTGTGCACATACCTGTACATATATGCAAACACATACACGCACAAACGTACACATGCACACACGCGTATGCACACAGACACTTGTCTCAGGACTGGTGAGAGGCAGTTTGTTACCAAGTTGGCTGTATTGTAAGTGCTATTAACACCACACTCATGTTTGAGAACTTGCTTTTGGCAACCATTTCTCCTCTTATTATTTTTGTTCTTTTTGACACCAAAGTAGTGTTTCCATAAATAGCACATCTAATGGAGTGTGTGACTTTATTGCTCTCAGCTACTATAACAGCGGAAGGAAATTCAATAAACATAGAAGCTAAGACCAGAACATACAAGGACTTCCCACTCCAGAAGTTAAGTGTTGCAACCTTTCTAGAACATTCTCTACTTACCCATGAAATTCTGACTTTTTGGAGTAAGAAGTCACCCAGTTGAGAGCTGGGCCGACTGTAGGTATTTGGCCAGGTTTGGGACACATTCAAGATGATGGTGACCATTTTGTTGACTTACAGAACTACCCGCTCTTCCTCACGGGACCGAGACTATCCGGCTGGAGGGGATGAGACAGCTGTTAAATGTGCCTAAGCCTCGGGCGCTGGCAGCCTTTGCATGGAACAAACCCACAAATGAAATGTCGTAATTCTTTGCCAGGGTAATTGGGACTCTCTTGCTCAGCTCTACCGGGGATCCAGAGTAAAGGATGAGACAATTTTTGTTTTAAAGAGCATAACTATGTGAGAAAGTGAGCAAATCAAAGTAATTGAGGGGTAAAATAATTCATTCCATGTCCCTGTCTCAGCATGGATGCAAATGGCACACCATTAAGTTGGTCCTCAGTACAAAGGCAGGAGCTTAGCCATAGCATCAAATATTTAGTCAGAGCCAGGAGCAATTTTTTATTATGTTTTTTATAAGTTTGATTTACTAACCGTCGGTGCATTCCCTGGTTTTAGAGGTTGGCTCCTAGTTTTCATTTGTTTTCTCTGAAGCGTTGACTCCTTCCCAGGGATTCAGCTGTCCACTCAGTTCTTAATGGCAGAGCCACACTGAAAAGCATAATTACATTTCCTAATTATGTGTAATTAGGCAAAACCCAGATGATGTATCCAACGTGCTCCTGGAATAGCCAGGGGTCAAGGACTGCTGGAATTCAGTACCGATTTTATAAATAAGTCAGTGTGTTAGTTAACGTTGGGGTCCAAGGTGGTGCTGGGTGCCTTGTAAACCAACAGAATGGCTGAAATATATAGCGTTCATTTATTTAGCCAAGTAAAGCTATAATTGATTCCCCGCCTCCTTACCCGCCTCTCTTTTTAAAAAAACAGAGCTTAGATTTGCTATTCTTAGCCTAAGAGCTGCCCTCTAAACTCTGAACCACAGTTCTGCCTACTGACAGTGTAAGTGATATTTATTTTTTCAGAGCCTAATCCTTTTGAAACATGGAGAAATAAATACATCCTTTTATCTACCATATGCCTGGGATGGGAAATAAATTCTTATTTTCCTACGGTGTGGTACCAGTGGGCTACAATGAATAATTTGGGCAGGCTCCCTGAAGATAATAGGGAAGCCTTCTCTATTACCAGGGATAATTATGAATCTCATAATAGAAAACATCCAGAGCCTGAACATCAATCAGGGAAGATAAACAATGGGAAATGATAGGTATACAAAAGGGAAAATGGCACCGGCACTCATGGAGGGAAAGACCGCGGGATTCTGGTAGGGTTATAAATCATAGAGTCAAGTAATTCCTGTGCAATTAATATCTTCAAATTAAAACATACATTTTTTAAAGCAATAAAAAATTTGTTTTGGCAGACTTTTTGAGCCAGACAACTGGTTAGCTTACAAAATTTCATCTAAGAATCCCAGAGTGGGTCTCGTATGGGTATCTCCACTCTCTCCCACCCTCCACTCCTCCACCCCTCCCCACGTTGGTTGGGGCGTCATTGACAGTGTGACCATGTGTACTCTGCTGATGACCTCAAGTTGGTTGCCAGGGACAGGCCATGAGCCGACAGGGCCAGAGCCAGTGGTTGGCGACCCTCAGGATCTCTAGCTCTAAAAAGACAACAAAGCCTGGCTTATGGAGTAGAAGTCCGACTCACTCCATCAGCCCATGCGTGTGCAGCTTCAGAGCTACAGACAAGTGGAAAATCTTGCGTTCCTAAAGGATCATTGTCTCTTTCTAGTGGGTCACCCTTCATTTGTGTGCTTTCTTGTTTCCTTCCTTTCTCTTTCTTTCTTTCTTTCTTTCTTTCTTTCTTTCTTTCTTTCTTTCTTTCTTTCTTTCTTTCTTTCTTATCAAACACTTAAGGGGCTTCTCTTTCCAATGGCAATAGGATTCCTGATAACTGTTGGAGAATTGTGCCTTGTTCGTCTACTGTTAGTTTTCAGAATCAAATATAAAATAGTACGATTAGCTTATCTGCCAAGTCATGGGCATAGACCAACAGGGTGTCCAGCTTTTTCTTATATCTTCTGCATGGAGAACCTCAAAGAGTGAGAAGAATTCAAACAGGATCTTTCTTTTCCTCCCTCATTACAAATCGGGACGGGATTTGAGTCAATTGTCAAATATGTCTGGAAGGCCACAAAATATGCTCCTGGATTTTGTTTTATTGGCCTCATGTAATATTTTATAAAACATATTTTTAAAGAAATATGTAATTTGTCCCCCAAAGCAAGGGTTTCCCCATGCCATATAATTTGCTAAGTGTGGCTTTGCTGTACCATAGCCTATAATTTATAGTCGGTCTCCACAAGGCAAAAAATAACTCCAAGCTATGATTAAGTAAGTAATGGACAAGGTAACTAATATTCCCGGAAGGAAGCCCTTCCAGACACTCATTTTAAGTGACAAAATGGTTGAAGGTTGAAATGTGCAGTCCTGTACTAATTTAACCTGGTTGTGTGGAATGGAGACGCTACATGATAAACTGGCCTATCTGGGCAGTGAAGACATGAACCGAGCAAGATTTTACGTTTGCATTTTAATGAGCCTGCGCCTCATTTTCCCTGTGTCAGGCAAATGGGTTTGTGCCTAATTGTGCTACCAGTTCCCCCTCTAAAGTAAATCTTGAGGAATGAGTATTCTAGTATAGTACAAACCAATTCTGAGGTGGCCATCTGTGTTGTGTAGATGGGAGGTGTGTGGTAGAGTGGGGAAGATTCAGACTTCAGAACCAGGCAATGCTGGGAGCTGGGGGGGATACCCCAGTTAGTAAAGCGCTTGCCATGCTAGCATGGGGGACCTGCATTCATTCCTCAGACCCACATCAAATATATGGACATATGGTGCACACTTATAACTTCAGTGCTGGGATGGTGGAGACAGGCAGATCTTCGGGACTCAGTGACCAGCCAGCCTCGTCACATGGGTGAGCTCTGGTCTCCACATGCATACTTATGTGTACACACACACACACAGACACACACACACACACACACACACACTAGGCAAGAGGAGAAGAAAAGGGGAATATGAATAAGACAAGACTTGGGAGATATATGGCAAACTAAAAACGAGAGTGTGTTACAAAACAGCAAGAAGCAGCCCAGCTCTGTGCACTGCTTTGCACCCCTCCTACAGGGAGAGATGGAGCCCATTCGCTTGTCACATACAGCAGGCTGACCGTGTGGCCTGAACTGACCAGTGGAACCATAGCAAAGTCAATGTCACCGGGAAGTGGCTAGATCCTGGATCTCTCTTTTGTAGCTTACCACCCTGAGACCACTGTGCGATCATGTCTGGTCTGGCCTGCCAGAGGGTGGCAGGCCATGTGAAAAGGAGCCGTGTTGTCTGAGCTGGTAGCTTGTGGACCCCTTGTACATAAGAAGGTCATTCCAGAATCATGAAATGATCAGCTAAGCTAACTGTAGAGACCTATTACCTGAACCAGAGAAGGAACCCTGCTCTTGCCCAGTCATAAACAAACTGGGGTCAGCAGGGGAGAGAAGAAAGTTGCTGTTGTTCTTCACTGAATTTTGTAGAGTTTTAGTACATCCCACAGGCTAACAAACACAAAACCAACACCGGGAATGAGGAACTCAGAACTGTACAAAATGAACTCTCAATAATTTAACTTTTAGCTCTTAATGTTATCTCTGAGAAAAACACTATGAGCCTTCCATTGCCATCTCTGTCCATCTGACCAGATGAAGTGTGTTTATGGACTGCCGGAATGGGTCACTTGACTGGACCCGTGCCTTCAGGAAGGGCTGTGCAAAGAGGCTGCCTGCATTCTTCCGCCCTTGCCAAGGCGGAGGCAGAGTTCTATAGATTTGGGGCACATAAACACTGGGGATTGGAAAGACCTTTATCTGGTGTTGCCTAAGGGTGTAGTGAGCCTGGCCTGGTGTAGGGAGGAAGGAGGGTGCCCGCAGAAGGGGGAAGCAGGAGAGTAGCTTCGCAGGCCAAATTTAGCCTAATTAACAGATTTGCCTAAGGCTGACCCCGAAGCAGAAAGCGAAGCCTAGATCAGTCTGCTCAACTCCTACCAATAAGGTAATGATGAGGTTGAACCACCAGTTCTCAATCCCATAGAAGAGTTTCCCAAAATAGACAGGAGTTAGACAAAGAACACTCCTACATTTCTTGCCTCTTCTGAGTCCCTCTTTCCTTAATGACCCAACACATTTGTTTAGCACAGTTTTTATCCTTACAGAGAAGAGGCTGCGGTTCTTTTTCAGCTGCCCGTGATTTTGCTTCTACTTGGGTAGCAAAGGTACTAAGAGGGGTTTGCCAAAGTACCTCGCAAAATCAGTATCCTCCTGTTGAAGACGGATAGGGGGATGCTGTGTTGTAAGGGGCTTGGCTTCTGAGAGGAAGGACCACTCTTGAATCTGCTTTAGGATCTGCTCCGGAAGAGCTCTTCTGTATGGTAACTCATCGACAACCGCTCAGCTCCTCCATTTTGACCATCCCTTGGCCTGCACACATAAGGAAGGGTATGAACAAGACATAGGGAACCTCAAGATAACTCTTCATTCTCCCATTGTCACCCGATTTGACTTCATGTCACCACGGCAATGCCAGGATATACCCCTAAATACTTACAAGCCTGGAGTTGTCGAGAAAGGAGAGAAAAGATCACACAGTCACCAGCCACGGAGGGAGGTGGCCTCTGACCCTCACCTGGTGGTTTTCATGCAGAAGGGTGGTCTCCTCTAGCTCTGGATAGACAAGACCTTGGTAATGGACAAGGGAGTGACCGAACGTGACATCTGAGGTCTTGTGACCAGACCTTGAGATGTTTACCTTCCTTTCTCTTGGATCTCTTGTTCTGAGGAAAACTGTATACCACATTGCATGACCTTCAAGCAGTACTGAACGGAAGTTCATGTATTAAGGAGAGGGATTTTGAGCCAATGGCCAGAGCAGCTTACCCACTGGTTTTGATAATGATTGTCAATTTGATCTGATATTCAATCACATAAGTGGCACATCTCTGGCTTGGGAATTTCTAAATTACATTAAATGGTGTGGGAGGACCCAGCCTAAATGTAGGTGGCATCATTCTATGAAATGGGGTCTCCAAACTAAATACAAAGCAGAGAAAACTGGGCATCAGCATTCATCTCTCCTTGCCTCCTGTCCGAGAACATGATGTGATCAGCTGCCTGCACTACTGCCACCACGACCTCTTCATCATGAGGAACTGTACTCTTTACCTGTGAGCCAAAAAACAAAAGAAAAACACCTTCCTTTCCTTTTCCTATCTGGCCCTTGCTTTTGTCACATTTTTTTTTTTTTTTTTTTTTTTTTTTTTTGTTATAGTAACCAAAGAAATAACCAAGACACTCCCTGTGTTAATGAGCCATCTTGGACGTATGTCTTCCAGCCCAGGTTAGGTTTGTGAATGGCCACAGCTGAAATGCCTTGACTGAAGAGAGACCTAAGCCAAACTGCCATCTAAGCTGTCCCTCAATCCCTCACCCACCCAAATTGTGTGAGATAGTAAATTTTTGTCACCCATTTGAAGTGCTCAGTTCAGGAGTCATGCGTTGCCAGCCCAAAAACCTGTCCACACTGCCCACAGCATCAAGCCTGTCTACACTGCCCGCAGCATCGATAATCCAAGGCATTAACAATCAGAACGAGCCAGGCATGGTAGCATATATACACCTTTGATTCCAGCACTCGGGAGGCAGAGGCAGACAGACAGAGCTCCGTGAAGTTGAGGCCAGCCTGGGCCACAGAGTGAGTTTCAGGACAGCAGGGGCTCTGTAAAGAGACCCTGTCTCAAAACAACCAATTAGTAGGAAAACAACAACAACAAAATGCTAATTAGAATGAGGAAGCATGTAGGGCTCCCGAAATGCTTTCATCCAACCCTTCCTTGCCTTTAATAGTTACGCATTTGTGGATAGAAAATTTTGCAAATTGTTAAGTCCTCTTGCTCACTTACATCTATCACTTTTTTAAAAAGGGTGTTTAATGGCAATATTTTAAAATTAATTTATTTTTATGTGTATTTTGTGTATGTGTATGTATGTGCACCGTGTGCTTGCCTGGTGCCTTCAAAGGCCAGAAGAGGGTGTCAGACCTCTTAGACCTGGAGTTGCAGGTAGGTGTTGAGTCCTTGTGTGGGTTCTTGAAAAAGAATCCAGGTCCTTTGCAAGATCAGCAAGTGCTCCTAAGCGCTGAGCCATATTCCCAGTCCTTATGGCAGGAAGATTACAGTTAGGGTTAGGATTATAGTTATGTAGAGCGGACACTAGAAATCTAATGAACTGATACTTGTATCTTGGCTCTTTGAAGAATTGATTGACTGAACATAACATAGGTGATTAATAATGTTATGCCTTGGCTTTCTCATCTGTGAAATAAGAATAACCAATCCATTTAGTGTAAGAATTCAGTTTGAGTGAACTATTTGTTCAAAGCCCCAAAGCTGTTTTAAGCACATGGTAAATGGTATCCGCAGGCTCCATTGTGATGGTCAGCATTTACTTAGTTATCAGCAGGAAAAATCCAGAACTCCAGTTTGTGCAAACTTTCTTTAAGTCAGTTTGTCTGGTGCCGTAGTTATTTTTCCTATCGCTGTGAGAAAATACCCAGGAGAACGCAATTTAGGTTACAAAGGGTTTATTTTTGCTTACATTCAGGCAGCGCGTCTGCGTGGGGAAGCCACGTTGGCAGGTAGGGGAGGCTAGAGCAGGCCACTGGTTAATCACACTGCACCTGCACTCAGAAAGCAGAGCAGTGAATGCATGCCATGCCATTGCTTAGCTCTCTCCCTCCACTTGTACAGTCCAGGATCCCAGCCAGGGAGTGAGGATGCTGCTACACACAGTGGGTGGCTCTTCCCCGCCTCTGTTAACATACTCTAGCTGACCTGCTCTAGGCATGCCTGAGGCCCATCTTCCCTGTGAAACTGGGTGCTCTACAGTTTGAGCATTCACCATCCCCGTCTATACTTCTTGGATCCCCTTGACCAGGAGGCAGAATCTTCATTCATTTTTCTCATCAAAGATTCTTCTCTGAGATTCTTGGAAATTTTTACCTTTCCTTTGACGGGTACAGGCAAGGAAAACCACTTAAAATTGAACAGATATTCCACAGTATGGTAGGGAGGGAGTTGGCTCCTGTTAACAAAGCTAAACTTTTAAGAATGTGCCACTCTTCCAGGGTGATTTTCATTGAGCCAAGAGATACCACAAGCTGTCCCTGGTATCATAATTGAATAGGGAATCCATCAGCAATAAGTCTTCAGGTACGATGGAGACCATCTATCATATAAAAATCAGACACTAATGTCATTTGAAAATTTCAATATTATGGAGACATACATATTAATATTCCTTTTTATTTCTGAAAGAATTTCCAAGATGTTGTGTTAAAAAGAGAAAACAAGACAGGTGCAGTGGTGCATACCTATATCATCATCACTCAGAGAGCTGCCACCAGTTCTAGGCCAGCCTTGGATGCACAGCAATCTCCTGTCTCACAACAAAAAGGACTGGGGACTGGGGACATAGTTCAGTAAGTGAAGTGTACTGAAGCCCTGCTTCAGCCTCTAGCACCCCATAAACCAAGTGGTGGTGTGAGGAGTCTATAATCTCAGAAGTGGAAACAGGAGATTCACAAATTCAAGGTCACCCTCAGCTGCAGAGGGACTTGTAGGTCAGCTTGGGGATGATATGAGTTTTAGAGCTGAGGGAGGGAGGGAGGACGTGAGAGAGAGAGAGAGAGAGAGAGAGAGAGAGAGAGAGAGAGAGAGAGAGAGAGAGAGAGAGGATAATCTTTTCTTCTATTTCATAAGATTTCATTCTAGATTTTTCTAAGCAATCCATGACTTTGATAGATACTTAATTTATTGATTTTTTACTAAATAAAACTATCACAATGAACATTATTCTTCCTACTTTTGCAAATTGCTCATGATGAGCTTAGAGTGCATCATCAGGAAAATTGGTTTATTTTAGAGAAAATGAGGAGATGTTGCTGCTCAGCAAACAATATTTATTATCTGTGCAGTTGATCAAATAGCATTGCATTGTCCCACAAAATAAAACCTGTATATCTTAACACCAAATATTTGAAATGATTGTGAAACGTGTTCTAATGAACCAGGAAGGCTGTCATTTAGATGCTATTAATAGCTTTTAAGACGTTTATTTAGTTAATCTTTTACTTCCAATCTGTGGCTCTCTCAAACCATAAAACAGAAATGGCTGTGTTGAGAAGACCGGCACCTCCTGAGATCTGTATCGGTTAATGTTTGAGCCACTTTTGTTAAAATTAAGCCTTAAATCTGTATTATGGGCTTTATTTCCTTACTGAGACAACAGCGTCTCAAATTCATACTTCATTATTTCATTAAGAAAGGAGTGAGACACATGGTAAATAAATCAGGGTTGTGATTGACAGTCTATCTCGAAAGATTAGACAATTGGGGGTGGTGGATCTCTACTCCCCCAATTATTGCCTTTGTTCTTACAAGTGTGTTTAAATCTATTTCTGTTAATTTACAATTTGAAAGGTGGAGGAGAAGCAGAGTTTGAAAAATAGATTACTGTCTTCATTAATACAGGTTTGACCTACAAAGTCTTCACGTACTTAATGATTAAAAACCAAAGTACTAAATAATAAATTATAAGAATTTATAGGAGTCATCATCTTGAAATTAGCTTACTGAATGTTCTTATCATAATAAATCTGAATGGGTGTCTAATTTAGTGTTAGCTGACTAAAATTATATGTTGCGGGCAGGGGAAAAAAAACACTTTTGTTTGAAGACAGATGCGGTGAGTTTAATCACAGGTGACCATCCCTTGCTGCTCCCCTCTTAGAAACTTGGGCAAAACTGGTTGAAGGGAGATCAATTCCAATTTGTAAATCTGCCAGGCAATAGCATCCCTGCAAGCGTGCGTGCGTGTGTGTGTGTGTGTGCGCGCGTGTGTGCATGTGTGTGTGTGTTTATGTTAGCACCACACTTTCCACATGAGTTCCACCTGTCAGAGTCCCTGTCTAGACCGAGGAAAGTATCCAGTCCTCCCTATGACAAGTCTACAGAGACTACTCTCAGTGATTGTCAAGGTTAAAGGAACTCTTGCTTGTTGGTGGGAGAAGGGGGAAAAACCACACGTCTCTCTTCTGCCTCTGTTTCCCTCTTCCTGTGTGTCTGGAGCATGCGCGTTCATTCAGTTGTCAGGCACTGGTTCAGTTTGTGGGAGAGGGACTAGACAAGGTTTCAAGTGTTAATGGGATGCTTTATAGCCTCAATTTGATGAGAACTCGAATCGCCTTGGAAACAAATCTCTAGGCATGTCCATGGGGTTGTATCCAGGTTGGATTAATTAAGGGAGGAGGAGCCACGCTAAACATGGGTGGCAGCATTCCCTGGGTGGGGCCCTAGATTGAATAAAAAAAAGAAAGAGAGCAATCTGAGCAATAGCATTGAGTAAGTGTGCTGCCTGACCATGGGTGCTGTGTGACAGCTGCCTCTCTCCTGCCGCCATGCCTTCTCCACCTCGGTTTGTCCCCTCAAACTCAGTCACACTGACCCTTCCTTCCTTAAACTGCTTATTGTCAGGCATTTAGTCACAGTGATGAGAAAAGTAGCTAAAACATTACAGTCATTATATAGTAAAATAGAAATAAGATCAATTCTTTCAGATACTGCGGTAAGGTGTCATATAATGTTTTCTTAGGTTAGCATGTTATGGAATTGAATATGGTGTGTGTGTGTGTGTGTGTGTGTGTGTGTGCTTAAGTGCATATACAACACCCATATTAAACACTCACATTAAATAATATACAGGTTTTAGAAATTAAAGAGAAAAAGTAGGAACCCCCCTCCCCAACAGAAACTGAAGCCAAAGAAAATGACAAGGAATTAATGAAAAACAATAGATACTCTTGGGAAAAAAAAAAAAAACTCCTAGTCATTTAAATAAATTACGACTACGGAAGCTGAAAAATGAGATGCCAGTTACAAAGACCCGTGATAGCCACACAGATGGGCATCTGTGCCATGAAAAAGCACAAAACAAGAAGCACCCCAGTCTAGTCTGGAATCCACTCGTTTGGTTTAATTTGCAGCCTCATTCCTGATAAATCTCTTAAGCAGTTTTCTGATAAATCTTAATGGGATTAAGACTTGTTCTGGATGCCCATCACTGTCTCCCCAGCCAACTGTCAGTCTGGAGACTGGCACGCGTCAGCCCGAGTTCTTAGCTTAAACTTGGACCATCTCAGCCCACTTCTCTACAAAAGGCCCGAGCAGAGAGAATCTCCACATTGTTCTGCCCCAGTAAAATCCCAGTAAAACTTTCCACTGTGCTCATAACTAGATTTTCCTTTTTCAAAAATTCCTTCACAGGGTAAAGAGTACTATCCATGGAAGCATAAATTCTTTTTGGTCATGGTGGAAGGCAAGCATTTGGACGAAGCACTTCCGCTTTGAACTCAAAAATACGGAAATACTTGAAAAAAAAAATCACCCAATTTAGAAGGATCTGTGTTTGCTTAACACTTTTTCTGTGTGTTTGGTTTTGGTTTCTGGGATTGAACCCAGGTGTTGCATCTGCTGGGCAAATGCTACCGCGGAGCAACGCCCCCACGCCCAGCGTTATTTTATATCCACACAGATTCATCTGTTCACCTTGTCGTTTGTAAAGTATGAAATCCGAAGCTTCTGAAAACAGGATAGTTTTCACCTAAGTCTTTCAAAAGTGTTAAATGCTGGGGGTGGGGGAAAGAGGAGGAGGAGGAGGAGGAGGAAGAGGGAGGAGGAGGAGGAGGAGGAGGAGGAGGAGGAGGAGGAGGAGGAGGAGGAGGAGGAGGAGGAGGAGGAGGAGGAGGAGGAGAAGGGAGAGGCCAACTTCCGTTGGAAGGAGGAAGGAGGGGAGGGAATTTAGAACTGTGTGGAATATACTTAAAAAGGCTGAGGGGGGCAAAACAAATTGTAGATGCTAATCCATTATTATGGCTTTTTATTTTATTTTATTTTTTAAACTGGGAAGCCACACCTATGCAGGAATTTTCTCATCTGCATGTACAGATCAGGTTCTGGAGTACTCCCGAGAGCTGCAGACTGTAAGGAGCTGTGGGCCAGAGTGAAGAGAGGCAGGAACAAGAAAGAGTTATTCTTCGTATGCTCCCGTTGAGCTGGATCTTCTTTTTATCCACTTATAGTATTTTTGAATTTTTTTTTAAAAAAGATATACAGGAAGGGAAGTGGAGGTGGATCTAAAGTTCACATATATTAATGAACAAAGTGACCCTGGAGGACAGGCCCCCTTTTCTTCTCATCACCAAGCTCAGGCAAGGCGACCAGGCTGCAGCTTTCTGTTTTCCAGATCTAAACCTCCTGCTTGGCTGAGCTGCGAGCTGCCTGGTAAGGGAAGTGGAGAAGGCAGGAATGAATCCCATTCCTCACCCCCTGCTGATCCCTCCGCCTGCAATTTCTAATTAATTAGTAGAGTCGTGCCTTCCAGAAAAGAGCAGGCAGACCTTTGGGACTCTCACCAGGAAGAAGTAGGTCTTGTGGTGCAAAAAGAAAAGCTTTTTTTTAATATTAAAAATTAATTAAAAATGGAATGTGTGAAAGCTGGGTTTTTATCATTAGCACCCTTTTCAGGGGCCAGTTGCTGTTGGTAAAGCTTGAGATTGTCATTGTCACATTAGATTCGGTTCTTGGGGGGGTGACCTTAGTGAGTTTAGCTCCTCCTTGGGTGTGGGGCTCTGAAATGGAGGGTCTTCTGTGCTTCAGTTGGCTTTGTAAAGGTATTAAATTCAGAAAGGTCACGATCAGCTGTGTCTCAGGACGTGACAGTGGACAGACGCAGACAGTAGTAATAGTCATCTTGGATTGGCTTCAAAAACAGCTGATACACACCTGTAACCCCAGCACTTGGGAGGCAGAGGCAGGCAGGTGGATTTCTGTGAGTTTGAGGCTAGCCTGGTCTACTGGGTTAGTTCTGGTACGGCCAGGGCTACACAGAAAAACAAACAAAACAAAACAAGACAAAAAGGAAAAAGAAAGGAAGAAAGAAAAGACACTAGTGTGTGTCTCTGTGTGTGTTCTGTTTATGTTCACGTGGGAGTGTGTGCACCTGAACACATGTGGGTCACGACATCCAGGGTTTTACCTGGGTCCCGAAACCTGAACTCCGGTCCACAAGGCTGCGAAGTAAGTATTTTCCCAGCCAAGTCGCACCCCTAGCCTTGACAAATTGTTTTCAAGGGAAGAACGTCCTGGGAGCCATTTTGTGCTAGGGAACAGAGGAAGTTTTCTCTTCGCTTGGAATTCTCTTATACACAAGGGCTCTCTGAGCAATCACACTTTCCTCTTGCTTAAGTGAGAAATTATGATGAACTTCAGGATCTGATGGCATTTGATTGCATGCCCTGACAACGGTGGCACATCACTCTCGTTGCTCACTTAGCTCTTAGTTTCAAGAGTATGTTTCAAATTTTATCTTTATAACTCTATGAATTATATAAGATAATGGGTTGCACCATACCATTTTCAGACGCGTATAATGTACTTTGGTCTTGTCACCTCCCAGCCATTACTCCCTTTTGTTACAAGAGTAAAAGTTTTAGGTGGTTCCCAAGAGAAAAAAAATAGATTGAATTTTAAGCCACACATCGGAAATTCTTAACAAATGCATGAACTCTGGTTAAAGTGTGGGAATTGAAGCGGCTTCTAACAGTACCTCGTCACCTACATCCCCAAGTGTAAACTTTGTCAGGCGAGAGGTTTTGACCAATACTTTTTATACTATGCTATTGTTTATGTGGGGATATACTATGTGCCAATTCTACCATAGTAAAATGGTATTTAATAGATATTTTTAATCAATAAATGGGTAATGAATGAATGAATGAAGATCTTTTTTTTTGTAGAAGTAACTGAGGAATTCCTATACTTTGTTCTTTAGATGGTAACCCCTGTTCTGAGTACTTCCCATGTGCTATTTTAATGCTTTCTGTAAGACCAATGTATAGTAGGCAGTTACTGAAGGTAACAATGAATTGGCTAGACTTTGATTTATTCATTCATAAAAAATGAGTGCCATGGTGTATGGGGGAGGCGTGGGAAGATTGTCATGTCGTATGTTGTTCTAAGGTGGAAAAAGATATAACAGCAAAAAGAGAGAGAGGTCTCTACTGTGTAGGTCTGATATTGTCATAGAGAAGATAGCAGTAAACAGAATAGATGTAATTTTATGTAACTTTAAGCAAGACAGTGGGATCAGCAAACATTCTTCTGTGGGTACCACACATTCTTCATTTCCCAGGAATCTCTAAGTCAAGTGTTCTCAACTCTGGGCCTTGGACGTTGACAAAGGGCCCCTGGATCTCCTAGCACCATCTGAGGTAACGTGGAAGCAACACCATGGCTAGGTCTTTGTATTCTCTATCCCAGGTGACTCTGGCACACATCCTACATGTTCTCCGTGCCTACGCCAGTGAAGCTCAGGCAATTCACAAATGCTTCTTTTTCCTCAATTCCTCCTGCCACACAGTGGCAAGGCAAAACTCTGTTTCCCAAGGTAGTTGTGAACATATCAAGGGATGATGGATGGTAGTTGTGAATATATCGAGGGATGATGGATGGTAGTTGTGAACATATCGAGGGATGATGGATCAAGCATGGTGTCAGTTACCTTTGATTGGCAGCTCGAGATAACCTAGAATTGCCATCCCAGAAAGTCTCAATGAGGGAGTCTCTACTTTGGGTTGGTCTGTGGGCATATTGGTGGAAGACTGTCTTAACTGAGTTCATTGATACAGGAAGATCCAGCCCAGTGCTGGAAACACCGTTCCCTAGGCAGAAGGTCCTGAACTGTGTAAAAGTGGAGTCTAGCTGAACAGAAGCAAACAAGCATGTATGCATACTCTCTCTCTCTCTCTCTCTCTCTCTCTCTCTCTCTCTCTCTCTCTCTCTCTCTCTCTCTCTCTCTCTGCTATGTGGATGTGGCCTGCTGTTTCAGACTCCTGCCTGCGGCTTCCAGGTTAGGGTAGATTGTGACCCAGAGAAGGAAGCTGAAATATATTCCTTTATCTTCTAAGTTGTCATTAAACATGTGCAGTAAATGATATCATGCTTCCTCCTTTTAAGCAATGGTTTGTTAAATATCTTGATATGAAAATATTTCACAAAGATCAAAAGGCAACATTTACCGTTCATAGCATCAATGAATGAAAAACGTACTGGACTGCTCCAAAGCGCAAAATCTCGAGTCAGGTCACACACTTGCCGTGAAAGCACAAGACTCTGAGTTTGGGCCTCAGAAAAAAAATGTGAAAAAAAACCAGATGTGGCAGTGTGTCTGTATCATCACAGCCTTGTAAAGATGGAGACAGGTGAATCCCTGGGGCTCACTGGCCCGGCAGCCCACACTTCTGGGTGAGTTCCAGGCAATGAGACATCCTATCTCAAAACAAATAAGTAAGTAAATAAATAAATAAGGTAGACAGTACCTGAGGAATAAACACCCAAGGTTGTTCTTCTCTGGTTTCTACATGCTTACACAGACACACACAGAATGTACCTGCACATACCTACACGCATGCATGCTCACAGATAAATACAACATGCACAGACATATATGCACAAGCTCCTTCTAGCTGGAAGTCTTAAATTCTTCACAGCATAGCAAAAAAATTGATCCTACTGTCTCCCATTACATAGATTTCTCATTTATCTCCCGGTTTAATTTTTGTTTACTACTCGTGTTAGGAGAATACCCGCCATCCTGCTGCCACTCTCCCCAGCCACGACATAACTCAGAGCTCGCAATTGCACAAATGCCTCGTTGCTCCTTTTAGGGCCTCCTGCAGGCAGCTCCAGTCAGGCTTCCAAAAGGCCGCTCCTCCCTCCCTTCCTCCCCTTTGGGGCCAGAGACATGATTAACTTGCAATTATTGTGGCTTCCTCATTAAAGAAAAGCTGTAGCAGGGGAGAAAAAAAAAGCCAGGGACCGACAAGCCACTGTGGTTCTCTCGCACCCTGGCTGTGTGGGTGACTCTCGTTCCTCTGCCCTTCAGGTTAGTAAAATCAAGACCAGTTGTCGAAGCTATGAGCTATCAATAAAAGTTAATGTACCACAGGAAATTGGAAGAGGGAACAAAATCACTTAAGTGTTCAGGGCCACCAGGCCCCGTGCATCCCTTTGTGACCGAGCTGCAGGTGGAGATGTTTCTGTTGCCCTGGCTTCCACGTTCCTGTTATTTCCCCAAGTGAACGGCAGGTTGTGCAGGTCAAGGCCGTTGGTGAGTGGTCCCAGTTAGGAACCCTCCAAGGGAGTGAAAGTAGTCAGTCACTAGTCTTGGAATAAGACCATATCTGCCTCACAGCACTGTGTGCTTTTCTTCAACTTGTCAGGTAAGTGAAGGACCTAGAGACCCATCCAGGTGAAGGAGTTAAAGATTCACGTCTGTCCTGTGGCCACTGGCTGCAGAAGTGCTCTAGTTCAAAGGCTCTGCGTTGCTGCTTTACCTGGGGGCTCTGACTGCAGGCCGTACCTACTGTGAGCTCAGATTGGCGTAATATGCACACCTGAAGCTCACGCAGCACAACTTCAACCAGCAGCGAACGGGAGTCTGTGTAGACAGAGAGCTGTAGCTATGGAGCCCGCTTCGCTCATGGCTCCCTAGCATGCTGAGTGACCTCTGGGAACATGGGCGTTGACACTGAAGCATGCAGTCACATTGGTTGTAAAAAGTCAAGAAAATAAGGCATCTAAAAATTATTTATTTTATGTGTGTCTGTGTGTGTAGGTGCATGTGTGTCACAGCATATGTGTGGAAGTCAGAGGTGGATGTGTGTGGAGGTCAGAGGTGGCTGGGTCTTTCCTTCCACTGTGTGGGCTAGGGATCAAGCTCAGGTGGTCAGGCCAGGTGGCAAACAACTTTACCTACTGAACCGTTTAGCGCAGGCCCAAGTTCTTTCTTTCTTTCTCTCTCTGTCTCTCTGTCTCTCTGTCTCTCTCTCTCTCTCTCTCTCTCTTTCCCCTCCCTCCCTCCCTTCCTCCCTCCTTCCCTCCCTCCCTCCTCTCTCTCTTTCTCCTCCCTCCCTCCCTCCCTTTTCCCCTCCCTCCCTCCTTTCTTTTTCTTTCTCTCTCTCTTTCGTTTGTCTCTTTATCTGTCTGTCTGTCTATCTATCTATCTGGGGGAATACACATGCCACGGCCCTAGTGTGGAGGTCAGAGGACAATTTCTAAGAGTTGGTTGCCTCCTTCCAACATACAGATCCCAGGAATTGGGTTCAATTCATCTGACTCAGCTGTATTCACCTTTACCAGCTGAGTCATCTTTCTGGCCCTAAAACCAAGCTATTTAAAGAAAGAAAATAAAATGTGACCCACAAGCCCTCACTTGGAGGTAAATCATGTGAACATGGTTATTTATTTGCATTGGTATAGATTACATTAGTTCAGGACATAATTATTCTTACACTAATTATGTAATTATACGTGAATTATCTATATACTAGTATATATATATATATATATATATATAAACATTAGTTATCTTACTGAAATTTCACAAATTCTATGGGTGGATGGGGCCCAAATTCCTCCAGCTTCTGGAGGAACACTGATTTCTCTCAGGTACCTGCTAGGAATGAAGACTCCCAAGGTAGAAGGACTTCCAAATAGCCATTCTGCCAGGCATCATCTCATGGTGTTTCCGCACAGGTTAATGAAAGCTTAAATCTGGTAAGCACACACTTTCCACCCTGCTGGCTCACCCAGGACCAATTTAGATTTAACAGACAGTACTGATTTTGTGATCCAGACCTGGTCAGTATAGATGCCTGATTAGAGTGGTGTGATGGGAAGGAGCCAAGGCTGCCCGTGTTCCTAGGAACGACTGTTTGTGCATGTGTGTAGGTACACATGTGTATGCAGATGCATGCACAAGTATGTGTGTGTGTGTGTGTGTGTGTGTGTGTGTGTGTGCGCCTGCAGAGGGAGGCCAGAGGACAGCCGCAGTAGGGATTCCTCGGGTGCTGTCACCTAGGTTTTGAGAATGGATCTCCCTGACCAGCAAGCTGTAGAGATCCACCTGTCTTCATCTTCCCATCACAGAGATTGCAAATAATGCATCATACTCGGCTTGTTTTTTCAAACATGAGTTTCAGGGAGGTCGAACACAGGTCCTTATGCTTACATGGCAAGCGCTTTCCCAACCAGCCCCCATGCCACCCCATCAAGAAATGGGATAGCCATTTCTTGAGCAACTGCAGAGTGGTGGCCTACTTACAGCGCCCCCAGCTCTGAACGGATGAGTGTGTTCTTCCACAATAGAGATGGCGTCTAGATGCCCACTCTTGGCAGAGCTTGCAGAAGAAGATTAGAGCTGCCTGCTGGGGATGGATTGCATGGGTTCATTTCCATCTGACTCATGGCTGTCTCTTATCCATGGGCATGAGGGGCTGGCAGCACTGGAGAACATGCTGCTTGTCGCTGACATCACTGCCCATGAGTCTGCTCACTTGGACGTATTGGTTTTGAAAGTCAAGTGGCGTGAGTTTCTCTCCTCATCGGAAGGTCTTTCAGTCTTGTGGTGGTTTGGAGGGGGCTCTTACTTCCACTGTAAGTCAGTAACCCAAGTGTCTGTCACCTGTCCAGCCATAATGCTTTGATAAGTCATGACTTCAACACCCAACAGAAGGGGTAGTCCCTCCATTTCTCCACCACAAGGCAGGTGGGAGGATCCTGAAGAGCCTTTCCCTTTCTATTCAGTGATCTGCCTTCCCTTTGGTTTGATGTCAACGACCTACTTTCTCTTCTCCTAAATACGCAGACACATACTATGACTGTTTGTTCAAAGAGTCATAGGTGTCTCAAAGTTTCGAGGCGCTGAGATCCAGGGAGGGTAATCCCCTCTAACCTTCCCTTTAACAGATGGGCAGACAGAGGTGTGAGCTTGAGTCGGCAGCTCTCACAGTGGCCCCCGTTTCACGATTCTCTCTTCACTTTTCCATGTGTGTTATCTCTATGTTTTAAATGAACAAGATCTATTTAATATATTTCTCTTCCTCTTCTCTCTTCCTCCTCCTCCTCACCTTTACCACCCAATTGGTGTTTTTAAATAGGAAACTCTCTACCCAAGCAAATTAAATACTTGGGCCCTTGGCATGTCTCCACCCAGCTCCCAGAGACTCCTGGTTAGGATTAATTCTTTTAGAGAAATTAATTTCAAAGTAGCGCTATGTTTTTAAAGCCCTACATGTGTTTGCACATAGGAGAAATTCAGTCAATATTTGTTGAGTATCAAATAAATGAACCAATGACATTCAGCACCGAATGTAACCATTTGCAACATTCCTGAGGCTTTTTCCTTTCTTTTAATGAGGTAGTCAGGAATGATAACCTCAGCTGCTGTCACAAAACAGGGAGAGACAGAAGCCCCCTCCCCTCCGTGGCTTTGTCCTTGTCACCTGGATACACCACCGAATCTCTTGAATAACCCTGTCCCAGGGGCAGGATGCGGGAGCAGGGTGCACTGAGCCTGATGCCTGGATTAAAGGGTTGGTATGTTTATAAGGGACCAGGGGGTGTGTTGTGTGTGTGTGTGTGTGTGTGTGTGTGTGTTGGGGGGGGACTCACACAGCTGGCATAATCTTTGACTCCCATTAAGTCTGAGTCCCATGGCTACTGGTACCTCTGCCTTTGGTTCAAAGCCAGTCTGAGAAGCCACAGGTAACAGAAACCAATTCACCTGTGGATGACTTGGCTTGACTATTTCAGTCCCAAACTGAGACTGGCCAGGAAAGCAACCAGGAGGCAAGTTTTAGGGGTTCTGCTTATTATACACACACACACACACACACACACACACACAGTCAGACAGGCACACACACACAATAATTAAATAAATATATATAAAAAAAACCTTGGAATAATCTAAGTGGTAAGAAAGGAAAGGAAAGCGTGTTTGCCATATGCTCTCTGGCAAGTGTTTCATCAGCGCTCATTGTATTCCTCTCATGCTTTCCCCACACTGCACGTTTGCTTGGGGCTGGAACTATGTGCGCACTGTCGTCCGTCGGTGTCGGAGCTACCCTCCCCGTCAGTGGTCACCTTACTGTCTCTATTAACTGTAGACCCAAGCCCCCTTCAAACGACAGTCCGCTCTGTTCATAGAGAGGTGGTTGCTGCTATGAATATGCAGTTTGTGAAAAGTTTGACATATGTGCTTACTATGTGTGTATCTGTCTGCAGGTATTGCACACTTCCATAGAAAGGCTTTAAAATCTGTTTTCCATAAAGATGAGAACATCACTAGTTACTCCCCATAACCAGACCCTACCCAGAATCAAAACAGACAGGCTCCTGTTTCCCAGAGCTGCTGTCATCACCCTTCAAGTTCACTGCCGCCTGATGCTGATTTCTTTTGTGACAGTGGCACAAATCCTCTACCCAGCAGAAGTCTTTAGAAAGCACATACTTCTGCCCTTTAGAACTCAGCCCGTGGGCCGTCTGTTCATTGAAATGAGAAAGAGAGCCACTTACACGAGGAGTTTGTTAACTAGCGTGAGCAACATGTCAAGACCACATCTCAGAAGTGAGAATAAACAAGGCTGGCAATGTAGCTCAGTTGGTAGAGTGTTCACTTAGCCTGCAGAAAGCCCTGGTATCATCCAGAGGACAGCAGAACTGGGGTGTGATGGCAAAGGTCTGTAATCGCAATCTCTGGGAGGTGAAGGCAGAAGGATCAGAGGTGGTTCTAGGAGAACTTGGGCTACATGTGGTCCTGTCTCAAAAACAGATTGATGGTAGATGGATTGATAGATGATAGTTATATAGATGATAGGTTGGTTGATAGATGATAGATAGGTGATTGATAAATTGGTGATAGATTGCCATGGTAGGTCGGTAGATAGGTAGGTAGATAGATATATGGATGGATGGATAGATAGATGATAAATAAAAGAGAGAGAGAGAGAGAGAGAGAGAGAGAGAGAGAGAGAGAGAGAGAGAGAGAGAGAGAGAGAGAGGAGAGAGTTTAGTACTTTCTATTTGCCAGGCTGGTCATTCTGGCCATAGGAATCTTGAGTAGGGCTGTGATTTGAATGTATTTTGTCCCCCATAGTTTCATGATATGAACACTGGGTCTGCACTGTGGCAGTGTTGAGGTGGTCCCTTTAAGAACTGGGAACTATAAGGAGGTCATACTCTACCCTCATGAGTGGCTTCATACTCTCTCTTGGGAGTGGCTCAGGTCTGTAGGGGACAAGGTCAGACCCCGCAAGAACAGTGTTGGCACCAGGTTTTTCTCTTGCCACTGTGACAGAATATTGACAAAGAAACATGCTAGAAGAAGGGTTAATCTTGGCTCACAGTCTAAGGGATACAGTCGCGTTGCATCAGCAGTCAGGAAGAGAGTAACGAATGCTGGTGCTTGGCTCACTTTCTCCTTTTCTGTTCATTCCAGGACAGCAGCCTGAGGAATGGTATTGCCCACTTTAAGGATTGATCTTCCCACCTTGGTTCACTTAGCTTAGAAATTCCCTCAAAAATGCATCAGAAGGCTTGTGATTCCAGAGCCAGCCAAGCAGACAATTGTATTAACCATTAGCCCTACAAAGCCAGACCATCCATACACATGGCCCCTTCTGCTTCTGTTATATAGCCTTTTTATTGCTGCTCCCCCACCACATGGTAAGGCAATCCACCTATGCACCCTCTCCAGAAGACCAGTACCATGCTATCTGCGTTTGCCAACTTCCAGAATCAGGAGCCAAATTAACTGCAGTCTACTGCAACAACCATGCTGCTTGCCACCACAATGAAGGGACACTGTGGAAAAGGGCACACTAGGGCGGGCATGTAACTGCAGAGCTGGAACCTAAGGGGTCATCATCTGGTTGGTGAGGAGAGCTGATCCAGAGATGGAATGAGCACTGCCCTTCCAGAACTAGTTCCCCATTTTGCTGATTCCACCTGGGTCACTTGAAGCCCCTCTGTGCCTAAGCCATCCTTTGCTTTTTTGCCAACTACAGTGCCTGGCTAAGGAGGTAGAGGATGCTTGATGTTATTAATGGTGAAGGGTTTTTGAGCATTCTTTTCAGCCCCCTGGACTCACTTTTTTAAAAATTGCTTTATTTTTATTCTATGGAGATATGTGTCTTTCTGGAGGTGTGAACATGCATATGTGGGTTCCTGTGGAGATTAGAAGAGAGCATCGGATCCTCTGGAGTTGGAGTTACAGGCAATTGTGAGCTGCTTGACATGGGTGCTGAGAACTGATCTTAGATCATATGGAAGAGCAGAAAGTGCTCTTAACCAGTTCTCTAGTGCCAGGCCTCAGCAAGGTGAGTGGGAGGTGGAAACGGGCCAGTCCTTAGAGCTCACAGGTAAGGTAGTTCTATGTGCTGGGTAATGGTTGTGACTAGTGAGAGGCCATGTATCAACAGAAGGGGCCTGCGAAGCAGCAACTGGCATTGTCTTCTGATTCCCATATACACACACATCCACACATGTGCCCCCTCACCACCACAAATAAGAAGGTAAATTTCCCACTCTCTGACAACTTTATAGAATTTGGTGCTAACATCTGCTCCCCCATGTTCTTTAACCTCTGAACCCCTAGAAAGAATCAGTTTTCTTATCGAATCCTGCAGGGTTTTTTTTTTTTATTTTGTTTTGTTCTGTGCTGTGTTGCTGTTGTTCAGAGGGATGCCCTCTCTATGTCTCTCACCTTTTTTTTTTATTTCCGTGAACAGACCAAGTGGTAAAAGACATTGACGACAGCCCACTCTGGCTGGGCGTTGAGCATGCTTGCTGTTATTAATGAGAAAGGATTTTTGAGCATTCTTTTCAGCCCCTGGATTCACTTTTTAAAAGTTGCTTTATTTTTATTCTCTGGAGAGATGTGTGATATATGGAGGTATGTACATATGTATGTGGGTGTCCATCTCTGCACTTAGTAAACATTTCTATTTCAGCTCGATTACATGCCTGCCTTATATGACCTCCTTACCGTCCTTTTAAAATAAATTTTAGTTAATTTTGTACACAGAGACGGCATGCAGCTTTCCTTTCCTTCCTTTAAAAGCGGTGCCAGAACTTCTTATTTTAAGATGAGTCCCACGGTCCTTCAGGCAAGGCAATGGCTCTCTCCAGCAATGGATGCTCTGTTCTCCTGCACGCTGGCTCATATCTGGATTCATATCTGCTTCCTTTTTGTAGAAAGGATGAGTTTCCCTGTACCTTCCCGTGACAGAAACCTCTCTACTGTACAATTCTCTACTGTAATCAACAAATAGATTTTGAACGTTTGACTTTTTTTTTCCTAGCAGAGTTTCAAGGGTGAGCTCCGCTGCCTCATGAATGTCAGAGGAGCCTCCTCATTGGCCCCTTTCTTCTCTCTCTCTCCCTCGCTCTTTAATTTGTTAATGTTCTCTACTTACTCCTCTTTAGATAATTTTCAAAGTACCGCTTCCTCCAGAGATCTCTAAACAGCAGAAATCCTGGCTGTTAAAGATTTGCCACTCTCAGAGAATCCCGGGTAGGGTACCCCCCCCCCCCAGGTTATTTATAACTGGATTTTATCTCCGAAAATTAACTAAAAGAAGATTAACCAAAAAATCTGAGGGAAAAAAATGCCTTAAACACCTCATCTATTACACTGCGCTCAAACAGAAATTTTCATCTTAGGGCTTAGCAGACCCAGTGGAATGCGCTTTCTAGTTTGGGGCATGAAATAAGATAACAGTCTGCATTCCTACAGGAGATGCAGCATCCCTGCTTGAAATGAAGGGACTAGGAATGAGAATGTGAGCATCCTCCATATGGTCTTCTTACTGTGCCTGTTATGGCAAGTGGTTCCTAGCTCTGCTGCTCCAAAGAGGCCCCAGGATATTTAAATGCCTCTTCCCGAAACAGATACTTTTCCTTGAAAGTCCTCCCAGCACGGAGTCACAGGCTCACCTGAGCAAAGAAGCCAGTCTTACATTGAGACATTTCCTCGTTTTTTTCTAAGTTACCCAGGTGAGCAGGGAAGCCAAGCAAGTTAACGAGGCTTCATCCATTTAGGGCTTTGTTTACGGTATCCCATTTCACCCTGAGTAAAAGGCAGAGTCTATACCATAGGATAGGAGACCTTTCCTGTCTGACCTGCCTGCCTTCTCCAGCTGACTGTCTGCATTAGCCCTCTGGCCTGTGGGCCTCCTCCCCCTGACCTGCCTGTTTGCTCCTCTGGCCTGTCTGCTTCCTCCTTCTGGTCTACCTGCTTCATGCCTCCGACTGTGTGCCTCCTCCATCTGATCTTCCTGCTTCATCGTTTTGGCCTGTGTCCTTCCTTTTTCTGACCCGCCTTCCTCCTCTTCTCACCTGACTGTTCTGACCTACCTGCCTCTTCCCTCTGACACATCTCCATCTGTTCTCTTCCCTCGTTCTATTTCTGCCATTCCTCAAACATGCCAGTTGTGCCCCTGTCCCCATGGCTTTGTCTCTGCTTTCCCCTCTTTCTGGAATGTCCTTCCCTCATGGGCCCCTGGACTACCCCTCTCCAACTCAGGGCTTTGCTTGCATGTCCCTTTCACTGGGGAGCCACAGCTCTTGTGATTCCAGACCCAAGGTAGACAGTGGCCTGGCTTAATTGCAGCAGAGAGAAGTGACATGTGGGACCATGGTCTCATAGGTCTTACTAACATGAGCTCCTGGGCTCATTTCTGGGTCTGTCACCAAAGAACTCCTGTAACTGTGGAACATATGACAGCCCCCCCCCCATCGGTTTACTCTTCAGCTATATGGGGTGATAAACACCCTTCACAACTACTTCATATGGTTTTGGGGGAGCAGGAAATAAAATAATGTTCACAGAACTCCCAGTTTGTTCTCCAAGGAACACCAGCCATCAACAGATGTCAGCTACTATTTCTGTGACTGTGAGCAGCTAGTTCATGGGTTTGCTATGAAGAAAACACGAGATAATGAGTACAAAGAATGTAGCTTGGCACACATCAGAGTTCCATAAATGTTGTCAATTCTCTTCGTAACTTCCCCTCTGTCCTGCTTGCTTCTGAGGCTCAGCAGGCTGGCTCCGGACCCAGCTGTGCTACGGATGCAACTTCTAACTTCTGTGTATTGTGTGTGTGTTGGAGGGAGGGGGGAACCCAAGGAGGAAAACAGGAGACTAAGTATAAAGAATATGGGCTTTGAGGTCATGGACTAGAGTTCAACCCTGGGAAAAGGGGCTAGTTTGTTGTCCATTAGGCAGGGTTTCATGATCACATGGGGCATGTTGGTTACTCTTCTCATAGCTGTTACAAGATATTCCACAGAGACAATTTAGGAAAAGAAGCACTTATTTGGTCTCGCTGTTCCCAGATGACTGGGAAGGCGTGAAGCTGGCATGGTGGTGGGAGCTGGAGGCATGGCTTATTCACATCATGGTGGCTTGGGAGGCAGACGCAGAAGCAGAGACCACTTTCGAGGTCTGCCCCATTGCAACTGTCTTCTGGTAGCTGAACCCCATGTCTCAATCTCACCTCAGGCAGACTTTCTGGACAAGGACGGGAAAAAAAAAAAAAGCAGCCACGTTCTTCACCAAAATGTCAGAAGAATAGTTTCTAGGCCATATTCTAATATTCTTTTCCTATGACCGCTTGAACTAGGACCTCACAGATCAAATCAAACTCAGCACTATTGTCTTCCGTGCTCCTATTGCTATGAAGAGATACATTATCACAGCAACTCTTACAAAGGAAAACATTTTAACTGAGGCTGACTTACCACTCAGAGGTTCAGTTCATTATTGTCATGGCAGGAAGCATGGAGGCATTCAGGCAGACATGAAAGAGAAGGAGGTGAGAATTCTACATACGAATAGTCAGGCAGCAAGAAGACAGATAGACACTGGGCCTGGCATGAGCATTTGAAACCTCAAAGCCCACCCCCAATGACATACTGCCTCAAACAAGCCCACACCTACTCTAAGGCCAGACCTCCTAATACTGCCACCTCCTGTGAGCCTATGGGGGCCATTTTTAGTCAAACCGCCACATCCCTAACTGCCTCATCAGCTGGGTATGAGCTGTTCAAACACACGAGCCTGGGAGGAACATTTCATCGCCGAACGCCATGCGGAGCGTGTGAAGCTTTCTTTGAGACATAGCACTTCTCTAATAGGTGGCGGCTCCTTCCACTTCGACACGGTAATGGGAGGATGCTGCTTGCTGTCTTTTCAAAGGCTTCACATTCCCCACGCGTTTGCTCAGGATTTAAAGGCAAGATCTCGGCTTCTGCTTTATCAAGATTTCCCCACATCTCCAAACATCCCTATCCACCGTGAACATAGAATCAGCTGCAGCTGAGCTCAGCTTTTCCTTGTGTTTGCTTTGTTTTGGGGCGTGGGGGTACAGGGTCTCACTTTGTCTTGTTGGGGCTCACAATATAGTCAGTCTCAAATTTGTTTTGACACCCTTGTCTCTGTGTCTTGAGCGCTGAGATTACAAGTACACCCAGCTATGCTTGGCTGCTAATTTTCATCAAAGAGGTAGGTAGGCTTTTCTTGTACCTAAGAAAAGCCTCTAGAGAAGGGTGGATCTTTGTGAGTTTGGAGTCAGCCTGGTCTACAAGAGCTAGTTCCAGGACAGGCTCCAAAACTACAGAGAAACCCTGTCTCGGAAAAAAAAAAGAAAGAAAAGTCTCTAGAATCATCACAGACTCTTGTATGATTTTGAAGTTTAAGTCTTAGATTTTTCTAAACATTGAGAAGTCTGGGGAGAGCAGTGGTTAGAGCTGACTGAAAGTTTATATCAAGAAGTAATTGTAAGAGGCTGGAGAGATGACTAAGCTGCTAAATGCTTGCTGCGTAAGCCCAAAGACCAGAGTTTGGTCCCTAGTACTCACCTTAAAAAGCTTTGTGTGATAAGCATACTTGGAAACCCCAGCAGCTGGGAAGGCATAGACAGACAGACCCCTAGGGTCCAAAGGCCAGCTAGGCTAGCCTCATGCCAGCTCCAGGCCAGGGAGAAACCCTGTCTCAAAATTAAGGTGGGGGCTCCTGAGGACCAAAATCAGAGGATGACCTCTGCCATCCCAATGCATGCATACACGCGTGCACATGCACTTAATTGTTCATATATGTTGGATGCATATATATGCATGCATGCATGCTCATATACAATCAAAAATGCAAGGAAGTTTGGCTAGAGGATAAAAAAAAATGGTCCTGATAGTGCTATCTACAGTTCACCCAGAATTATATGTGTGAGGAAGAAAACTGGGGTCTATTTTGTGGCTTGTTTTCTAATCTTGCAGGGACATTAGATCCAGTCAGGCCTCAGAAGAAACGCCAGTCCCAAGTCCCAGCGACTCTGCTGCCTTCGCACTTTTCTTCCTATTAACATGAAAACACCTTACATGGTCGGAAACATCTAAAAGCTACTTTTTTTTTTTACTTTATTTCCCATCACTCCACTCTAATGCTTGTGTCCCCCATCACTCCCCCCTCCCCCGCAAGCCCCATACCTGTGGAAATGAGACTGTCACCTGCTTTGAGCATCCTGTTTCCTTTTGCGTTTGTAATGAAGCCCTCCGGGAATTATGCGATTACAAAACTGAGTTACAAATCCTCACCTGCACTACCAAAGCGTGGAGCCGCTTCCCCGGCTCTGTTTAAATCGTCTACAAAACAAGAAATAATTAGTCAAGCGCTATTGGTAATTAAGCACATAAGATGAACATTAAACAAACTGCAATCTTGCATGATTTTGAAGGTGGATAGGCAGGTTTCCACACTTGGAATCCAGCCAGCGTGCCCTCTCGGTCCCTCTGCTTATCTCTTATAGGCAGGGGATTCACTTGTCTGGCTTGCTGGTGTTCTCCTGGGTGGCCGGCCGTTTCATCCGAGAGAGTTCATGGAGGTATGAGTGGCTATTCTTTGACAATATCACCATCCAGACAGGATGGACTCAAAGAAGCTGATATACTTAGAGGAAAGACAATTTGCTCTCTCCACACGGTCTTACATGGGATCAGTTCAGTGTTGGAATGCTGCTGGAGAACCCAGGCTCTCCAGGTAACCAGACCCTATGTAGCCAGGGCTGTAAGTAGGGCAAGAACACACCATGCTTGACTATTGTCACATCGTGTGGGTCACATTAAGTAAGTCCCACACCCCTACCCTGAAAATTATTGAGCCCTATCATGTAGCCTAAATCATCTATGCCTTGCTTTTTACCTCTGCCACCTAGCATAGGTCCCTTATTAGCTGACCCTGCTTCTCCTAGGTCACGGGCTGAGACTCCTTCAGACCCTTACTTTCCTGCCTGTTGGAGGCCCTCATAAATATCTTGTCCGAAGGACGGTTCCACTCAATGTTCCCTGGGTCATGCCCTTTCTCCCCCTCCCCTCCTGCTCTTCTCTTCCCTCCTCCCTCCCTAAAACCTAACAACCCCTTCTCTTTTTTCCAAAACACAGATTCTCATTGACCTTCTCCTCTTTAATCAGCAGAGCTTCTTTTTTTTATTATTTATTTATTTATTTGGAGACAGAGTCTCACTCTGTAGCCCAGGCTGTCCTGAAACTCACTATGACCCAGGCTAATCTCACAACTCATTCTCTTGCCTCAGTTTCCTTAAGTACTGGGATTGCAGGTCTGAGCCACTATCTCAGTTTCCTTGGAGTTTCCTTCCATGATCACTGCTGTCCTAGTGAAATCTAAAAACCTGTGCCATCTAATTTAGTCAGGTTTTTATTGGAGGTCAGAACTTTTAGAAAACTGATTTATAGGTTTTAATTGAGACAGATACTTTTAACTCAGAGAACCAACGTTTATAAACCCCTTGGATTAGACAATTAAATATTCATTCAACAAACACATTGGGAGTGCCTGTGAAATGAAAAGTATCCTAAAATAGATTGCTTCAAGGAACACTGTCAACTGGAAGACTTGCTAGTTGGAAAATGGATCTGACCATTCTCTCAAATCTATGCTGAGTCAAAGTGCATACAGGAGAAGAAAAGGCAACCCAAGAGCCAAACCAGCAGCGTGGTTCAGTCTCCATTGTGGTGTGGGAATGGAAAAGGCAAAAGGTGCTTTCTTCATGGTGTTGACTAAGAGGAGCTTACTGGATCTTTACATTAGCTAGGGTTGAGAATGCATGGGGCAGGAAGTCACTGATGTCATATGCTCCTGTGATTTTTTTCCCTTTTTCTTTTTTGTGACGAGTGCACAATCACATGTGTAAGTGCACCTGTGTGTACATGCATGTGGAGAACAGGAGTCAGTCTCAGTTAGAATTCCTCAGAAATGAGTGCTGTCCACCTTGTCTCATGGGACAGGCTGGCTCACCAGTCTGGAACTTTCCAAGTAGACTATGCTGGGTGGCCAGTGAGCCCCAGGGATCTTCTTGTCTCCACCTTCCCATTTTGGGGATTACAAGTGCATGCCACCACACCTGGCTTTTCATGTGGGTGCTGAGGAGCAAACCCAGGTCTCCACACTTTTGCAGCCAGCACTTAAATGATAATCCGACGTCCCTGGCCTGTTATGCAGGGCCTGCTGCGTAGCCCATGCTGGCCTCAAACTCATGACTCCCTCCCTCAGCCTCACTAGTGCTGGGATTCTAAGTCTGCACTACCACACAGGGATCTTGAAAGATACATTTAACGACATGTGCCTGTCCTGTACTTTTGTTACGTATGTTATATTACAATACAAGCTTCCGGGTACGTGCAAAGGCTTTTCTCTCACGCTCACTCAGAGAGTTCAGGATGAGAGGTGAGTTCGACTCCATGCCTTCTCATTTATTTCCCTGCTCTTCTTACCCAGAACTGCAGCCTTCAGTTCATCCCTGCTGAGGCCCCTCCGCCACTCCCAGCTCTTGGCTGTGCTCCTGGAAGCACGCTTCTTCCACTATAAGGCATGTGTTGTATGCTTGACTGAAATGGCCTCCCCCCAACCCAGTGGCACACTAGCAGAAAAAAAAAATACCTGGAGAGCTCTGCATGTTGGCCATCAGCTGTCAGAAACTCACTGCTGCGGCAGGGGGCTACCAATCGCTCTATATACTTTTTCTATAGTTCCTCTCATTTGTAATTGGGAAAGGAGCATGGGAAAAAAAATCCTCTTGCCTCCTTCCATCTGTATTTTCTTTACTAAATTATCCAATCTTATAAATATTTGAATAACATTTGGTCAGGATAAAAATCTTTCCTGTCAGCTCAGTACGAGAGCACTTCTGGCTCCTGAGACCATAGCAGTCAGAGAAATTAATATTGATTTGTTAGAAAATACTTTTCACTCTGTCTAAACATCTTATTCTGGGGCTCTTGAACCAAAATTATGAATTTAAAAGCAGCAAAATACTTCCTCGCAGTTTTCCCAGTGAAACTAATTATGGGTAGATTGTGAAAAACGTATTGGATACGTTTTCCAATGCAGAGTTCCACTAACCAACATGCACGAGGGCCACAGACAGATGCCTGATTTATTTGAGCCACTTGAAATCTGGTAGCATGGCGGACTTACATAAATAGTTTCCACAGTTTCTATGTGGGTAACTCAATACAACATCTCATAAATAGAAGAAGTTGAGGGGGGGGGGCTTTTATTTTTGTTAACTACTAATTTAATTTACTTTGTAAAAGGGTCAGAGAGTTTTTCCCCTTCTCTCTTAGACTCTTAAGTTTAGAAAAAAAAAGACAGCTCTTTCCTCTGCTATATAAATGTGCAATGCCAAGAATTTGTCTTGACTTTTAATCATATGCGTGTTTAAGGGATGAGGATGGAAAAACATTTTCGTAGAAAAAAAGAAAAATTATTGTGAATATGTTTATACCCTTTTAAAACATATATTTTTTCCTCTTTAAAAGATGCAACTGCTTTTTCTCTCATAAAACTCCCAGTATATTTAATACTATCTGAATCCTGCAATATTTATTTACTTAATATTAAATGTGAAATAAACCCTAAATATGATTTTAAATAGTGGCCTAACAAAGGAATGTCTCCTCTACTTTTGGACATGTAAATTGTTTTCAAATATTTGTATGTATGCATGTGTGAGTGTGTGTGTGTGTGTGTGTGTGTTGGTACATACACCTACATACATGAATGCAAGTAAGAATAGGATGTGGAGTATCTGCTGTTGACAGAGGTTTCTGTACCGCCCAGTCCCTCAGCTGTTCAGTCTCAAAGAAACACACAGAGGTTTACATTAATTATAAACTGGTTGACTTATTAGCTCAGGCTTCTTGTTAATTAACTCTTACATCTTACATTAACCCATAATTCTTGTCTGTGTTAGCCACATGGCTTGGCACTTTTTATCAATGAGGCATTCTCATCTTGAGTCCTCTGTGTCTGGGTGACGACTACAGACTGACTCTTTCCTCTTTCCAGAATTCCCCTGTTCACCCCACCTATGCTTCCTGCCTGGCTACTGGCCAATCAGCATTTTATTAAACTAATACAAGTGACAAATCTTTCCAAGGTACAAGACCATTGTCCTACAGCACTGGCTTTACTCTGTTAAGCCATTGGCCAAAAGCAGCATTATTCATTAACCAATAAAAGCAACACATATACAGAAGGACTTCGCACACCAATCTGCTCTGTCCCTCTCTACCTTACTCCCTTCAAACAGGGTTTCCTCACTAAACCTGGAGGTAAGCTGACAGCCACCAAGTCCAAGTGATCCCTTTATTGCCACCCCTTCACGGTGTTGAGCACACAGACAGGGGAGGCTGCTTAGCATCTCTTTAGTTGTTTAGTTTAGTTTAGTTTTGCTTTGCTTCGCTTTGCTTTTACATGATGCCAGGGATTCAAACTTAGGCCATTTCCCACTGAGCCATCTCCTTGGTCTGGTTTTCCTTTTAAATGACACATCATTGAGTATCTCTGTGCAGAATTCCTTATCTGAATTACATATACTTTTTAAGATGCCAGATGCCTGGAATTTCATCTCACATTCAAACTATTTTTAAGATCCTGAAACATACACGTTATCTGATGTATTCCACAAATATGAGCGATTATACACAAAACATATACATAAAGGAAGAAATACATATGCAGATAGATTGACAGATCTATCTATCTATCTATCTATCTATCTATCTATCTATCTATCTATCTATCTATGCAAAAAACCTGGCTATGGCGACACATGCCTGTCATCCCAGCGCTCAGAAGATAGAGGCAGGGGGATCAGGCATTCAAGGCCAGCCTAGCTTATATAGTAAGTTTGAGACCAGCCTGGGCTACGCAAGACACTGTCACAACAATAAAAATAAAAATCAAGCAAATGCAAAGAAACTGCAAAGGCAACTACAATTAAACAAAGAAAGAAATCCAGGTCGGGGTTCCCACCTGCAAGAGGTGTGGGGTACAGGGTATGTCCACAGTTGCTTCTTTATGAAGGGCTTCATTAGAGCCTTGAAGGATGGTGTCAAAGCAACTTTTTCCTGGAATTATTTAATTCTATTTAATTATTTCATCTAGACTATGAAATCTTTATAGTTCATGGGGTCTGTTGGTTTGAGGAGGGCCAATTTCAGTCTTCATATTGTCAGTCTTAAATTTTTAGAAATTCAGTACACACGCGCGCGCGCGCGCACACACACACACACACACACGTCCCCCCCCCCACAGAGTCTAGTGATGAGTCTGAGTAATGAACTACTTTTCTACCACAGAGTAAGCTGAACCAGGCTGTATATCAGAACATAATTTCAATGTCACTCTAGTCCATTGTCTCTGCTGTAAAATGCCCTTTTATTACATAAGCAATTCCCTTAAAGCACCTCACACCTTCCGAACTGCTTGAGTCTATTATCAGCTGCTGGGGGTTTCCGTCTCTTCCTCCCAACTCCAACCATTCTGCAATCATTAAATCATTTGCTCAGGAGACACCTGTTTAATATTTGCCCTGCTGTGAAAGTAACCTAAGTAGTATATAGTCCATAAAGACAAATATAATTTAGAAAAAGTATAATTTAGAAAGTATAATTTAGAAAGAAGAAAGCAACAGGAATATTTAAAAATTACTAAGAACAATGGAAGAGTTTTCCAGAACATGTTAATCTCCTTCTCTGGGAAGTTGAAGTTCATGGGCATCTCAGATGCTGTCTCGTGGTATATACATAAGCACTGAGAGGTCAGGCGTGGTGACCCTGCTCAGATCCCATAGAAAAGCTCAACTGAAATCCCCCCAAGTCTTTGTAAAGACAGGGGTCCTCCAGACGTGACAAAGGAGAAGACATTTCCAAATCACAATTCCCATTTGCCTTGCGAGGTGTTCGGTTCCCCCCCCCCCCTCCGCACTTGTGCAATTAAGGGTTTTGCTGAGTGAGCTCAGGACTCTGTCTCTTTAAGTGTTTAACAGTAATTGGTTCATGTCCCTGCGTTCATTGAAAATCCCAGACATTTCATGTAGAATCTTCTTAATGAGGGGATGAATTTTTCATTCACATTAGAAAGCTCACTCTGACAAACAATTTCTAAATAAAACTTTGGCGACATGACATCCCACATTGGACCTGACAGGGAGGACAGGTGCATTAGAATATAACTCCATGGCGATCCTTCAAGCTGTCAGCCATGAATATTTTATTTCTTAATGAATCATCTTCGTGAAATGAACTTTCTTGTTGTAGTGTCAGTGCCATTTACAACAAAAAGCCGGCTCCTTTTTCAAAAGGTGAGCTAGGGAAAGATGCTGACGCAGGCACAAGCTGCTTCACCCCACCCGAAGGGCTGGGGACCCGGCCGCCTGCCTCCCACCCCTCTGCTGAAGTTGGGGACTCTGGGACTGACTGACATTAGCACCAGGAGAAGGCGTTTCCAGACTGCTGCTGCTCTTCTCAAAACTGAGTTCTGGGGACCCAAGCAGAGGTGACCGTAGCCCTTGGACTTCTGCTGTCGGGCATCCCCCGCCATCTGTCTGGGTTCCACAGACCCTAAGGTCCACAATATCTGTCTTCTAGATAATCTGTGAAGTGAAGGGAGCTGTCAGTCTGACCATACACTTTACTATCTCTCCATAGAATGTTCCAGAACCCTGGTCAGAGCAGACGCTCCAGTAGGTGAAGGTGCTTGCTGCTTAGCCTGACAACCTAAATCTGGTCCCAACTGGAGAGAACCGGCTTCCTAAAGTTGTCCTCTGACCTTCACAAATGTGTAGGGCACACACACACACACACACACACACACACACACACGCACACACACTTCCTTGTTAGCTGTCTCTGCCACTGGGTGTAATCTCTGGTCTCTGCCTCTTGGACTTAGTTTTGAGTTGTCACCATGGGCATAGTGGTGCTAGCATACTGAGTTTTAGATTTCTGTTTTTATTTCTTTTCTGTCTCCAATTCATGTATTCAGCCACATTCTACAGATCGCCCTGTAGTACTGTTTCCTGGTTCTCATTTCTTTTCTGTTTCCTCTCAGTGGCGATGCCAGTCTCTTCAGCCCCCAAGGCTTGCTGCTTGGCACCTTCCTCAAATGGCCCTCCCTTTGGCTCACTGAGAGGAAAGATGCTTTCTCTCCCTCGGTCCCCAGCACCCAGTTCCTAGGACTCAGTCTCTAGCACTCTGTCCCCAACACTTAATTCCTAGTGCCTAATCCCATCCCTCCTCAGAACAGGGTTACCATCACTGTCCCAGTACCCTTCCCTCCCCAGGGGCCCTGGTCCTCTTTGGATTGGACTTTCGTGTTGGTAACGCCTGTGCTGTGCCTCTTGCTTTCTATCCCTCTCTTCAGAAATGCTGCTCAACTACAGCTCAAACCTGGACTGGCAGCTTACAGCTGTTGTCTGTTGTAGGCAGCACAAGAAACTCTGTTCTTTCCTTGCTCCCATGGCAGAACTGAGCGTTTACCACAGACACTGGCTCACGACTACAGAAGTCATTTTCAAATGGCTCTTTATAGAAAACACCTGTCGGGTATGATAGTACATGCCTATAATCCCAGCACCAGAGAGGCTGAGGCAGGAAGATTATGAGTTTCTGGCCCAGAAAGACTTTTTCGGGGAGAAATGATGAGGAGAAAAAAAGGGGCCAAGGGGGAAGAAATGGAGGGGAGGGGGAAGAGAAGGGAAAGGAGAGGAGAAAGGAGAGAAAGGGAAGACAGAAGGGAAGGGGGAGGGGAAGGGAGAAAGGGAAGAAAGGGCAGGGGAGGGAAGCAAGGAAGAAGAGAAGGGAGGAGAGGAGACAGGAGGAAGAAGGGAGAGGAGAGGGGAGGAGAAGAAAGGGGAGGGAAGGGAAGGAGGGATGAGAAGGTAGGGATGGGAGGGGAGAGGAGAGGAGGAAATGAGGCAGGCAGGGGAAGAGAAGGAAGGGGAGGGGAGGAGGAAGGAGAACAGGAGGGGAAGGAAGGAGAGAGGAGCTGGGGAAGGGGAAGGAAAGGTGGGGAAGGGAGCATAAGGGGAGGGAAGAAATTTGTCAACCTCTGGAGTCTACCCTGGATCCAGAGCATGAACCCAGCTGTCCAGGGCCCTGCCCTAGAGTCTGCAGTGAAACTGGCAGGGAACACCCTGTCTCTAGGCAGTACCTGCTATACTCTGGTGACTCTGAATATATTCTGGTGGGATAAATAACTGTGAGAACTGCCTCTTAGGAGAAAACTGGCCAGTGTAAGAGTGTTATGCAGGCCCAGAGGAAATGAAAGAAGCTTGAATCTGTTGTTTTCTTTTTAATAGGTCTTAGTGAGAACTGGATTCATTTAACTAGCTCTCAGTGTGGGCAGGTGATGAGTTTCCCCCTTATCTTTTAATTTGCGAGATCTTAGGTCCGTGTTTTGTCTCACGGGTGTAGCAACAGCGGTCATGTAAGGTTTCTAGGCACGTCTAGGCACGTCCTCACCTTCCGAACAAGGGTTTCCTGTGCGGTCTTTGTTAAACATTTATGTGCCCCAATTAGTTTCCACTGCTTCCAGGCCACGTCGATTGTTTGGATTACATTATATTTGTACCACCCTATTCCTCCTACTCCCTCTCTCCTCCCCCTCCTCCTCCTCCCTCCTCCTCCCTTTTTCTCCTTCCCCCTCCTCCCCCTCCCCTTCCTCCTCTCCCTCCTCCTCCTCTCCCTCCTCCTCTTCCCCCTCTTTCTCCTCTTCCTCCTCCTCTTCCCTGTCCTCCTCCCCCTCTTCTTCCTCCCCGTCCTCCCCCTCCTCCTTCTCTTCCTCCTCCTTCTCTTTTCCTTCTTTCTTTCACATTAGGAGTTCTCAACACCTGAAAACATGTGTCCCCAATAGGTGTGCTTATTCTGTAACTCTGTAACTCCCACTGCAGTGACACAGGGGACACTTTCAGTTTTTTTACTAAATGAGGTCAACAGTTTTGTAGGAAATGTGCACTAACACATTTGGAAAAAGGAAGTATTTTATATTTGCCATTGACGTATGGTTATTTAAAGTCATAGCACACACACACACACACACACACACACACACACACACACACACACACCAGGGCTCTCACATAGCCCAGGCTGGCCTCCATTTGACTCTATAACTAAGCATCACATTCAACTTTCTGGTAGATACTCCTGCCTCCACATTCTAGGTGCTGGGACTATAGCCCTGTACCATCACCCAGGGAAAATGAAGTCCCGGGGGATTGAACACAGGGCTTTGTACATTCTAGGCGTGCACTCTGTCCACTGAGCCACATCCCCAGCCTAAGCTGTGAAAATAAAATGTAAAAAAGATCCATGAGCAAACACCCGTGTGTGTTCTCTTCAGGGCTGGCTCTCCATTGTTATGACCTCAGGTTCCTACTGAGTACGCATCCCCTCCTTGGTCCCCAGGTCTCGGGCAGTTGTCCCAGGCCACAGGCCACAGTCATGACTGCTCATCCACATCCACTTGTCCAACTGGCCTCCAACAATGGCACTGATCTCTCCCCTTCCTGTTTTCTTTTCAGCTCTGACAACCCTGCCTGTCTTAACTTGGAGAGTCAAGCCAGAAAGGGGGTGACCTGGTGTGTATAAGGTTCAGACTCTGGTTACTTAACTGTGGTTTCCTAAACAGATTACTCCCTACCCATGACATTCTTGACCAGTTGCTTTCTCGTTCACTTTCTGTTTGTGTAAACCTCAGCTTTAGCCTCATTCCAAGTAATGCTTCATAGAAAACCGGGCTTCAGGTCTTTCAACCACGTCTCAATAAAACGCGCCTATAGCTGTCAGCCGTTCAGGTCTGTCCTCACACAGCGTGGCTCTCAGGACCCTTCTGCTGTGGACTCTTTTTATGGCTCATGTTGCTCAAGGCTAAGGGAGGAGTAAGCCTTGTATGTCCATGTTTCTAATACATTACCAATTGCATTTCCCAAGTCCCTCTTAAATGACTGCTAATCTATTTAATAGATAATAATAAAAAAAAAGTCACCCAACACAGGACTGGGGTGATGTGATGATTCAGTCGGTATCATGCTCAAGAGGACTAGAGTTTGGTCCCAGCAATCATGTTACAAAGCTAGATGTGGTTGTCCGGTATCCCCCCCCCCCACACTCAGAGACATGTCTACAGTCATTCCAGCACACACATGTGTACATGTACACACATGCATGGAGACACGTCTACAGTCTCTCTCTCTCTCACACACACATGCACTCACACACACAGAGACATGTCAAGAACCATGCACACATAGGCACAGTTGCCCAACAGATACAAATATGAAAATTGTTTGTCTTCCTGTATCTTTTTTCTGCCATCCCTGCTTTTTGCCTCCACTGTCGTATCAGCAGGGTGATGCCAGTATGCACACTCTGACTCACACCCCACACCTACCAATCCCAGCACAATGCCTGGCTGTCTTAGAAGCTCAGGTCTCCATCCTTACCTTCATCTCTGCGCAGCCCTTAGAAGATTGCTCTTCATTAAATTATCCTTATAATGAGTCCCCGTTACCAGGGAATAGGGAGTTAAAAAGGTGATCGCATTAAAAGTAATTAGCATAAGACCTGCTGGACCCATGCAAGTGACTGGATCCTAATCAATAGCAATATGATTACATCCGTGCCACAATTATAAATTATTTAAAACACTACCCCTAGGTTACTGACTAGTTGCCTTTAAATTAAATTCTCTGTCAATAATTGATGCAAGGAATTAATGCGTGAACACCTTCAGTTCCTGAAACTTTTCAGGTGGCATAAAATATTGAAGTTTGGCCCGTCATTAGCGGCTAGGCTGTCTGCTGTCCCAGCATCCCTCTGCTACAAATTGGTCAAGAAAGACTCTCGGATCTTGAAAGATGACAAGGACTCTGAGTCCATTGCCGGGCAGTTCTCTAAGGACACTAAGATGCCCAAGTGGAGTTTCCCCAGGTGAACTCAAGGGGTTGGGGGAACCATAAACTCAGTCCTCATCAACGAAGGACCCACCTTGGATTTCCCTGATGGTGACTGGTTGATTGGTAGACACCACCACTCTTGGCAGAGGGAGGTCTTAAGTGACTTGAGAAATCCTAGTCTAACATAGACAAGCAGTGAGGATTTTAGAAAGAATAAAAAGGAAGGCAGAGGTGGGGAAAGCAGGAAGAAGGAATAGAAGGAAGGAATGGAAGGAGGGAGGGAGGAAGAAAGGAAGGAGGAAGAAGGAAGGGAGGGAAGGAGAGAGAGACTGAGGAAGGAAAAACAGGGAGAGAGGGGGAAAGAAGGGAGGGAAGAGAGGGTGGGAAATAGAGGCCTGAAACCGGGTAAATCTTTCTATGATTACTTTCCTCTCCCCATCTGTGTCTTCTGTTTCTGTTCGAACAATGTCACTTGTGCCGAAGCTTCCTCTTCCATGGTGATTCTTTGTGTGTCAATAAACACTGGAAAATTCAGGCTACTGAATAGTAGGGTTTCAGGGGCCGGAAGGAAGAGGTTAAGTCATCCATTACCAGCCCAGGCTTTTGTCTGATTCCAGAAACAGGTCACTCGGGTGGCCAAGTAATGGCTAGAACGAATCACACGATAGAATGGAAGTCCTCCCGTAGCACGCACACACCTGTGCACAGAGGAGAGCAGCAGGAACACAGAAGCCTGACGGGAGGCTTCCCATGATAAGCTTGTCGCCTAAGAAGGAAGACAGACTGTTTCATCTGGGGACAATGGACTTTCCAGGGGTGGCTCCCCTGTTACTGGGAATGGTGACTCTGAACGGGTTACCTAGCCTATGACAGTCACAGCAAGAGCCTGGGTTTCATTTTGCTTTGTGTGTGGGAATGGCTGCCTGTGTGTTTCTAAGTACACTGTGTTCCTGAGGAGGCCAGGAGAGGGCATTTCTGCTCTAGAAGCCGGAGTTACAAACACACCTGTGAGCCACGAGGTAGGCGCTAGAATCTGAACCCAGCCAGGTCCTCTGGAAGCGCAGCCCATGCTCCAAACTACAGAACTATCTAAGTGGCTCTGTTCTCCTTGTATGGTGCTTTGAGATGCTGACTAGAAACACTACCCTGCCCCAAACCAAACAGCCCAGTCCATGAGCCCAAGATGCTTGGGGCAAGGGATTCTGATAAAGTGGGAGCTGTTTTAATCTTTCATCACATCTGGCCTGGAACATCTGGGATGGGCTCTGCTGCTTGAGCATGCTGGATTCATGCATTTCTGAACGTTCAGTCCTGTGATTGAGTTCAAAGGGTGGTAAGATGCCATATCTGTCCTCCAGTTCCCGTATCCCCACATCCCTCCCTGCAAGAGGGACGCTAGGAAGGGCTGTTGATGTAGTTCAGTTCATAGAGTGCTTGCCGAGCACACACAAAGCCGTGGGTTACATCTGTGGCACCCCCCACACACACACACTGAGTGTGGTGGAATAGTCAGGAGGTGGAGGCGGGATGATTAGAAGCCCAAGGTTATTCTCAGCTACATAGGGAGTCCAAGGGCAGGCTGGAATATGTGAGACCCTGTCTCAAAAGCATACACAGAATAACAGGAAGAAGCAGTTGGAACGGGGCCCTCAAAACAGATCTCAAGACAAAAGAAGCTTCTAGAACCAGGGGTTGTTGTCTTTTAATGGATGAACCACAGTTACCCAGGCAGGAAAGGCTCCCTGGTATGATGGGACACCTGGAACATCTGTGCCCCACCTGAGATATGAGGCAGCAGAACATGCATCCCTCTTGGCCTCGACCAGTCCTTGATGGGGACAAGCCCCAGTCCTCTTGCCTGTCTCTCTTGTCTGAGTCTGGGTTTGTGAGACACTCACATCAGGTTCCCATCAACATGTGCCCTTTGTTTTTAGCTAGTCTAGATCAACTTAAAAAAATTAAAAAAAAATTCTGATGTTTCTTAGAAAACTATCTCCAGTTAGACAGCCATGGCAGAAACAGAGAGCTTCCTTCCCACCCACTCCTCTCTCAGACTCCGCCCCCTTGCCCTGCTTCCCACAGGCCTGCCATTTTCATGTTTTGCCTGTCCTGTTTGCTTGCCTCTCTCTCTCTCTCTCTCTCTCTCTCAGCGCTCTCTCTCTCATATTATCGCTTATGAAACCTGGACAGTCAAAACAAACCAATAACAAACCTCCCTCCTCTCTGTATCTGTCTCTGTCTTCTGTCTCTCTCTCTCTCTCTCTTCCCCTCTCTTCTCCTACTTTCTCTCTCTCTCTCCTCTCCCCCCTTCTCACCCCCTTCTCTCTCTCTCTCTCCTCTCTACTCTCTCTCTCTCTCTCATCCTTTTCTCGGAGATGCCCCGCTATTCCCTAAGGGAGGCAGTCTAGCACTTAGTGGCTTCCATGTTCTTGCTCTGGAAAGTGCCCCTTCTATGTGACTTCCCATTCAAGAGGGTTCTCTCACCTTCTTCACGTTCTTGGTTCACACAGGCAAGAGGAAGCTAAGCTGAACTCCCGTCCTCCAAGACAGAGCCACAGGCTTTGTTGAGATGGGTCTTTTGAGTTGACACACAATCGTTTCCTTGATGTATTTGTCACGGGATGAGCAGTATTTGTAATCCTGTTCTGCGTTCCCTCCCCCACCAAACACTGCAGGATAATTTCCTTTGTGTGGCAATTTTTAATGTTCACCTTCATCTCCACAATTAACCATTATTATTATTATTATTATTATTATTATTATTATTATTATTATTATTATTATTAATTAAGCTTCATAGAAGCTTGAGCAGGGCATACCTGTAGTCCCAGCTTCTCTGGAGACTGAGGCAGTGATCTCTTCAGTTCGATAACCAAGGTGAGTTCAGGCAACATAATAAAACTCTTGTCTCAGAAAACAAAATAGTTACACACCAGTTCCCTCCAACTACCACCATTACCGCCACTACCCCTCTTACGGAGTTGAATTCGTGGAAATATTTGGAATTCAGTTCTTTTTCTTTTCTTTACTGCAATAGCGAAAGGGCTAGTGTTCCCTAATTGTACTTTGGACATCAAAATTGCTGATTTTCAGTGGTGTCTGGTACAGATATCATAAATCCCTGAACAGTTGTTTGTTTAAGTCATCCTCATTATCATCGTTTTAGACGTAGAGTCTCAGGTTTATCCCAGACTTGTCCTGAACTCACTGTGTAGTAATGATGACCTTGAACTCCTGATCCTCCTGTCTCTGCTGGCCAAGTGCTGGGGTCCCAGGCCTACACGGCCAAGTCTGACTTAATGCAGTCCTGGGGATCAAGCCCAGGGCCTCCTGCATACTAGACAAACACTCTACGAATTAACTGAGCTCTAAGCCCAGTCCCGTGTTTGAATTGCTGTTTGTACTTAGTTTCTCCTCGTTAGAACTGTGGGCTCTTAAGATTGGCTCTCTGCTCCTCCTAATTCCTTGTGCCTGTCTCCACCCCACCTTGTTCTAATTTTTTTTAAAATCCTTGTTTTTTGTTTTGTTTTCTTTTTCTTTCTTTCTCTTTTCTTCCATTTCATAATTTTTTTAATGTGTCCAGGAGCCACCTGGTATTATGCCGTCCTGCTCAGGTTTCTTGGTGTGTCTTGGGCTGGCAATGAGGCCACGGAAAACAGAGTCACAGGGAAAGGAGCCTCATTAGAAGTAATGTTGGCTCAACCTGAACCTGGAGGGTTCTAACACTGACCTCATGACCCCCCAAAATGGGCTTTGCCCTTTTTGCACGGCGGCCCCTTTTGAGAAGTCCCGTGACTAACTGAACTTGGCATATTGCTTACTTCTCAGAATTTTCAATCAGAAATTATCTGATGACTGGACCAATTCCGCACACCCACCCAGGTTCCAGCAGATCCACCCAGGCACTTCCACAAAGAGGTGTGCGGAAGTCAGAGGGAGGTCCCACGCATCCCCACTTGTGGCCTGCGGAGCTTCTACTTCCCATCACCCTGGGCACCAGTTTACGAGAACCCTGTGTGTGTCTTACCTCGGTTGCATGGTTAGGAAAGTGAGCTCAATGATTTCTGTAAAGGTTTCCATAGTGAGGGCAGTTACTAGATATGTTAATGTGTAATATCCGCTTTTGCAAACCACACTTCAAAGTCCATTGCGTTGTCAACTTGGGAACCCTCACAAGAATTTACGCTCATCCTATTAAGACAAACAAGATCTGCCCAATCACCGATGGGTTTCCCTTAACTTTCTGTGAGTCTCTTTTCTCAACAAAATAAAGGACCCAAGTTTCTGAATATGGTAGCATCTTCCTTGCTGATTCCTGGTAACCTGAAAATGCAAGGTTCACGGAAGAGGATTGGCCTGTCTGTCACCTTCTTAAAAGAGCCCAAGCTATTGTCTTCTGTACCTCATGCTGTGACAGGGGACCAGCTTCTAACTTATCTTCTAACTTGCACAGAGCACAGGCTAACATCAATTCACCTTTAGGATTGAATAATGCTGCTCCATTGAAAACCTGACCAACTTGGTAGTGCAAACCCACACAAGAAATATTTGTCATTATGGATTTGGTTTCTGCTTCTCTTAGACTACCCACTGATCTTTAAAATACACATTGGTCAGATCAATGGAGAAATTCAAATTTACATGCAGTATGGTTCTGGTGAATGCTGAGTGTCTAACAAAAATAAGATTTTTTTTTTTTGTTTCTAAGAACAGACTGGTTGGCACAGACACTAACTGTACATGATCTACAGACATACCTACACAAAGATACGGTTCAGAAGAACGTCAGTACTTCAAGTGTGTTAGCCCAGCAGGAAACAAGAATCTCATGAATTTGGTCTTTGCTATATTTTTGTGTGCCAGGTCAAATACTGCTGGCAAAAAAAAAAAGTGTTCTAAATTAGGTTTTCAGAATAATTAAGTGTTTCCAGAATACACTTACTCATTTACAAGGGAAGCCGTCGAATGGTTTCAGTTGTTTTCACACGGCCACTTAGTCATCTTCAGAAACACGAATTTGGATAAACATTTAAGTGATTTTTGTCCTGAAGCCAAGCGGTGTTTACAAAATGTCAGAAATGGGCTGAAGAAAAAGAAGAAGAAGAAAACAGCCAAGCCCTTCACTGAACCCAGAACAAACCCTCCCCACAAAACCAGTGCATTTTCTGGTGGTTAACTGGTCCAAGGTCACGCAGCTAATGAAAAAGAAACCAAAATGGTGACCTTTGACTCCTAAGCCCAATTTCACACTCCTGAACTATTAGTATTCTTGCTCTTTAAACACTTACCAGTTTTTTCTTTTCTTTTTCAGACAGGGTCTCTTTACATAGGCCAGGCTGACCTAGAACTCACTCTGTAGACCAGGCTAGCCTTGAACTCACAGAGATCCTCGCGCTTCCACCTCCTGAGTGCTGGGATTAAAGGTGTGCACCACCTTTAATGCGCTGGCTCATTTATCATGTCTTTGTGCTGGGAACCTTAAACTCCTGTCTTCTAGTTTCTTATCAAGTATATAATTATCTGATGTGAACTGCAATTGCCCTTCAGTTCTGTGTCTATATCAGAACATACTCATCAATGAAATACTTTTATGCTCATAACTTCTACTCACTACCTTCCCCCTATAGTTCCTCCTTGTTAGCCTTCCTATTTTTCTACCACCATTCTACGGTTTACTTTCTTCAACTCTACTGGTTTTTGTTTCTACATACAAGTAGAAATAACACAGCATTTGCCTTCTTGTTTCTGGTTTATTTCACTTAACACAGTGCCCTCCTGTCGCAAATGACGGGCTCCCATTATGTTTTAGAGATTCTGAGCCACCCCTCAGCCTCCACCCGCTTTGTTTCATAACAGGCAGATGTATTCCATAGCCACTGTGTGTAGGAACCACATTTTCTTTATCCATCATTTACCCCTGGATGCCTCCCCTGGATTCCATATCAAAGTTGTTGTAAATAGTGCTGCAGTAAACAGGGGACTTAGATGTCTCTTTGGTACGTGTGTGTGTGTGTGTATGTATGTATGTATGTGTATATATATATATATATACATATATATGTATATATACATACATATACATATGTATATATACATCCCCAGGTGGAGGATTGTTCCCTCTCAGGGTGTCCAGTTAAAATGCCACCAAGCTGTAGTCTTAAGCGGTTGAACCATTTCCAGCTCCTTCTAGAACTGTGTGAGAGGTTACATTGCCTCACATCCTCGTTGATGTTTGGAAATTTCAGCCTTTTAATTATAACCTTGCAGTAGGTGTGAGATGCTCTCCTCGGCTTGTTCTGTTTTGCATTTTCCTGATGACTAATGCTCCCCCCCCCACCCCGAACTCCTCGGCCGGTCTACTCATATGTCTCACTGAGGAATATTTGTTCATTTATTTGAACATTTTTTTTAAAAAAAGTCAGGTTTTCTTTTTAACACTAGACTGTAGAAAGTATTCATATTGGAGATACAAGCCTCTTGTGAATGTTTTCCTTACCTGCCTTTTGTAGTTGGGAGTCACTGATGCTGCCTTTTGTCTTCAATCTTGATGATACCAAATTCATTTTCCCTTTCTGTTGTCAGGGTTTCTGTTTAATTTTTCTAAGAACTCCTTGCCAATCCCAACATGACAGAGATGTAGTTTTGATTTCCTTCTAGAAGCTTCATGACTTTAGATTTTGCAGTTATTCCTATTTCCCCATCTTAGACTCATCTTTGTATATGGTGTGAGGTAAAGGTAGAGATTTATATATCTTCTCATGTGGATTCCATGCCATTTGTTCAGGGTCTTATCTCCCCTTATTGAATTTCCTTTGCAATTCTGTCAAAGATTGATTGGCTATGTAGGAATAGGTCTATTTCCAGCTTCTCTATTGTACTCCTTCAATCCACTTGGATTTTTTCTTTTCTTATACCTATGACTACTGCCTCAATTAGTGTGGCTTATAAAGCTTTCGAAGCTGGCTAATATAAAGACCCCAACTATATTCTTTGTTGTAAGATTGTTTTGGCTCTTACTGCCTACTAGGATTTTACGTGGATAGTTGACAACCTAACAATATTAAGTGTCTCAGCACACATACACACACACACACACACACACACACACACAATTATATATACATCTGTAAATGTATACATATATACATATATAAATGTGTGTATGCATCTTTTCATACTTAATATACTTCAATGATGTCTTATAAGTTTGAAATGGAGTGGGTTCTTATGTACATTTTGTTTTGGTTAAATCTATTGTCAGATACTTAAATTTTGCCCTATTTTTAAAACATTTTTTAAAAAAAATATGTATATGTGTTCTTTTGTGGGGTTTGTGTTCAAGAGTACAGTACCTGTGGGGGAAAGAGTGGGCATCCTCTGGAACTAAAGTTATAAGCAACTGTGAGCCACCTAACTTGGGTGTTTGAAACCAAACTTGGGTTCTCTGTAAGAACAGTAGGTGCTCTTAACCCCTGAGCGATTTCTCCGGGCCCCGTTTTTTATACTATGTTAAGTGGTATTTAATTTTTGGTATACAGCAATATAATCAATTCTGGTAAATAGCTCTGCTGTCAATTTATTAGTTTCTTTTTACGGAGAAGTTTTCCACATCTCTGAATGCAGTTTTACTTCTTCAGCTTGATGGCCTTTGTTCCTTTGTTTAATACTCTCAGTACAATGCTGACCATGCATAATGAGAGTACTATTGCCCTAGTAGGCGTTTCTCTATATTATCTATGATGCAAATAATAAGGGTTTTTTTTGGTACATGTTCTTTATTGTGAGCGTTTTACACTTATTTCTAACTTTCTGAGATCTATCTTAAGTATTTTTAATATTCTGCATATTATTATCATTATCATGTTGTGTAGTTGAGGGAGTTGGACTTATAGGTCGTAAGATTTGCAATGGAAGTAATATTCTGTATCTTTAGACCCGCCTGGATGCCTGCCTTGGGGAACATTCTTTTATCTCCCTCTTAGTTTCTTCATGTCTGCAAAGACTTCAACATGTTGGTAGACACACGACAAGCTCTCTGTCCATGCCACCTATCATTTCAATCCTACAGTGTTCAGAGGAACAATAGTACTTACCTTGGATACCTCACGACAAACCCCATTCGGAACTGGAGGAATGGCTCAGCAGGTGAGAGTGTGCGTTGCTCTTGTGGAGAACCCGAGGGCAGTTCCCAGCACTGATGTCAGACGGCTGACAACCGCCCGTAGCTCCTGCCCCATAGAACCTGAAGCTCTCTTCTGGCCTCTGAGGGCACCTGCACATACACTCACACAGGCGCACACACACACACACACACACACACACACACACACACACACACGCATAATTTAAAAAATAATCTTTAAAAACACCACAAACACTGTCAATATTAGCCTAGTTCCCCACTCTGTGTATTGAAGACAAGACGTAACCTCTTGTCTATGGGTTGTTCTCCCGAGACTCTGACAGAGACCCTGAACAGCTCTGCTTTTTCCGTGGACTACTTTTAAAAGTTTAAGTAGATCTGTGTGATCCCCCAAAGAATTACATGCAGACTAGCATCAAGATGAAAATCTTTTATATTTGTTCTGTGGCTTTGAAAAACCAGCACACGGTCTGTTTTGTTCCACGGGCTCCTAAGGTTCAGGTATTAACATAAATACAGCCCATTAACACTTGTTCCTCCCTGTCAGGACATAAATTAAGTCTGCAGGTGTTCCACAGAGCTGTACCCTTGGTACTAATTAAGCCTTGATAATTAGGTTTGTTAAATTCAGGACTTTAAGCTTATATTCCCTCTTTGGGTTACCAAAATGGAGCTGCGCCGTCTTCTGCCTCCACCCTCTGTTTCTCTTTCTTTTTTTTTTCTGTCCACTCCCATCTTCTTCCCTCAGTTTCTTTCTCTATTCCTTCTTCTTCTCTTTTCTGAAGAGAACACTTCTATTGGCTCTTATTTAATTTCTTTATTACTATTTATTCTAATTAAGAAAGAATCAGTGACAAACCCTTTACCATTTTGCCAGTGTAGGGTGTGCAGCAGATGCACACATCTGTTTATGGCGAGATTAAAGCCTTCACTTCTGTTCCAGGTCCGCTGAGACTCAAGAACGGAAAGTGGCTGGCTGGCTTTGTCTGGACACCAAAAACAACCAGACTGTGCTATAATCTAAAGGAACTGCCATTCAGGAATGGGCTTTGATATTACCTAAAATTAGGCAGGCAGTATGCTGGGCACCCAAGAATTTTATATTTATGTTTATTTTTCCTTATAAAGAGATTTTTGGGGGGCTAGGGAACTGGCACATGGCTTGTAAGCTTGAGAACCTGAGTTTGATCCCTAGAACGTAATGTTAAGGGGGAAAAAGCTAGGGTGTTAGCATGCACGTAATTTCAATACTGGGGAGATGGAGACTGGTGGATCTCCAGACTTCACTGCCAGCCAGCTTCACCTACATGGAGAGAACCAGGACAGTCTGGATCTTATCTCAAAAGATGATGGGCAGATGGTGGCTGAGGAGCAACAATTGGTATTTCCTATGACCACCCCCACATTCATGTACACCACACTCGTGAACATGCATGCACACACACACATACATGTATCTGTCTACAGTGGCAAACACATGAACATCACATACATATGTACACATACATCTGTACTGACACACACGTAAATATGCAACACATGTGCATCTAAGCGGGTACACACATGAGCATTCATACACATAGAAGCATACAGTGCATCTTCACTGGCACAAACATGAACATGTATCGCATAAACACATGCATGTTGAGATCTTCTTTCAGTAAAAGAATATCTGAAGACCTTCCCTAGCTCTCAAGAGAAAAAAAAATCAACATTTTCTGCTTCTTATGGAATTTTCCCAATAGAATGTCCCATCTGAGTACCTGGAGGCTATCTCATGGCCTGTGGCTTGTCTGTAACTAGTCCACAAGCAACAGCGTCATGGAAACCAGTAGTTATTTCTCCCATCTGCCTTTTCTCTCCAGTGGCTTTAGGAGTCTCTTACCCATCAGGTCAGAGGGTTGATGAGTGCTGTTTCTCATTCTGAATGAAGGGCATCATTTGAACAACGTCATCAGCACTGCTTCCTTGGAGGCTCCCTTGACAGCCTCACTCACTGGTGGGATTCTCAAAGTTATACTTTGAATCAGAAGCATTTTTATTTTTAAAGGACAGTTTTTCCGGGGTGGGGGGATTACTATAACCCGGCTTCACTCCATGGTTTCTTCAGCATTCCATCCCCATGGAGCCTCGTGCTGGTTTTTCTAGGATACCCTGGTATCAGTGAGCACTCTGCTGAGGTTTAGAAGAAGGCATTGGGCAGGGTGACCCACTTCTCTAGGCTCAGAGACAGCCCTTCCCTGGCATTTGCTCACACCCCCAAGCTCCTCTGCATGGGTGCCTTTCTCCTTCAAGCAGGCACTCAAGAGTCCATCTTTAGTCAGGACAGAAAAGAGCCTCGGGCTGAGTAGATAGGAGAAACAGTGTGGCAAGAAACTGGAAGTTTGTGAGAGACCAGAAGGTCAGAGAGTTTGAATCTGCAGGGATGGTAGTAAGCAGTGTCTTAGAGTGTCCAACAAACTGCAGAATATGAATGCTACAGAGATAATAGGGGTGAATTTTAACTTGAATTCTTTCTTTTTCTTTTCCTTCCCCAGTCCCTTTATTGGTCTCTCCCCCTTCTGTTTTCTCCTCTTCCTCCTACTCCTCCCTTTCTTCTTCTTCTTCTTCTTCCCCGTTCTTTTCCCTCCCCTTTCTCCTCTCCCTCCCCCTTCTCTCCTTCCTCTTCCTCCTCCTCACCTCAGTTTCCCATCTATCTGGTAGACAGTCCACTCTGGGCTGTCATTTCAACCTTCCTTCCCTGTGTGTACCACTGCTAAAGTGCAGAAGTCCCTTTAACACTTAGTCTTGTGCTGAGCTCTCCGGATCCCGAGTATCACCAGGGTGATCTACTCATTATTAGCCAGGAACAAAATGTCAGGCTCCCTGTTTTTTGTGTTCAGTTAGGACCCAACAGCCTCTCTGAATGGATCCTTTTTAAACAGTAGAAGATGAAATAGAACCCATCTCTAGGAGACAGAAGAACCCAGAAGACATGTCAGAGATACCAAGTTCTTAGCTAATGCCTATTACAAGGCACTGGAGGTCCTGACCACAGTAAGCAGGCAGAGAAGGCAAGGGGACTGGGAGCAGCTCACAGCTTTGAAAGTCATAGGAAGGAGTTTGGGGTTTGTTCCGTTGTCTAGCTATTTCCATCAGTCCCTAGTATATCAGCCCATGGATATTTATGGCATCCAAATTGCAGGACAACTAAGCTTCATAACTTTTCCTTCCTCAAAGCCTTAAGCCAGGGTAAGGCCAAGAATGGGCTGGCTTTACTACTTAAGAGCCAGCAAAATCTTTTCTTTTTCCCCTCGTGCCATTTGGCTTCTTTATATGGCCAACAGTGACAGACAGGACTTTGTATATGATGAAATGTCGAGAGAGAAGAAATTAAAGGTCCTGATCCTCTTTGTAAGAGTGGCCTTCGAGCATCGTGCATTCACTGTTTGCCTGTTGAGACTGTTATTAAACTTTATGGACCATAAGCCCCACAGAAACAAGGAGAGGGAACAGCTACGCTATTTCATGAGTGTCATAACTGGGGCTGTATCACCAGCCTCGTAGGTGGTTTTAACACTTACTTAGCCTCTCCATTAGCGCCAAGAAGAACTCAACTGCACGTAGAGGCTTTCTAGAAACGTCACTTGACTTAAAGGCAAGCTCACCTTCAGAAATCTGGACCCAAGATCATGTGACATCTCCTCCACCAGCTAGCCTCTTGCCAAGGTCAGATAGCTCCGTTTTCAAATGCCTGCCTCTTATTTTGAATGTGAATAAGGTTGATCCATGGGTCCATTTCCTCCAGATGTAGTCAGGCAAATAGGCATTGGCCAAGTCATTCATGTCCAAGTCAGTGGCTGTCAAAGACATGCTAAGTGCTGCTTGGTAAAAGACACATTGCACAGGAAGCACCAAAACTTTTATCTGGCAAATAAAATTCTGTGCTCATTGCAATATTTCTAATGTTCATCTTCTTTATACATCCAGGTATACAGTGTCATTTTGACTTTATAGTACTATCAAATTTGCAGACATAGATGCATTTGATTAAGTAGTCCAAGAAACCCACCTGTCAGGAATTTATGCTATTGTTGTCGTTATTTATTAATGTGATCACCCTTTGTGCTTCTGCAAATCTGTCTCCCCTTTTGGTCTGGGGTTAACAAGTCTCTGGCCCTTTGGAGTCAAGTCCAGAGCAACATTCTACTGTATGGCTCACCTTTATAACAAATCACATTATTTGTCAAATATGCCTTCATTTTTAAATTTAAAAAGTAAATTACGTGTATATGTGTTGTTCATGTGACTGTAAGTGCCCTCAGAGGCCATCAGATGCCCCTGGGACTGGGGTTCCAGGCAGTTGTGAGCCACCTGATGTGGGTCCAGGGAACCGAGCCCAGGTCCTCTGCAACTACTGAGCCATCTTCTCAGCCCCTTGCATCTTTATGTTTTATTAAGAATGGAGAAATTATCTTTTATTTCTCTTGCTGGCCAATGTTGGCCAACCTCTGCTTTCTGTAGAGGCACAAAGGTGCCAGAATTGACAGCGGTTGAAAGACAGAGGAGGAGTTGGACAAGAAACGTAAGAGGAAAGAGGCAGTTCTCGGTACACGCAGGTAGTAAGACTCAGGAGTGATCTCCCCACGCATGTTGACAAACGCCAGCCTTTGTCACCCCCTAGTTCAGGGTGTGAAGGGTCACAGATGATGTCGGCTGTGAATTCGGGTCACCAGTTCCCACCTTTGGGGGATTCTGAGGCAGGAAACATAACCAGGCACCCAAATGATGACAGATCACGACAGAGTGGTCAATGCACCATACACTGAAAGCCCTGGCCATGGTGTGTTGAAGCCTTGCTGGCCTTTGGTGCCATAACAACCACATTCTGAATCCAGCGACGGCCATCATGCCTTACGTTACTTCAGACAAGTTTTCCATTGTCCTTGAACTCCAACTTCTTCCTCAATGAAATGGAGACGGTACTATCACAGGGTGTTGGCACACAGTGACCCACAGTTAACATTAGCTCTTATTTATAGATTTATGGAAACTGAATGAATCCTCCACTTTTTTTTCCCTGAAGATTTTAAAAGTAATTTACAGGAGCGCTAACGATCACGAACTGTAGTCTCACCATAAGCCAGGCTCTGTGTGAGAGAGCATCTCTGGTGTGCGTATTTGTCAGAGTTCTATAGAGGAGGGAAAAGGGGGGAGGGTTATTATATTGGCTGACACAATAAAGTCTGGCCAGTCCAAAAATGTCTGCCTCATACTGGGGAGCCGAGAATCTGGGAGTTTCTTGATTCATGAGGTTGGATATCTCATCGGTCCCAACCTGGTGCTTAAGTCTTGGATGTTTTGTGGAGAGCTGCGGGTCTTTAATTTGTGTTGGGATCCTGAAGAAGTGGGTTCTAACATCAGTGAAGGAATGCACTGGCGATGGGATATAGATGGATTTACCAGGGAGAGAGAGCAAGCAGGCAAGAAGCGGTTTCCTTTTTCATCTTCTTTTTATCTGGACTGCCCCTGGAAGACACTGCCCACACTTAGGGTGAGTCTTCGCCAGGTGATCTGATCAAGGACACCCCCCCAGAAGTGCCCATCATCTTCCCTCTTAGTTGACTGTAGAACCAGCCAAGTTGACAGTCAAGATTAAGCCTCGCAGTAGATCTTACATCTTCGCAGTGACTCTTGTAGAGCTCGCTGTCACGATCTGCTTGTTACAGACGACAGATTTGAGGGCTAGTGAACTTGCCCAGGGTCGTATGAGCAAGGAGATGATGGATAGAGAGCTCTTCTCCATCTCATGCTGCACCCCCCATGAGGATTCTGTTCATTGTGTTGTCAGAGATCGCACAGTGGTGGCTCCTCCCTCTTCCCGCCATTCCCTAGAAAGATATAGCCAGTAAGATTATATCCCCAACACTGTAATTTAGCACGACAGTCCAGGTGAAACACCTGGTGGAATTCCATTTCTTACCGTTTTATAGCCCCGTTAATTTTTGTTTAAGTTCTCCTCTGTAAAAGGCAGCTTTCGTAAAACTTCACGGTCTTTCCTTGTGATTAGGCAATGGTGAAATCAGTTCTCTAAAACCAACTTCTAGTCAAGTTATGTAATTGGTCAATAAGAGCGTGAGATGTACAGGGTTCTCCCTTGAGAGGTCAGATGTATTATCATTGGTCAGAGTCTGTATCTTTAAAACACCATCGGCTTGGAAAACACTATCCATTAAGAGGAGATCAGAGCAGCGAGAAACCTCGAAAGGTCATGGGGTCCATTCTGAGGGCTCCACCAAGAACTCAGCATCCCAGAAGAACAATTAGCCTTCCATCTCGGGGCACAGCATGTCTGGGGGGTTTCCCTTAGTGAATTAACCCACTGGGCTTCAGTCCTAGCTTTTGCTTTGCACATCCAACTTTCTGCCTCCCACCCAGCTGGACCAGATAGATCAGATGGTGTGGTTTCTGCAGCTGGCGATGTAAGGACGGACTGAAACGCTGAACTTGAAGAGAGAAGGCTTCATCATTGCCCTTCTCGAGTGTTTTCTTGCCGCTGTTCACATGCACAGACCTAGAGACATCACCGCTCCTCCATTCCTGTCTCTTCCAGGACTGCCTTTCCCAACTTCTCCTATTAGTCATGGTCACATGACCAGGTTCAGGCTGAAGAAATGTTGGGTGAAACTGACTTACAAACCTCAGCTCTGTACAGCTCCCTCCCCTTCTCCTCCAGGCCAGAGGCGGATGAATGTGATGACCCTGGAAGCTGAAGGTTAAAGATGGTGGGACTAAAAGACAAAATGGGCCAGGGTGATGGAGCCACTGCAAAGCAAAGCCAGGTGTTAATCAGGTCTAGTTCTGGGGCGAGGGAGACGACTCAGTCAGTGCTTGCTCTGCGAGTGTGAAGACTTGCGTTTCCTTCCCAGATCTCAGGTTCTAAAAGAGGAGCCAGGAGTGACAGAGCAGCTGGCGAGCTTCAGTGGAAGACTCAGAAAGCAAGGTGGGGGCCAGTGAGGTGGCTCAGTGGGTAAAGGCTCTTGTTTCACAAGCCCAGCCACTTGAATTCTATCTCTGAGACCCACGTAAACGTGGGAGGAGAAAATGAATTCCACAGAGCTCTTCTTTGGACTCTGTATGTACATGTGGCATGTATACAACACATACACAACAACAATAATAATAAACAATAAATAAACAAAAATTTTAAAGCAAGGGGAAAAACACTTGTGGCTAAGCTCTGGCCTCCATATGCATATGTATGCATGGGTAAGCACACACACACACACACACACACACACACACACACACACACTGAAGAAGAGGAAAGAGAAAAAATAAACACTAGTTGTGGATGATGTGAAAATCTTGAACCACATCACAGAAATTGGTGTTCTCTTAGCTGATACCTGTGCTCTTATTGATATTTTGGGAAGATGCTTATAGCAGTAAATTTAACCACATTGCCAGTCAGAATAAAGATTAAACCCTGCTTGGAGTGAATGCCGTGTGATCCCGTTTTTCTACCGTATTGATCTTGTTCCTTCATTGGAGTTCATACTGGCCTTTTTTTTCCCCCAAAGTTGTCATGTTTTCTCAACCCAATGGCTGTTTTATTTCTCTGTCCAAAATTTGCCATTGCATAATCTACCCATGCATCTGTGTGGTTCATTTATTGCTTGCTTATTGTTTGAGTAATCCAGCGACCAAAATCTGCAAGGAAGTAACAACCTCGCCTGTCCTGTCTGCTCTTGGTCTTCACTAGTCAGAATGTTGCCTGATGTATAGGAGCTTCCTAAGTATTTGTTGACAAGTGAATTAATGAATGTGTGGATGAATGTGTGGATAAAGGAGATTCAGCTTGCACATTTGGCCTTTCCCCCCTAAATATTTATTTCTATTTTATGTGTATGAGTATTTTAATGCATGTGTTTATGTGTACCATGTGAGTGCAGTGCCCATGGAGGCCAGAAGAGGGCATCAGACCCTCCTAGAATTGGAGTTATAGACAGTTGTGAGCCATCATGTAGATTCTGGGCACCAGAGCTGGGTCCTCTGGAAGAGCAGCCAATGAGTAGAGTCAAATGAAGGTATCAGGTGAGAAGATTGTGGCTCAAGCCAGACACGCAGAGAATGAACATATTAAGCTGGCATCCTATGAGTTTTGGAGAGAGGCTCTGGGGAAAATGGATGTCCACTCCGTTGGGTCCATAGAGGTCCAGTGACAGCTTAGACTTATGCTGCAGATTAAAAAACTGCTTTCCATTTCCCTCCATCATTCTTTCATTGCTGTCTACCCACATGGTAGTAGTTGTACGGATGGGGAGATTTCCAGCACACACAGAAACTCTGTAGTCATCACACGGAATTTAGACACATGATGGCCATCTTGCCTGGTTGAATCCCATGAGAACAAAGAGTTGTGTACTATCCGAGGTACCAAAGGGCAATCCCCCATCCAAAGAGAGTAGTAATAGTAAGTGGAAATTGACGTCAGATGGCTTGTGGTTCCTAACAACCTTGTTCCTCTGAACATGCCCACAGAACCAATGAGCCTACTCTGAACTCTGCAGATGCCACACCCTGTAGATCATGACATCAAATCTTATCAAAGTACTGGGCATTTCAGATTTTAAAATGGTACGTTGGTGTTGATGGTTCCTGTGAGAAAGAAGAAATCCGATGATGTTAATTCATTGCTTCGAGATAAATAATTCACTCACCCTTTGGAAGAAGTGTCGATGTAGCTTCCTTCTACATTATAATAATTGTTGTTGTTTGTGGTGCTGGGATGAAAGCAAGTACATGCTAGGCAAGGGTCCTCCCACACCTGCCCTAGCTTCTCTTCCTGGTCATCCCCGCTCTTTAACATTTCTCGTTCTGCCTTGTTCAAGCCTTTGCGTATTAAATAATTATGAAAGCAAAGCTGGTCTTGTTCACAACTGTTTATAACTCTCCCCTCTTCTACTTCCTAATTTTTGATCTTTGTCACCTGAGCTTTATAACAAGATTAACATTCAAGGAAGAAAAATGGAAGAAGGCTGAATTTTAATTTGCTGTTTCTACACACACACACACACACACACACACACACACACACACAGCCCAAGCTCAGCCATGCCCAGAAATGAACGCCAATAGATAATGATAGCAGGGTCTCCTATTTCCCACCTATTGTTTCAAATCCCAATTAGGAAAAGGGAATCTGGTCCATTGTCTTCTGGGAGTGTGCAGACACGATGTTATCGTTGTGTTTACAGAGGTGGTTGTGTTCCCAGTGCTCTGCGCACCCTGCAAAGATAGCTGTCCCATCTTGATAAAATAGCTCGTCAGTCAGCCCAGTCCTCAACAAGCTGCACTCTGAAGGCCTTGCGGTGACAGCTGAGAGGAAGCCCCATGTTAACAAACAAGTTTGCAGGCCAGGAAGTGTTAATCAGTTCTCTCCACTCCGGGAGCCGTGATGGATGGAGGCCCCATTTCATAGGGGTTTCCTTTAGATAAACAATAATACCCTGCTTTCGAGCGCCCAGTTCAACCCAAAGCGATGATTAATCCCTCAAAAGTCAAGCATGGGAAGACTGCAAGGAGCAGATTATCTGTGGGGTATAATTAGCCATGGTTATCTCTGCGAAGAATTCAGAGAGTTCTGCTCCCAAGGAGAGTAACAATCTTTGCAAAGGGGACCCTACCAGGAGGGTGACCTGATGTCACATCATCCTGTCCCACCTATGTATTTTGAGAGTAAAAAGACACTGGCACATGTGCTGGGACAGCAGATTTGAGCTGAACTGTCCCAGGCTGGCTAGGATCAAGGGAGACCCTGCCTGTTAGAGGGAACGCAAGGCCAGCCATGTTCTTCTTGGGTCTGAAAGTGAATCAGAGTAGCCATGGCTGCCATAGACTCTAAGCGACACCTCTCATCAATCCTGGGGAACGTTTATCCAAATTTTGTAGCCCAGGGCCAAGAAATAGCTTCCCACTGTCTACCATGTGCACGGGATAATATCAGACGCTTTTGAGTGCAGATGGAAGAAAAGGCCATCCAGACAGGATTAAGTGGAGAACCTAAGACTAGAAATACAAACATGATGATTGTAATGAGGACCAGGACAGGGCTGCTCTGGCGGATGAATGAGCAGGACCCAGCTGTCCTCTTTTCATCCCCTGGCTGTGCCTCCTCCACCTTGGCATGGTCTTAACAGTCAACTCTCCGCTACATCTAAATGGTCAAGGGCCTGAAAGAAGCCCATTGTCTTTTCCTGGGATTCCGTGTGACTCACTGTGTTTGTCAACTTTCTGTGACTGTGGCAAGATATTAGAGACAAACAGCTTACAGGAGTAACAATTTCTTTTCTTATCTTTTTTGAAACAAGGTCTCACGTTTTGGTTCTGGCTGGCCTCAGTCCCATAGAGACTCACTTGCCTCTCTGCCTCCTGAGGGCTGGGATTAAAGGCGTGTACTGCTGTCCCAGATGAAAGGTTTCTCTTGGCTCATAGTTTCCGAGACCTCATTTTGCTTTGGGTTGGTGGTGATCGTCAAATGGGGGAGTGGGTAGCAGAGCAAAGGTGTTTACCTAAGGCAGCTTGGAAGGAAGGGGACAGAGAGATGGATGGAGGAGCAGAGAGAAAAGGAAGGAGGAATACAGGGAGGGGGAGAATAAAAAGGAGGGAGGAGACAAAAGCAAGCTTTTCACCTATCATCCTAGAAGGGATGCTTGTCATATCGGCTTTATTTTATTGGCCCAGAGAAGTAAATAGGTGTATTAATTACTTTTCCATTGCTGTGATAAAGCACCATGACCAAAGTGACTTAAAGAAGGAAGGATTTATTTGGGCTCGCAGTTCAGAGGGATCATGATTGTGGAACAAAGGCAAGGCGGTAGGAACAGGAAGCAAGTCTTTAAACTCTCAAATCCCACCTCCAGTGACACACTTCCTCCAATAAGGCCACGCCCACTAAACCTCCCCAAGCAGTGCTACCAACTGGGGACCAAGTACTCAAACACCATAGCCTATGAGGGACACATCTCATTCAAACCATCATTTAGACCCCTCCTAGTCAGGGATGTATGATCCTCCCACGGAGTGGCAAAGCAAGCGGTCCTGTACAACAATGTCACCTCCCCCAGTAGGAAGCCAGGTGCCTCTTGCTGTCCCAAGTCCTCAGGTCACAGCTGTTAATGGTGTTTTCGGTTGACTCCAGATGCCGGAGGGTGTACTGTCTGTTCCAGCCTTCCTTTCCATACGACTCTCCAGACAGCAGTTTCTGTTCCAGGTTCTTTGCTCTCACGACATGTCAACCCTGCGCAGTAAACATGCTCCTGGTTTTATTCTGAGTGCAGAGAGCTCCCGGTCGGGGGCCTGGGCTACTTGCTTCAAGTCTTCCAAACTCTCCTTTGTCTTTTAGGGAAAGTTAAAGAGATGGAGACACAGAGAAAGCGTGACCTACTTTTCATTATCAGCCCCATTTCATCTGCAAAACACGACTTTTCTCTTCTTATTACGCTGAGCGTGAAAATAAAATGTTTTCTGAAAGACCTGGCTTCGGCTGTCGTGAGGACGACTGGGGACTTGTTCAGGACTCCCAAGAACTCTTTGAACAAATGATTCCAGTTTTTTTTTTTCTAAACCACCATAATTGACTTTCAGGCTGCTCTCGTTGCCCGTGAATAATACGCGGGGGTACTTTCCTCCAAATACCAGCAGCCCAGGAGGACAAAAACCCTCTTCCCACCTAGCTGTTTGCATGATCTGAAGCTTTCCCCAGTCCCAATATAGGTGACATTTCCAACCAGATTTTGTGCTTATCTCTACATTACACCTTGTAGCGGAGGGGAGAAAGAGAACTCCTTGACATCTTTTTGAAGAATGGCGCTCTTTAAAAAAACATAAGGGAACTTTTTTTTCAAACACTGTAATGAGGGTATTCAAGTCTGCAGGCAAAAACAGAGCTGTTTGAAAAGACATTAGCCTGGGAAGCGCGCTGTGCCAGAACAGACACGGCCCGTCAAAAGGTCCCCGTTTGTTTTACCATCCCTTTCCCCTCACAAAAATCACCCGCTAATGAAAGTTCTCGCTGACATAAGCCCAGCAGCTGCCAATGGATCCAAGACTGGGTTTCCTCCAACCACGGAAGGATGAGAAAACCAAGAGTATGTGTAATTCTAAAAGCATTTAAAGTCTAACGGAATAGTAACACTGGCTTTGGTATCTTATAATTGGAACTGAAGTGACCGCTTCCAGAGAGTTTTCACGGTCATTATCTTAATCGAGTACCGTAATAGCTTTGTCACATGGCCCGAGCAGCTCCGATCCTTGCTTCTCTGACAAGGAAAAGGAGCGTGGGAGGCGGCATAGAGTGCGGATGTTGGGATCTGTCAAGGTCAGGGGTAGGTACAAGAAGGAGGGTGTATTGGTTACCCTTCCTGTTGCTGGGACCCCAATACCTGACCGGAAGTGACTTCAGGGAGGAGGCTGTATTTGGACTCAAGTTTGGAGGGATATGGCCCATCACTGGGGAAGGTAGGGTGGTGGGTATAGCTTGGTCCATGGTAATATTGACTGGGAAGCAGGGAAAGGGGAATGCCAGGGCTCTAGCTGCATTTTTTTTCCAGCCCAGAACCCCATCCCATGGAGTGATATCACCCACATACAGGGTGCGTCTTCCTTCCTCATTAGACCCCTGGAAGAGTCAAAGGTGTGTCTCAATAATGCCATGAGGACTTCCCATCCCTTCCCTCCCACTGCCTCCCACTCCCTCCCCCTCTGCTCCCCTCCCCAGTTCTTCTATTCTGTCTCCTTCCCTCTGTCTCACCCTTCCTTTACTTTTCAAGATAGGGACTTATCTGACCCAGGCTGGCCTCAGACTCCCTATCTTCGTGTCTCCACTTCCCAAGTGCTAGGATTACATGTATGTGCCACCACACCTAGTTCAGGCCATGCTGGGGATCAAGTCCAGGGTCTCCTGCCCGCTAGGCAAGCATTCTACTGACTGTGCTACATCACCAGGGGTTTCTTAATCCAGTGAGGCAAACATTAGAAAGAAGCCATCCTGGGCAATGTTCCCCAAACACTGACAATTCTAGGTAGTCGAGCACAGGTCAGGACTTTGAGTAGGAGTCTGGGGAGGGAGGGAACAACCTCATTAGAGGATACAAGCCTGTCCTCATTTCTGACACCAAAGGCAAATTTGGAGGGACCCCCAAACTAACCTCATGTCTAATAATTTGCTACAAAGACTAATAATGTTAACTGGAAACCGCTGAATGCTTGAACACAGTTTACTGCGGCATAAGAAGGGCACAGATGACAATCACCAATGAAACAGACATGCAAGACAGAATTCGGGAGAACAGCAGACACTCAGCTGCCACTGCCCCCTTCCATGAGGCTAGAGAGTAGCATCCTGGTATTGGCATGTGACAGCACTGTGGAATGCTGTTAGCAATGGGAGGCCACCAAAACCCAGGGTCTAGATTCTTTACCGAGACCTCATCACCTAGGCATGATTGATTTATTGATTGCCACAGAGTTGATCTCAACCTGCAGGACAGGTGATACCAATATGACGAACTGTTCTTTACCCTATGCCTAGCTGTTGGTGTTTCTGCAATGGCCCATCTTACCCTAAAGCATTATGAATCCATTGCTACCGCCATCACCATCACCACCACCGTCACACCACCACCACCAGGACTGTCACCACGGGGTAACAAAACCTGGTCATGCCGCAGGGTTCCCGATATATTACCATCAGTTTTTATGCCCCTTTAATGGGACGTGTGTGTGTGTGTGTGTGTGTGTGTGTGTGTGTGTGTAGAACACATGAATGCCAGAGCCTGTATACAGAGGTCAGACAGCCTTGGCTATCAGTCATTTCTGTTTACTTTGAGAGTCTTGTTTTTCATTGTGTATGGGGAGTCTCCTGTCCTTCTCTCCCACCTCATAGAAAGAGAGCAAGGGTTAGAGACGCACCCCACCACACCCAGCTTTCAATAGCACTTTAGGTTCCAAACTCAGGTCCTCACACTTGTGGTACCCACTGAGTCAGCTCGCCAGCCCAGAACATCTTTCTGAGACCCCTTTATCACAGGATTTTGCAGATGTCATGTGGACACAGGTCTTATTGAACAAATTATCACTGGTGGCTCTAACGTACATGGCCTTCAGTGTTTATTTTTTAAAATTAAGTACAGTACTCACCTTTGTAAGATGTGCCCTGCCATCAAGGCCTCTTTAAGCCTCCCTGTCAAGGCATATTCCTGTTGCCACTAGATGGCAGCAATCCTGGGGAGAACAACCCCTCAACTTTTCAGGACATAAAAGAGGGAGGGACTCTTCCCTGATGCCCCCTTGGGTGGCAGGGGTCCTGTTTTCTACAGGGGCCAAGGCTGAGACACCCAGCAACACGTGCCTGCATGGTCAGTACCTGTTACATGCTGCTGAACAACTTGTTCTGACTTTTGAAAGACTTGGTGGAGGCAGCCTGAGTTGCTGGAAAGAGCCAGGGTCTAACATCTAAGTACCAATTCTTACATTGTCTCCAGCTAGCTGGGGGAGTATGAGGATGTCCCGAAGACCAACACCAAAGCCTGTGTTTCCCTCCTTCATGAAATGAGCCTTGTTTTAAGGAAGGAATATGTGTTTAACTTTGAGCAGGATTTTCTGTGCTTGGATGGTTGTTGTTATGACCTAGAAATCACTGGAGTTGATCCTTGACACCTGCTTCCAGCAAAACACTCTAGGTTTGTGTCTGGGTAGCCTTGGCCAACGCTTTAATTTCCCATAAATTTTTTTCACCTTTGCATGTGAATAAGGAGAAATAACCCAAGGCCACAGTTGGTGGGTAGCTACCAGCATTATCTGTGATATGACATGCCAGGGCTCAGCGATGTATTGGCCACATAGCAGACTATCAGCCAGTTTTATTCTGCTGTTATGACATGTGCCTGCCGCTAGGTCTCTTTGTGAGGTCCCTGGGGCAGGGGTTCTGCCTTCTCCCCTGACTGTCCCAGCACATAGGCCTCAGCCCGACCTGTCGGTGTTCAGTAGCTGTGGGTACAATAGAAAAGTAGGTGGATCTTGGGAGTCTAGCAAACCACAGCACCATGAAGCATGTTAGGTGACCTCCCATTTGCAGCGGTCTGTTTGGGAAAGCATGGCTATCAGGTGCAATCAAGCACTGACTGCCCTGTGCTTCCTTGGTGCCAGGTTTGTATCTTTCGTTCGTGACTTTCAATTTCCTCTCATGGCCTGTTGTGAGGCACTTGGCCTTGCGGCTCCTTCAATAGGTGTCTTTCTTTAGAAGGCGGGTTAATTGGGAATTTCTCTCACTATTTGTTTTTCTTTCTAACTCTAATGTGTACCAGATAGATGGTTTTTTTCTTTTATTCTCTCATATATTACATCCCAATCGTAGAGTCCCCTCCCTCCCTTCCCTCCAGTCTCTCTCTCCTATCTCCCCTCTTCCCCAGATCCACCCTTCCTCATCTCCCCTCAGAAAAGAGCAGACCTCCCAGGGATATCGACCAAACATGGCATAATATGGTACTATAAGGCCAGGCACATACAATCAAATCAAGGCTGGATGAGGCGACCCCGTAGGAGGAAAAGTGCCTCGTAAGTAGGCAAAAGAGTCAGCAACTGCCTCCATTCCCATTGTTAGGAATCTCACAAGAACACCAAGATACTCAGCCATAACATATATGCAGGGGACCTAGGTCAGACTCCTTATAGGTTCCCCGATCGCTGTGAGTCCTGGCTGATTGATTCTGTGGGCCCTGTTCTTTTGGTGTCCCTGACCCTGCTGGTTCCTCCTATCCTTCCTTTCCCCCCTCTGCAGAATTCCCTAGCTCTGCCTAATGTTTGGCTGTGGGACTCTGCATCTGCTCCCATCAGTTGCTGGATGAAGTCTCTCTGGTCTCTTTGATGAGGATTCTGCTAGGCTCTGGTCCAAGAACACTCTGCAGGCAGGACAGGCTGTAGGTTGAAGATTTTGTGGCTATATTGGTGTCCCAATCCCTCCACTTGAGGCCTTGCCTAGTTACAGAAGATGTCCAGTCCATGCTCCATGGCTCTCATTTACTAACAGTTTTTCCTAGGGTTACTCTCATAGATTCCATGAAGTTTCCACCTCACCCTTAAATGCTCCACAATTCCGGTCATTTCTCCCGGCATTTCCCCCTGACGCTTGATCCCTCCTGTTTCCATCCCCACCTACCCCCAGTCCACCCATGAAATCCATTTAATTTCCCTTCCCTAGGGAGATCCTTTCATTCCCCCCCCCCAATCCTCTCTGGGTCTGTGGACCATAGCATTATGATCTTTTTCTTTACCGCTAATATCCATTTATAAGTGAGTACATACCATGTATGTGTCTCTCTGGGTCTGGGTTGCCTCATGAGTGGATTCTTTTGTCCAGATCCTCACAAATCTTCAGCTGCCCCTATTGCTCAGATTGAGTTGCTAAGGTTTGTGTTTCAGACTAAACCAAGGGTCTTGTGTGTATTGAGATGGCCTTAAAATTTATAAGAAAAAACAAACAAATGAGAAGTCACCATTCCAGATCCTGGATACCATGGTTTCCTGGCCTTCAAAAGCCCTTCCTTTGTCCCTGGGTTTTTCTGTTTTCTCCATATTTGTGTTCCATCAACCCCTTGAGTTTCAAAACACAGCGTTAGGGATTGTGCTTTCTCTGTTCCTGTCACAAAGACTGACTTCTTAGACATGATGCTTTAGTGGGGAGGAGGGGGGCTGTTGAGCTGGTTGTCAATACACTGCCTAAATAGGTGGTGGGAAAGGAAGCCTGAGCAGAAGATCCCTTGACTTCCTGGGGAAAGGAACTAGCAGAGCAGGCAAAATAAAAGCGCTTGGCAAACTCAGCCCTCTTTCAACAACACTTTTATGGGCCGTGCTTCTGGGCTGCTGTAATGTCAGGGATAAAACGCACTTTACGCTGTCATGCAAAACTCAGTCGAGAAAATGAGAAGATATGAATTTGAACCCGAGTTTCCCTGTCAAGAGAATTATGGTGTGTTTCAGCCCACTGCTTCATTTGAGTTAAATTTACTATTATTTTCCTGAACAATAATAACAACAGTGAAAGTACTCCTTTAAGAAAAGATGTTTGTTATAAACCCCATATACTTATAAATGTATGTCTCGTTGTATATATAAAACGTACATTCTCCTAGAGTAACATTAGATTTTTAAGGAATTTCCTTTTGGCTTTCAAATCATTGCGCAGAATATCCGAGTAGGCACCGTGTCAAAATAATCAAAACGTATTTAACACTCTCTCGGAAAATCGATTTAAAAAGAAGAACGTGGTCCAAGGATGATTTTCAGACCATAAATTGAAGTGTAAATATTCAAATTATTTTCATAAACTATTCCGTTCTGTTGGGCTTTTATGCTATCATATAGTGATTTTTTTTTGTATTTAAGTTTTCTAGCCCTTCTCCTTTTTAAGAGCCTCAAGTGTCCCATAAAAAGCAAAGACTTGAATTTTTGGTTTCTAGGTACTGCATATTTTTTTCCTTCTGCTTGCCTTATTTTTATAACGGTGATTTATGTGGACATTACTAAAGAAAAGGAAAGGAGGATCTGGAAGAGGAACTGCTATATAACACTGCTTCAAAAATCTATTTCCAATGCTAAGGAGCAGCTGGGGGAGGGGGGCCCTGGCATCGTATCAGAGCATGATCCAATTTCTGAGATCGCCATTCCTGAGTCACTATCTTCCAAAAATATTTATTGAGCCTAGTGGAGGAGGAAAGGATAAGGGTGCCAGATGTCATTTCCATTTCCAGGGGTGGGAGGAGGTTGGAGGGTAGCAGAAAGGCCAGCATGGCCTGCTTGTTGGGGTTCCTGGAAGAGCCATCAGGGAGAAAACAGCTGGAAAGCCCGGCTTGAGGGTGCAGGTCTGTACTTGTAGCAACCAGAGAGGTACTCATATGCAGATCTCAAGTTCAAGGGCAGCCTGGCCTACTGAGTGAGTTCAAGGCCGGCCCTAGCAACTTCCTAAGACCCCCCATCTTAAAATAAGGAGGAAAAAGAAGGCTAAGGTTCCGTGACTGAGGGCTTGCCTAACATGTGAGACCCTTGGCTCAGTCCCCAGAACTGAAAAAGGAAATGAAAACCAAAATAAATACTTGGAAAGGAAAAAAAAAAAAGAAGAAAGAAAAACAATAACAACAAAAATGCCCATAGAAAGAAAATAGCATGAGGAGACAGCCAGTGCTCTGGCAGAGCTGAGGGGACCCTGACTTCAGACATATAACCCAAGGACTAGTATTGGGAAGTATCATCTCCCCGCTCCTCCTAAGGTCCCAAAGACAAAGCAGCTTTCTCCTTGAGGGAACCCATGAATTCATTGGGCCTACTTACAACAGAGCAGGGGCGAGGGAGTCTCAGCAGGAGTGTGGGTGATCCCAAAGCACCAACATGGAAAACTTTGATCCAGCATGAATGAGGTAGATGGAGCCTCCTGTCCCTAGACTTTCTCAGCCTAGGCATCCTTCCCTGGGAGGTGAGACCCACAGGCCCCCTCTGTGCTCAGCTCTGCAGAACTGCCAGCAAGTGGCTGGGAAGGATGGCCTGGATAATGCCAAGAAGCAGCTTTTCTTCATGGCTCCTGACTCTGCTCCTCCTTGAATTCCTGCCCTGATTCCCTTCAGGGATAGGCTGTGAGCAGGACGTGTAAGCCGGATACCCTGTCGGGCTGGTTTTAGTCAGTATTTTATCACAGCAACAGAACGTAAATTAGGATATTTATTGAGTAGATTAATCGGGACAAACAACAGGATAAAAAAAAACACGAGGGAAAAGTGAAGGAAAAGTTCTAGAAAGTTCTATCGTACCACTGAGCCAGCAACCCCACACATCTTTACTGGACAAGACCCCTCACTATGTTCGGCACTGGGACAGAGGCAAGCTGAGTACCAGTTAAATGTAGGGCAGGGCTTGCATTCAATTAGCTCTGGGTGCATACTAATTGGTTGTATTACAAATCTGGACAAGCCCTGGCAGCCTGTTTTCTTCTCTATAAAATAGAGACAGTAATATACACCTCCTGTAGTTCAAGTGGATATTATATAAAGAGACCATCATGAATTGCTTTACATAGTGAGTGTATGTGGTAACTGCAAATCTAATAGACTTTAATGGGAAAAAAATACCAGCTTGAAAGATTCTGTAATGACTCCCATAAGGAGTCAACACTCTCAGAGGGAATAATGGAGTCACGTGACACACAATAGGCTGTCTACTTAAGACAAAGGGGGAAGTGGCAGGACCATAGGGATAGGGACCCAGGCCTGCAGGCTCTGGGAACTAGGGACAGTGCCATCTCTTCTGAGAGTGGAGATGAGTGGACACACCGGGAAATGCTAGGGGAAGATGAAAGACACACCTAGAACTTTGAGTCGTAAGTGGAAACCCAGCTATACACAAGGGTGCTTTGCTACTCTGGATCCCTTCCACTCAACAGCTATGTGTGACTGGCCACGTGCTTTGGGGCCAACAGGGAGAAGTCAAAGGCTATCATCGCGAGATCTTCAAGTTTAGGAGACCCATGGTCGTGTAGAAGCAGGTGTTACTAGATAGACTCTGACGTGGAGTCTGTAGACATGGCATTATCGGTGGGTCTGGTCTGACTGGAATATAGAAGGACGAGGGTTTGAGTTTGCCCAGTTGGACAGTATACAGAAAAGGGTTCGTAGACAAGTATGCATTCAGGCAGACTGAGAATTCTTCCAAGCTAGTGTTGCCCAGAGGCCTGGGGGCTTGGACCACCGCCTTTCAAACACACAGAGGGAGCCCTTGCTCTGGCCTGTTCAGAAAGCACCAGCATGGAAACTTGTCAGAAGGTGTCTGGGTGTACCCACCCAGCTGTTTCTTAACTGACCACTGGATGACCCATCCCAGGTGCCTTTGTGGGTTATTTTTCCAGCCTGGTGTTTTTTCTCCATATAGACTCAGTCCATGCCTGGGGAAGAACACGCTGTGTAAAGCAGTTCTTCTGTACCTCGCCCTCCACATGTGCAAACCAGCAACCACAGATAGATCCCAGATGCCGTCTCCCGGCTCTCGACATCCTTGAAGTGGGCCCTGGCTGCCAGCACACCTGCCAAAGAAAATGCTGCCCTCGAAATGCTCCTGGCGTGGTTCTCCAGAGGTGCCAACCTAGGAGGCTGGAATTGCTGACTTTCCTGAAAGAGAAGCCGGCAGCTGTGGTCACCAGGGTGAAGTCCCTCCGCCTGAAGACCCAATGCAATTAAACGTTCTTTGTCCACATCACAGAGAGCCCACCCCACCTGTCATTCATAGCCCAGGAAGCACTGACTTCTAGGAGGGACGTTCCCAGAAGGGAAGTGACTCAGTCTGGCCCCAGGCCCCTCCCAGAGCACAAGTATACAAGGTGAGAGGCAAAGAGGCATTTGGAGGTCATCCGGCCCAGCCCTCTTGACTGGAGGACAGATGTGAGTCACCTAGTCATCCAGCAGAAGGTCATGGTAGGAGCTGACCCCTGCTCCTGCCCGTCTTGGTGAAACATTATGTCCACACACCAGATTTCTAGACTTGCCTAGTGTCTGCTAAGATGTCCTACAATATAGAAAATGGGGCTGGAGTATCAGGGCCCGGGAGGGAGTCAAAGGTGCGAGTTCTTCCCTGGGAGCACTTACTCCCGGAGGAAACATGTTTAGAGGTGGGGGATATAGTTCATTTGGGAGAGCGCTTGAAGCACCTTTGGGAAGCCCTTGTTTGACCCCAAGCACCACATGAACCAGGAATGGAGGTAAACTGTGTTGCCAACACACAAGAAGTAGAGGCAGGGGGAAGTTCAAGGTCATTGTCTGTTTCACGGAGAGTGGGAGGTGACCTTGGGGTAGAGATCTTGTTTCAAAGCAAACACAGGTCCACCTACCTACCCACACACCACCACCACTACCACCACCACCACCACTACTACCACCACTACCACCACCATCCACCATCCACCAACACCACCAACACCAATAACCACGACAAACAAGTCTGAATAGCAATTTTTCCCTGAGCTTCTCCTGAATCAAAATCTTTTAAAGATCATCTCCTCAGCATAGATTAGAGTTCTTTTTATTCTTTTTAAGATTTATTTATTTTAATTTTTATTTTATTTGCATCAGTGTTTTGCTTACACGTATGCCCATGTGAGTATGCCAGATCCCCTGAAATTGGGGTTACAGACAGTGGTGAGCTGCCACGTGGGTGCTGGGAATCAAACCCTGGTCCTCTGGAAGAGCAGCCAGTGCTCTTAACTGCTGAGCCATCTCTCCAGCCCCTGATTAAAGTGTTTAATATTGAGACAGGCTATTGTTGGGCTTCAGTGCACAGCAAACAGAGGAAGGTCTGAGCAGGAGCCTGGTAGCAGCAGCAGCAGCTTATGGAAGTGCATGCATAGATGTGAATCTGTTGCTTCATAGGACCTTCTGAATTCCTGGCTGGTGTACTCTGGGCAAGCTCGACAGACCATATCAGTTTAAGAATGAGTCTGGAGAGCTCTTTCTCTTTCTGGTTTGGAAGTCAACCCACAAATGCCCGCAGTAGATCAACCATGAGTTAAGAAAAAGTCAGGGCTACTGTTTGAGGTATGTCTAGGGTATGTTTCTCATCCATCACTGTCAGGGTCATATACAATTTCAAATTTCTGTAACTCTAACTTAAAGCGTCACGAGGCGTCACTAAAAGGAAGCTGCGAGGAAAGGGGTTTCGCTTGCAGCTCAGTCTTGTAAGGATTTTTAAAGAAGCGTATTAATTAATTAATAACTAATAATTGGTAACCCATTTAGATTTTTAAAATAATGGTCACTTCATTATAATATGAACTCCAATGGACCTGGAAAATGATCTGGAAATACAAACTTAAACTACAGGTACCCCACAGAAAGCTTGCTATAATCCCCTCTACTACTATTTTTGTTAAAAAATAATTGCTATATCCAGTATCCATCAAGAGAGTATGAGACTCAGGCATGGCACATACCAGTAATCCCAGCACTCAGGAGATGAGGGTGGGAGGATCATGAGTTCCAGGCTAGTCCGGGCTTCCTTTAAAACACCTGTGTTAAGAAGAAACTTAAAGAGCAGAGCAATAGAGATGGTATATGGGGTCTTTGGGGACAGGGAGGCTGGTGGGAGAGAGAACTTTCCATTTAATGGCATTTCAGTTACCAGAATAATAATACTCTGAATTATGAATGTGCCAATGTTTTCAATGATACTGATTTGATGCATATATAAATATATATTCAGTAAGATTCTTTTATTTGAGGGTTGTGTTTTCTATCATTGTGCAAATTAAGTGGAGGTGCTAAACATCCATTTTTATTTTAAGCTTTTTCATATACCCAGCACTATGTTAAGCATTTTGCCTATGATATAAGTCTTAGAGCTTTCTCCTGCACTTTGCAGATGGCTCAATAGGGTAAGGTGCTTATAAGCATGAGGGCCCGAGTTCAAACCCCAGGAACCCCCACAAAATCTGCAGACAGGTGGGGTGTGGGGTGAGACGGCTCAGAGGATAGAAGCACCTGTCTGAAAGCCTGACAGCCTCAGTTTCATCTCCGGAACTTACATTGGAGAAAATTGATTCCAGAAAGTTCTTCTCTGACCTCCACAAGCACAGTGTGCTACACATGTGTCCGTACCCCCACACACGTCATAAACACACGTTACAAAATGACGCTATATAAAATTAGAAGTTGAAAAGTCCAGGTGTGGTAATGCATGTCTAAAATACCGCTGCTCCTGTGGTGGTGGGAGGCAGAGACAGGAGAGTTGCAGAAAGTCCATGGGACAGAGACTCCAGCATAGGCCACAGTAGACATCAACTGAGCCTGCTTCCAACGTGGTAGAAGTGGGGGACCAACACCTGAGATTGTCTCTGACCTGCATACATGCCGTAGCACCCATGCATCCATAGGCACACAATGCACACACACACACATACAGACAAGCACACAGATACACACACACAAACACATAGAGAGACAGACAGACAGACACAAACACACACACATACACACACACACACACACACACACACACACAGAGAGATTTTGGAAAGCTCTTTCCTGAAGTCCTGTTGTCTCATGGTTGCTATGAAAGAGTAAATGGTCTTATCCAGGCTTTGCAGCCAGCTCCCAGCCTGGGATTCCTACTCAGATCCTAGGACTTTGAATCTTATATCCTGCAATGTCATCATCTTAGGAAGTATGTCAAGAAGTAAGAACCCTCAAAGACTTCATTCTACCTTTGGCAGTTGTCTGGGTGGACCTGGGCCACTAGATACTCAAAATCTGAGTGTTTGGGCTGGCCATTAGCAGGAGTCTGGAATATTATAAATATTAAAAGTCAGCTCTGGGCAGAATGGTCCATTCATTCATAGGGAACATTTGTGTCTACTGGGAGTATCTCTATTTCCAGGTGATGCAGCCCCTTTGAAGGATGAGCTTCTATTTTCCAAATTTCACTTCAGCCCATTCCAAATTCATGGCAGTCTGTCTCACTTCCTGTTTGCCCATCAGGTGACACGGAACTGATGGCCTGTTTGACGTTGAGGTGAAGTTATTGATTTGGAGATCTGGACACACTTTTGCTAAAAGATCCTGGTCTTGTTAGAAAGGCCCAGGGTTATCCAATTTAACTGCCTCCATTTGCTTAGAAAATTCATGGTTAGACCATGGAATCTACATAACTGGGAGGAAATTATATGTATGTATATATGCATGTATGTATGTATGTATGTATGTATGCATAGTCTCCCAGTTGTGTGCATCTGTGTATGGGTCTCACAGGCTTGAAGCTTTTAAAAGTAAAATTATTTCCATCCCACTATACAAAAATGCTTTTGAGGTGGTCGTCATTTTATTTGGGCCATGGTCTTTGGAGACTTGGGACAATAATATGCTTCTTTCTATCATATGCAAATATATGCAGATTTTAAAGCATTCATGCATGTATTACACACTTTATAAATCCGAGTAATAGAAATGTTTGTGTGTATAAATAGGTGGAAGAGGGAGTATACATTCTGTGTAAAATAACCTCTATGGTATTTGTTTACCCTGATTTTTTTTTGATTTATGTGTCGTCATTGCTCACTATAGAAGAAAGGAAATAAACATGCAAAACGCCGCTAGACCTTTAATGGGGTGCCTTCCCACCTCAGCTCAGTGTCTCTACTGAAGCTGACCTTGAAACTGCCTTTAAAATACAAGTCAAACTATGCAAATTCCAGAATATCTGGATGAGAACCCCATGTTGGGAGTTTTTCAAATTCACATTGTTACGTCGTTTTTATCCCATGTCATTTCATATGCTCTCAAATCTATCTGTGTTTGACGGGTAGAATGTGGTGGTGCCACACTGCTTGCCATGGAGTGCCAACCCCCACCCGTGAGGTTTTTGTTGTTGTTATTCAGTAACTTTGTTCAATTAATTCTAGAATCATCAATACACCCCCCCCCCCCATGCAGGGTGCCTCCATTCAAATCCTAGAATGATGAGTACGCCCCCCCCCCATGCAGGGTGCCTCCATTCAAATCCTAGAATGATGAGTACGCCCCCACCCCCATGCAGGGTGCCTCCATTCAAACCCTTTTAAAGTTACAGTTTCCAATTAGCTTATAAGATTTCTAGCTTTCAATGTGGCTTCTTCATATCTCCTTAATTTTGATTACCCTGAGCTCATTCTCTTTTCGCCAACTTCCCACGACCATCTCTGGGCATCCCCCCTTCCTGTTTTCAGATCACATAGAGTACCACCCTCGTGCATTGAAGAACCTCTTCTTCCTCCTCTCCATTGTCCCTTTCCCCCTCCCAGGTCCGTACATGCATTCCAAGTTCAACAGACAAGTCTTCACTAATTCAGCGGGGGTCAGGGAGAACATGCAATGTTTGTCTTTCTGGGCCTGTCACCTACTCAGTATACCATATTCTAGCTCCATCTATTTTCCTGCAAGTTCCATAACTTTGTTTTCCCTTGCATCTGAATAAAACTCTGTTGTGTAAATGTATCACATACTCAGTGTTTATTCATCAGAGGATAGACATCTAGGTCAATTCTTTAAAGAAACTTTTTAACGATCATGAAAGACTTTCTTGCCCAGTCTTTGGTTTCTTCCCTTTAACTCTGCGTGCCAAGGCTGTGTGTCATTGTACTATGCCTTTTGTCTCTTCTCTCAGAGTCTTTGGTGAGGAGCTGATGCCCGTGTCACACGTGGCTCTCTTCTAGTAAGTCACATGACACTATATCTGTAGTCTCTTTGTGTTGGTGCTGTCCATTTCACTGGACCCCAAAGAAGCCGCTTCTGTCCCCTGCTTGTATTTCATAAGGGCCTTGTGGAGCCGCATGGCATGGGTGCATGTATCTCAGCTGTCTTCTTATGACCAGAAAGACTCAGGGCCATGAATTTCACTGGTTTATGATTGGTCCCTGACTGCCTCTGCCATCACATTTGGCAGAGAATCCTCTTTTGCAGTTACACGAACAAGCAGATATTCTGAACTGATGCATGAATGAATAGGAAATATACCGGTTCCAAAGGATAAATCTCTCACATGCCAGGGAATGACTTCAGGCAAAGCACTGAGTTGTTGCTGCTGGAGGATGGAGCCCATGCTGTAATTAATGCTACTTGCAGCAAAAGGACATCAGGGATGTTGATTATTTCATTTTGTTTATTCAAGTTTCTCTGCTTTGGAAGCTCTGTGACCATTGCCACAGAAAGCCCTGGAGATGGAGTGAAGCATTAGCTGCTGCTTCATGCAAGGGCATCGTAACTCCTCCAGTGTCTGTCTGTCTCTCTCTCTCTCTCTCTCTCTCTCTCTCTCTCTCTCTCTCTCCTCTCCTCTCTCAGTCTCCTCGTCTCCTCTCATCTCTCTCTCTCTCTCTCTCTCTCTCTCTCTGTGTGTGTGTGTGTGTGTGTGTGTGTGTGTGTCTGTCTGTCTCTCTCATCATAGAGTATGAAAACATTATTGGATTCAGGAGTTCACAGGAGTCCTGGATGTAGCTGGGGACTGGGGGGATAGATTTATGAAATGGACCATTTCAAATGGCATTATCTTCCCACAGTGAGGCACACCTTTCATAAATCATGGGCGAGCGCTCAGAAACCCAGCATTTGTTATTCCTGCCATAGCATGTATTTGCAACCCCCAGCATTGCAGAGGAGGAGAATGGCTCAGGTTGCCTTCCCTAGGTTTGAAAAGGCAATTAATCCCCTTGTGAAATTGCAGAAGAAGAAAAATTATAACCAAATAGAAAGTACTTCATAGAAGTCAAGGACTTGGTTTTTACTGCTGGATTTTGTTTTTTAATCTTGGTTTTCTTTTTGCTTATTTGGGTATTAATAATTAGTTATGGCATTATGGCACAAGTTTAATGTTTTTTTTTATTTTGGGTGGGTTTTTTTTTTCTAATTTTTACCATCATCCTTGGGCTGTATTAAGATAAAGCAGGTGAGTGGTGAAGATCTGGAAAGCAGGTGTTTGGAGTGCTACCTGAGGTGGCCTTTCCTCTGTCACCCAGTTGAGAACTGCCCTGTAACAACCCGCAGCTGCATCCTTCATGGTTGCTTTTGTAACACGGGGTTTCCTTCCTTTCCGGTAGCCGGATCTAATTTGCATGAAGAGGCATAGTGGATCCTTCTTTGTGTGCCCTTGATATCACTAAAGTACCCGATGGTAGTCGGTTTCTATACAGGACTCCTTTCCTAAGTCACTCCAGTTGTTCCCAGCTCTGCCAGCCCAGGATGAAGAATTTCCCTTTGGTAGGAAAGAATGCGGGGCCTCAGGTCTGTCTGATTAAGATCGTGGTCCATTCTCTAGGCTCCTTTCATATTCTGGAGGACAGACAGAGGATAATGGTCAATTTCCCCAAATAACAATAGCAATAAAGAATAAAAACTGATTTCTCTCCTTCTTCCTTCCCCTAACCTTTCTATCTTTGAATTAAGAAAGAATTAGTAAACAGCATGCCAAAATATATTATATCAGACACCTGGGGAAAATACTATTTATTTTGAGAGAACTCACTCTGTATCCAAATCTAGCCTCAAACAGAGCAGTCCTCCTGTCTCAGCTTCATAGCTCTGGGATTTCAGGCATAAGCACTCTGCACAGCTAAAAAGATATGTTTTAAAGAGAACTCCTCCATCTCAGATAGTTGGAAACACTTTTTTTTTCTTGTATATGTGACAGGAGAAGATTTAAAAAAAAAGAGGACTGCTTACAATGACTTCAGATTTGATTAATTGAACTTAATGGTCATTTTAAAGCATAAATGGAAAACCTGTGATTGAGTTTTCGGAGGTGTCACTGTGCAGGTGCATGAGGTCTAGAAAGTGAGAGAGCTGTTCACACACTCCATTCTCTTTACTTGCCTGGAAGGATTAACTCCAGAGTGGGTGGCTGAGGCGCCAGGTCAAGAAGGGCTCTTAGAAGATGTTCTCTGCTGTCCTTTTCCTGCCTGTCCATTTGCTCCTCTCACCCAGGGACATGAGATGTCCATTTGCAACTATGTATTAGCAGAGTCTTCCAGGTTTGCTTCAGACTAACTTCACTGTGAATCCTGAGCTTACATTCCCTTGCTCTTTTTAATTCTGTTTCCCATTTGGTAATGAAGACAGTGATAACAACTCTTCAAAACTGCTACAGAAAGTTAGTTAGGGCTAGGATCTGGCTCCGTGGGTAATACCATTTACTGCAGGAATAGGAGGGCTTGAGTTCAAATCCCCAGCACCCACATGCAAAGCCAGGTGAGGCTCATGTGCCCATAACCCCAGCACTGTGTGGGGTGGAGACAGGAAGATGACTGGGGCTCACGTGCCATCAGCCTAGGTCCAGATTCATCAGCAGACCTTGTTTCGAACGAATAAGGATGGCATTCTCCTCTAGTCTTCGTAATTCTCTCTCTCTCTCCTAAAAAATGCCTGCACTACCGTTTATAGAGCGTGTTCAGAGTGGCATGCACTTAGTTGTGACTTTTTATTTGTTTCAATTTTAAGACAGGATCTCGATATTTTAGCCCAGACTGTCCTTGAAATTGAAGTCCCCCTGTTCAGTCTCCCCAAGTACTGGGAATATATTGAATTTTATGTTCTACAAAGAAGTCCCCTTCCCTTTTTTTCCTGTTTATTTTTCTAAACATCCTCTGATTTAGACATCATTATGCCCACTTTCTAGAAAAGGATAATAAAGTGAATTAAATTAGACTAACAGCAACCCAGCCTCGAAGCCCCAGTCTCTTTGATGTGAAGAGTATGCTGTTATTCACAACCCGTGTATCTACGTGTCTGTGAGTGCTCTATCTGGGTCTGCACACCAGGACTGGGAACCGTGAACAAGAAGACCCGAGGAGAAGCTGTTGTGAGAACATCAGAAGCCTAGATGAAGGCCCTGGGCCTTCTCGGTCACATGCTTACGGGCATCATCAGAGCAACTTAGCTCTGCTCCTCCCACACTCTGGAACTGACCCCTGCTACGAAGACAGAATGGAGGGAAATGGCTCCCTGCCAATGCCTTGGGCACATCTGGACAAATCAAGAGCAGAGAAGAGCCTCTGAACAGAAGAGAGAAGTTTGAGCGTGGGGTAGGGCCAGCAGTTCAGGGCAGGCCCACCAAGGCTAGCTGGTGGCCTGCCGCTCTTTACAGACTTCACCATTTGAAGTCAAATCCTTTCCCACCAGAGATCATTACTTGGTGGCTGAAATGGCTTCTTGATGGTCCAGAATAGTTGAGTGTCGTACTTCTGGACATGCAACACAGGCTCCTGGAGATGATGTCCCCACCATGGGGACACAGCATCCCTGAGACCTACACGTTGGGGATGATGTCCACAGTAATTCCAGAGTTCTGGATTTTCTGTCAGGGAAGAGTTTGTTCCTCCGTACCTAGGCTGATATTTTTAAAGCTCAATAAAAAGGTTGTGGTAGAGAGAAAGGAAACCAAACAGGACCCTATTGATTGATTGCTGAGCATCCCTCCTGTGTTTCTCTTGGCCGTATTACTGTTAGCCTAGGATTACATTGTTGTTGCATTTGGATTGGTTTTAGTCTCTTATGATGCAATTCAAAGAAACCATCCTCCCAGCCATCTTCTCTACCCTCCCTGCTCAGACAGACTTGACCCCATCATTGAGACGGTCACCTACTCACCCATCCGCATCTTCTGTTCAATTCGTCATCCCACATCTCTTCCATCTGCTTGACTATTTAACTCCTTAAAGAAAGATACTACTTTCACTTCAGGATGCTCAAGATGTGTGTTGCATCAGTGAACGAGGTCAGTTTCTAACCAGGCGATGGGACAGAAGTTGCAATTGCTCACACCCGTAACGTTGCCTACAAAAGCAGCTAGTGGAGACACCTTACCATTTGCCTCCGATTTATTTTGTTGCAGCCAAACCAAATTTGTTCACCACCTATGTAATCCTGAACTTGATTAACTGAGTTTGATGGTCACCCCAAGACATAAAGGGAAAATTTCTCCTTGTTGAGATTTTTTTAAAGGCATTTCTTTGCAAGCGAACGTGAGGTAGAAATTGAGAACTCTATCCAAGCCCTCCTGTTCATTTGCCCAGAAGGGATTAATTTTAAATCCCATAGTGGAGGTCCCAGGTCAAGAAAAGCTCATAGAAGATGTAACCTGAATTCAGTTACTTTTTCCCAACTTAGAAATGATGGCAGGCCGCTGATCCGATGGCCTGAGAATGTGTCAGTCATGAGGGCTTGCAAGTCACATTAGCCAGGAAAGATCATCTTAGGATACCTCAGGACACCTCTGATGCTCATCCAACAGGTCCTTGACCTGACCTTTATCAGTATATGATCATGGACCCAAGGATGTAAATAGAAATCTTGATTCTAATAATCCAACTGGATCCACAGCATGGTGAGTGAAGTCTGTTTCCTTGGTATGGTTCCTGTTGGGCCTAACAGTTGCCTTTTGTGTCTAAGGAATCTTTTAAAGTTGAATTTTTTTGACCCTTCCTGTAAACCTCTCCCTTTCTCCCCTCTACTGTCCCACCATCTCTTTGATTTATTTTATTTATTGCTTTCCAATATCCGAGTGTTCCCATTCATCAGGGCTCATTCTCTGTGTGTTACGCTGTTAGTACTTGGACGTTGCCTTTTGCCAGACAGGGCTTCAGCTCAGAGCCACAGAATTCAGAGTCAATCCTGTCTTTTAATTTAATATCTCTCATGACCTTGAACATATTGTTTTGTCTCACTTGGTATTAATTTTCTCATCAATTCCTCTGGGCTACTAAATATCTATTCTACCTTTCTGACTAGCTTCCTGGGCAACCGAAAAAAGCAACAGAACAGAAATAAATGAAGTTGTGCCCTAGGAATGTTCTAAATCAATTCTGTTTTTTGTACTCAGGTACAACAGTGATTCAAGAGATTCTTCAAATGAATTATATTTTTCAATTTCTCCTCTTGGCTTGTTTTCCTTTCTGATTTTGAAGAGTCTACAACTTCCTTGCTGGATAAAACTCATTCTTTGAATTATGTTTACTTGTGCATGAGTGTACACTCATGTGCATGTGTCTACACTCATGCACATGTGTCGGGGTTGGGGACAACTGGAAGTCTGTTTTTTCAATTTAGCATATATCTCCTGGGGATCAAACTTAGGTCCTCAAGCTTATTGGCAAGTGACCTTAACCACTTAGCCACCTTGCCTGTCCACTAGGAAATACATTCTTAACTCTTACCCATGCCAAGGAATAAAGGTCTTCCACCCACAGGTATGTGGGATATGTGGGTCTCATTTCTCTCCGTGTCCCTTTTCCTCCCTCCTTCCTTTCCTCCCCCTTCCTACTTACCTCCCTTCTCTTCCTGAAGGGCAATAGGGCAGGGCTATAGTTAGTGTCTTACAGGACGCAGGCATGAGGCAAGCCTGAAGTTGCTTGGTGTGTTCATCAGGAGGGCCACAGGCATAGAGGGCATCATAGGACATAATCATGAGTCCCCCAGTAACTGGATCCCAAGCCAGACTATGACCCAATAGCTCCAGTGACAGGGGGACCTCGGGGAAGTGAGCAGCTTGCTTCTCCTTCCTGGAAAACTCAGAGGGAAGAAAACGTCAGGTGGCCTTGCTGTCTGAAGTACCATATGCATTAACCTGGGTTAGGAAGCAATGTCTTCCTCTTGTCTGGTGTTCACCCCCATGATGGAGTAAATTAACAACAAAAGAGAGATTATTTTGTGTCTTTTTTTACTCTACTATGATTTTTCTATTATTTTTTATCATTGAATTTAATTTTTTAAAACAATCTTTTCTCATTTTACATACCTATCCAAGTTTCTACTCCCTCCTCGCCTCCTGCTCCCCCATCTCCCCCCTCCTCAGACACTCCTCAGGAGGGTAAGTATTCCCAAGGGGCATCAACAAAGTCTTAACACATCATTTTAAGGCAGGACCAAGACCCCCCCCCCTCCAATATCTAGACTAAGCAAGATATTGCTCCAAAGAGAACACACTCCAAAACTCCAGTTCAAGCACTAGGGATAAACCGTGGTCCCACTGCCAGTGACCCTACAGACTGCCTAAGCCACACAACTGTCACTGACATTCATTGGGCCTAGTTTGGTCCTATGCAGGTTCCCCTGCTATCAGTTTGAAGTCAGTGAGCTCTTGCTAGCTCAGGTCAGCTATTTCTGTGGGTGTCTCCATTATGATCTTGACCCCTTTGCTCATATTATTGCTCCTCCTTCTCTTGGACTGCTCTCTGGAAGCATGGCCCAGTGCTTAGCTGTGGATCTCTGTATCTGCTTCCATCAGTTGCTGGATGAAAATCTCTGATGACAATTAAGGTAGTCATCGATCTGATTACAGGGCAAGGTCAGTTCACGAACCCTCTCCACTATTGCTTTAGGATCATTCTTGTGGATTCCTGAGAATGTCCCTAGTGCCCGGTTTCTCCCTAGTTGCATAATGACTCTTTCAATTAAGATATCTCTTTCCTCGCTCTTCCTCTCTGTCTTTCCCCCATCTCAATCATCCTGTTCCCTCAAGTTCTCCCCCTCCCTTTCTTCTCTCCACTTCCCCTTCTGCTCTCCCTTTTACGCGCACACGCGCGCACACACACGCACACTCCCAATTTTCTCAGGAGATCTTGTCTAATTCCCCTTCCAAGGGGGATCCAAAAAAAAAAAAAAAAAGCCTTCCTACTCAATAAACCCTATTTGGGGGTAAAAGAAGGAAGAAAAGTAAACATCACAGTCTTCTTCTAAAAATGGATTTTTAAATAAAGTCCCCCAAAGAAAAAACAAACAATAACACATTAGGATAATACAACTAGAGGCTTGCAAATGAGCTTGCTAAATGTCTTATTTCCTTAAGCCACTTAGATTTTTAACTTTGTGTTACCGCCTGAAGCAATAAAGGCAGGGACACTATCATTGGCTTCACCCCCCTTTTCCTTTCCATGTCCCTAGATACATGTTATGGAGCAGGTGCCTCTACTTTTGGAAATTTAAGGAATGGGCAGGTGGGGATGGGGGGGCTCTTCCTGCTTGCCAGGGCACGGAGACAAAGCTGGGGTGCAGCGTGAGCTTGGATTGGCCTTCCCAGAAGCTGCAGAGTTGCCTGTGGGGCTGGGATTTCAGCTCAGTCCCCAGTGGCTCCCTCTCACCTCACACTGCACAATCCAATGACCCTGACTGATCATAAACTGAAGGAGCGTCCTTGGCATTGTTCAGTGCGGTGACTGCATATCCTTAGCTCCCAAAGAAGCACCCCAAAGACAGTGTGCCACCTCCACGCTATTTATAGCCATTTGTACCTTTTGCCTCTGGGACCTAAATTGGAAACCTAATTTTAGATCCATAACAGCTAAAAGCTGAATTTAAAAAAAAAAAAAAAGCTTCCAAGGTGGTGCATAAGCATCCTCTGAACAAGTTCAGGTTCATTTACCTCACTGTGGATATTTAATTATGTCATTGAGAAAACACCGATAATTAAATCATTATTTCCGAGGTTGTTGGTCCAAGGACATTTTGTGAGGAGTCAAAGGCAGAAGCGGTGGTCGGGGGTTGGGGGTGGGGGGGGGTTAATGTAAAGCAGAGTTGAGCTCTGCCTCCCCCCACCCCAGAGGTCAGGGCCACCCATGTAGCCCAATTCCTTACAAATTCAAAGAACAAGGTCTACTTACCCGGTCTGCAATAAAACAAGAGGCATAAAAGCTTGTTCCTTCTTCACGTCCCACTGGAGAGCTGCCCGGCTCCCTTTAGAAGTTTCTAGAGTGTTGCTCATAGCACTCACACCTAAGAGATCTTAGGATGCATTGTCTTTGCTGGTTGGCCAGATGGAAAAAGGGGAATTCTCGCAGGAGTGAAGCAGAAGTTAGACTCTGATGGCACTCGGCTCCCAGAAGACCCCAGCCTCTGACACTTCTGTTTTCTGCTATATTAATGTCCATGACAAACCTTGCCTGAGCTCCTCTTTCTTGCCATCTCTCCAAGGGCACATTGTAACCTGCTCATTACGGCATTCTGAATCTCAGGGGTTCCCACTCTAGAAGAGATTCCAACACCTTATGTCAGTGGAGTCACTTTGGAGACCCCATGGTTGATGACCTCTTGCCCTATGACCTTCTCGCCTGGTGTTTCTTGTATTATATAGCATGGAAAAAGAACTTTGCAAATGTAACCAAGTGAACTGCTCAGCTGAACTGAAGACAGTGGGCCAAACAGTAGGTTTTCAGGGGAAGTCAGATCAGGGAGCCAGAGCTATGAAAAGGCGAGAGAGGGATTATGCCCAAGAAGGTTGCTACACCTTTGCTGGCTTTGAGGGGTACTGGGGCCAAGAAATACAGGCAGGAACTAGAAGCCGAGTCCTCGCTCTGGTGGACAGCCAGAGGGAAACAAGCGCCTTCACCCTGCAGCTGTGGAGAAGATGGAGTTCTCACCACTGCAACCACGAAGAATTAGGTCCTTCAGATAACCTGGAAGATCTGGAAAGTGGATTCTTTCCTCTTTGCAAGAAGCCCCTTGCCCAGATGAAAGGTATCTTGGGCTTTGTCCCTCAGCAGAAAACCCATCTAAGAGCCAGGCAAGATGGCAAAGTCCAGTCATCTCAGCTACCGAAGTGGGTGAGGCAGGAGGATTTCAAGTTCAAGCCTGGTCTTGGAACTCAGTGAGATGATGTCTTAAATGAAAAAGAGAATAGGATTTTTTTTTTTTTTAATTGCTGAGGATGTAGCTCGGTGGCACAGCTCTTGGCTGGCAGGCACAGCGCCCTGAGTTCAGTGGTCTCAGATACCACAGTAAACAACAACAGAAGAAAACCTGCCATAGCCTCCCCACTGTGTCCAAACTCCGTCCCACTGAGAGGGTACAATCATGACAGAATAGTTGTTCCAAGTGGAAGGTCAGTGTTATAGTAACAGCTGAGCGCACTGATACACAAGCTGGATTTGGGCCCTCTGTACGGTGAGCCCAGCCAGCCCTCTGCCTGCCTTGCCTGTCTTCTCTCGTCCTCCCTTCTCCCCCTCCAGCCTCCACCCCCTCCCAAGAGGAACAGCCCTGCTCACTCACTGGAATTGCTTATTTGATTATGAGCATGTTCACAGTCATACTCAGCCTAATTATTGCTTTTGACTAAGCCCAGGACACGGCGCCGCGTGTCATGAAGAACTACGTTTAATTTCACAGCTGAACACATTCTCTCCTCTGACTAGCCCATTCCAAGCCTCAGTTTAGTTCCATCCGTACTAACACAGAGGTGCGTGTAGGTGGGGTCCCTTAGCAATGTCCTGCCCCCCCTTCCCTGTGCCTCACATCACCCTGTGAGGCAAGAAGACAAGATGAAGGCTTTCCTGGGCGTGAGGTGGGGTGGTACAAGCTTTGTGAGTGTCTTTGCATCTAGCATGAGACATCTCCACTCTCGGCCCGCCCATCATCACGCCAAATCTTCTCTGTGCTGTGACTCTGGGGAGCCAGCCCCCAGTCCTTTCTGAAGCTGCGGCCTCGGTGCTCTTTTTCAGATTCACGTCTCAGCACGCCATTCTCGCTTTCCCAGCCCCCACTTAAACCACACCGATTCTGCTTCTGTACCGCTCTTAAGACAAACAGACTCCGGGAGCATGACCTTTAACCTCTCCACCTGCCTCCCCAGTCTCGGTTCTAGTGCCCTCTCACATTCACCCCCTGCCCTCCTCCCTCCCACGCTGGCTTGCTTTCCGCGGTTGAACTTCTCTTTTCGCCTCCTGCCACCGGGACTGGGAACCTGCTGCTGCCCCGCTCCCTTCCCCTCTAGTCACTCTCTGTGTTCTCCTGCAAGTCCACACAGTGGAAATTGTTTCCTCTTGGCAGCCGTGCAAAAGCTTCATTTATGCATATATGTTTATGCTTATTTATCAGTGGATAAATAAACAGGATGGCTAGCTCCATAGATCACATGTCCACCACTGGATCCTGAGAGCCGACAGAGGGCTTAGAGTCAACAGATCTGTATTAAATGGGTAAATGAGCGGGGGATAAGGCCATGCTTCCAAGGCACCAGCTCAGGCTCCTGGAATAACTCTGCAGAGGGAAGCAGGAAGCAAAGCTGAACCTGAGTTGGGTCACGGGATACCTTGGTCACACAGGACTTCACGACAGTGATGTGATGCTAGTGGCCATCACCCCCATCTCCCCTGATTTGCTTTGTGCTTTTGGATTTCCCTAGTCCCCACAGCAGCTGTCACCAGCGGGTGGGAATCTGACCTATGAACAGAGTTAGCCAGTGCTAGAACCTCCTTCTCTAGGGCCTCCGGAAAGCTCAGCCTGGGTTCAGCCTGTGCAGGGGAAGTGCCAGGTAAGGGTCACTCTCAACATTTGACCTGCCTGAAGACAGTCTTTGGCCTGTGGAGCGGAGGAGATGCATGTAACGCGGGCTCAGTGGCAGGGGAGGAAGTGGGGATCTGTTTAACCTACTTTAGAGAACAAACTCGTTCTAAGGGCTTTGCACACTAATTGTGTGCAAATGGGTGCTGCTAATTGCAAACACACATTCAAACCTAGTCAAATTAGAAAGCTATTCATCAATGGTCCCTTTAGGACCTCTGCCTCATTCTCTGCAGCTTCAATTGCTGTTTTATGGCAACACATGAACACATCATCTTTCTTGCCCGACGCTTTGCCATCGGCTTTCTCCAGAGAAGTTGCCCCCGGAGACGCAATGAGGCCAGAGACTGTGTTCCATTCTCTGTTGCCTTAATGCCCAGCTCAGCCCAGCGGGTACCACACTTCAAAACAAACACTTACAGAGGGACTCCCTGCTCTGTGGCTAGCATCTCCGTGGGCAGAGACTGCACGCATGGATGCACGCGCACTTTCTGGGGAGGCCTGCTATCATTGTTTCTCATCTGAGCCAGCCCTCTCTTTCCACCCCAGCTCAGATTTCACCTGCCCTGAAGGACCCAGCTGCACATGATCAATCCACCTTGCACTCTTATGTAGGCTTTCGCCTGTTATCTGACACTTTTCTCTCACTGCCTTATATAATATTTGTTCTTTCGCATTAATTCAGCAGCCACTTACTGATTGCTTCTGAATGTGCGTCGCTGTATAAATGCTGTGGGGGACAAAAATATGGACAACATATTGTTCTTGCTTTCATATATTATTTCTCCTATTAAGCAGTGACATAAGGCACGGTCCATGTCTTGCTCATTTTCTAGTCTTCTTTACTTTTCTAAAATAAATCCCACCAAGGCCTTCCAGAGTAGGTAGGACTGCATAATTTGGGGATGTGTGCATGGCTGGAAGGATGGTTAAATGAATGGCTGGATACATGGATGGGTAAGTTGGTGGACGGGCAGATAGTTGAATGGCTGGCTGGCCAGGTGAATTGATATTGGATGGATAGATGGGTAGATGGATGAACACATGAAAGGATGGATGGCTTAGCAGATGGGTAATTATATAGTTGAGTGGATAGTTGGTCAGATGAATGGATATATGTATGTATGGGTAGCTGAGTAGGTGGGTGGGTGGATGGATGGATGGATGGATGGATGGATGGATGGATGGATATATGGATGGCTGGGTGGATGAATGGTTGAATTGTTGGAGAGTTGAATGGATGGTCAGATGAAGGGATACATGGATGGATAGATTGATGGATAATGGACTAGTTGAATAGATGAGTAGCCAGATAAATGGATTCAAGGTTGGATGAGTGGCTGCCTATCTGGATAAATGATGTATAGGTAGATAAATGGTGAAATTTCATGTTTTACTGACTATTTGCAGTGACATTCTAGTGGCTTGCCAAAAATAGTATAGCCACCTAAAGGTCCAAGTTCCCACATGTGCTTATGAGGCCCCAGCAAGCTGCCAAGGCTGTGACTGCAACTGAGAATAAGAACAGACAAGATACAGACCAGGCCTCACTAGAAGCAAAGACACACGACTGTGCAGGAGAGACACGGGTTGCGCTGGGACCATAAGGAAACACATACAAAGAGTTGCAGAAAGTCTGGATATTTGATCACTTTGCTTTCTCATAGACAAAATCTCTACTGAGAGGTGAGAGTCAAAGGTTGTATTGGGTTTTCCTGAATGTAAAGGAAGACATGAAACTTGGCATCAAACCACAGGAGAGACTTCATGTGTCAAAGGCAGATACTGATAGAGCCGTGGAGCTTAAGTAATGTTCAGTGTGGCTCCCCAGATTAGCCACCCGTGTCCCCCAGGATCTGAGATAAATGCTCTTCATAATTGGACATCCAGGGTGAGTAAAATCTGCCCAGAGAAGTTGGGCCAGGTGTGCTGTGACACCCAGGTGGTATGAAGCAAATGAGTGGTACAGGCTTAGAGTCCCCAAAGGGACTCTGCTTTTACTGCGGTGTGTGAATGTGAACCATAGCCAAGACTGTGAAGTTTACCTTAAGTGAGGACAGCAGGCTGCCTGTCACACTGGACATTTTTGCCTCCACTTTTTATAATTCCCTTCTTATTAAATTTTTTTTTTTTTAAGTGTCAGAATTGGTGACTGGAGAGACGGCTCAGTGTTTAAGAACACCCATGTTGGGTGACTCACAATTGCTTGTCTCTACAGCTCTGGGGAGTAGGCTTCCTCTATTGGTTTTTGCAGCTACCTTCACGCACATGGCACACACACACACACACACACACACACACACACACACACACACACACACACATGTTAAAACAATTAAATCAGAGCAAGGTTATTTTTCAGGAGTGGTTTTAGGTTCAGACCATTTGGAAAGTCAATATTCCCAAATAGGACTTTCTTGCCTTCCCATCTTCTGCTCTTTGGACACCTCATTCGGAGTGGTGCGTTAATGTCCACCTAGGACCCTGTACCGCTGCATCCTTACCACCCAAAGCCTGGTGCTTACGTCTAGGTGGTCCTCAGTGCTATATACCCTATGGGCTTCATACATACACAGTGGCATGTTATCTTCTGTGTTATATGATGTCACCAATCATATTTTATATAATTATCAAACAATATAGTGTAACTGTTGTAAATTTGGTTTTCAAACTAGGAGACAGAGCACAAAAGCTTAACTTTGTTTTGTTTTCTTGAGAGAGGGCCTTAAACCTCCTATGTAGCTGAGAATGACCTTGAGTTTCTGATCTTCCTGCCTCCACCTCCCCATGCCTGGTATGAATACATCATGCAGGGGGTGAACCCAGTGCTCCCTGTGTGCTAGGGAACTACTCTACCAGAAGAGCTAAACCCCCAGCCTACAACTGTTCATTTTTCAGCATATTCCCCCAAAGTTCCTCTCACAGTTTTGTATTTCCAAAGTGTTACCACCAGTAAGAAATTTGGTATCTGTCAATTACTGTCTCTGCATTGTAAGGCGGAAAAGATGAGGCAGAGAGGCTGCCTGCTGGGTTGTGTTGGTTTGGGGTATCAGAAGGAGGAGACCTCAAGTCTATAGGTTCAAGCCACTCAGAATTCTGGGAACTGTGTTGTGTCCTGAAGACAGCGTCATCTAAATGGCTGTGATGCTCCAGGCACCGGCTCATTTCGAGTCAGGGTGACTTTGCTTGTGGCTGGAGGGCTCTGTGCAGGCTTGGGGGATCCCAGGTCCACACGTCTATTCTCCACTTGCCTGGTGGTGGCACTTTATATCATGCGGTGTCTCTATATGATTTACTGCGGGGAAGATCATAAATACTGCGTGCTTATGCTCAGAGAGTCAAACTCAGCATGGACGTTGCACTGTGAGGTCACATACCCCCAGATGCAATGTTTACTGAGACGGGGGTAGGGTGTGTGACTTTCCTTCAAACTACACCACTGTCCCCTCCATGAGGAAATAATTATGTGGGGCTCACAATATACACAACTCCTAGCGATGTCCTTTTGCGATCACAGGAAAACTTTGTTATCATGAGCTGCTCTCTCTCTCTCTCTCTCTCTCTCTCTCTCTCTCTCTCTCTCTCTCTCTCTCTCTCTCTCTCTCTCTCTCTCTCTCTCTGCCTCCTTTCTCCAAATATGTGTGCATGAGGTTCAACAGCCAGTGGCCTTCCACAGCAATAGAGATGTCACCTGTCGTCGGTGCTGAGACCCCAGAGCAGGTGGGAACCAGGATCCTCTTCCACTCCGCAGCTTTCACCTTAAAAATTCTTGTGGCTAAAACACCCGCGATTCCTAACGCAGCCACATTGCCCAGAGCGTTTCTTCAGATAGATTCCCATCTCTAAGAGCTTAAGTCAAGGGATTCTTTTTGAACAGCCACTTGATTTATGTGGATGAACTTCTCACTCAGGAAAAGCATTTTCATTTGGCAACTATCCTCTCAATGAAGGCCCCCAAGAGGAAAATCATTAGGACTTGACTCGCAGATCTTCTCCCTCCACGGACCTGTCAGTGCGCTGAGAATCTGCAAAGAAGGTGGCGGTGGTGGCGGCAGCGGCCACGGTGATGGTGGTGGCGGGTGGGTGGGCTGCAGGGCCATGACTAATCCTCTCTCTTTTTCTGTGTGTGCAAGTGCTGTGCACAATGTCACCACATCAGCACATTCCACTGCCAGCCTCGGTGCCCTTGCCTCTCGCTTTCATTTTCCCTGGTCCACCTCTGCAGTTTTTTTTTTTCCCAGGCCACAGAAGCTGTTTGCTTTTCGAGTGGCATGCCTCACTCAACTCACTAAAATTGCCCGAATCTTGGTCTCTGCACCTTTCATATCCTTCCGTATGTTATTTAGTCCCCATTATTCTTTAACTTACCTCGCCGGTCACGTGGTGAAAGAAATTCTGGTTGGGCCTTTTCAGACTGCCAGACTAGCTGACTGAAACACTCAGCCCCGGTTACTTCTAGAGAATTCAGTTCTTTATTGAAATGGTCTTTTTAATGTCATCTTTAATTTAATCAGATAGTGTCATCAAAATAACATTTACTCTATTACTGCAAATTCCCTGCATTATTAACTAGTGTAACTAGACAAAAAAAAAAGATGGTACAAACCCCCATGGACGTATAGACTAACTGTAAAAATGGCTACAGCTCATAGACATTCTATATTTAATTTGCAGTTTCAAAGCACTCTCTATGGAGAGGTTTTATGGTTCTGAAATAATTTAAAAATACACTTTCCTACAATTCATAGCAGGTAGGTATTTTATTTTATTTTTCACCAGTTTGGGAAGTCATGGCATCTTGTAGTTCCCCCGAGTGGGTGGAATGGTGGTCTGTTTTTTCAATAGCAGTACATGTGTCTCTCTTCAAACGTGGTGGTCCATTCCCACACCAGGACTAACACAGCCATAGATTTCCTAGTCATCTTTTGGCATCCTCAAAACTACAAATAAAAAGCACATGATGTCTGTGGGTGTCATCAGGATCTAGTTCTTTATATGAAGAATACCAGAGCATCAATGCCAGTTAGTTTGATTAGAACATTCTGGTCAGGCTGGGCGGTGGTGGTGCATACCTTTAATCCCAGCACTCGGGAGGCAGAGGCAGGTGGATCTCTGTGAGTTCGAGGTCATCCTGGTCTACAGAGTGAGTTCCTGGACAGGCTCCAAAGCGACACAGAGAAACCCTGCCTCAAAAATCAAAAACAAAATAAAACAAAGAACATTCTAGTCGTGGTTGGGGTAGGATCTACGCACTGGAAAGCCCTATATAATTACAAAGATCTCCTTCTGGGTGGGAGCAGGGGTTCCGTGGGTCAGAACAATGACTGTACAAGCATGAGAACCTGAGTTCAAATCCCCACAGCCCACATAAAAAGGCAAATTTAGTCATTCTTGTGCTTGTAACACCTTCCGGTGCTGGGGGAGGAGTGTTTCGTAGAGACAGGTGGATAGCTGGGGTTTGCTCTTCACTAGCCTAGCCCTAGATTCCCTGACAAACCCTGTCTCGAGTGAATAAAGCCGAAGGCAATAGATCAAGACAATCACGGTCTCCTCTGACTTCTACATGTGATCATGAGCCTGTGCAAAGGCTCACAACCTGTGTGCAGACACATGCACATACACCACACACATCACACACATGCGCGTACACACAGGTGCATGCACACACACAATCATTTTTTAAATGTCTTGATTCAAAACAAAAGTGTGATCATTGCACTCCGTTCTGCGGGTTCCACATAGCCCTGTGGGAAGAACTCCAGGCTGGGTGGTAGAAGCACTGGGTTCAGAACCCTAAGGTGTCTGTTACTTCTTGATTTTCTCATCTGTGGATAGCAAGCCATTTGCTATGGAAGTCGTCCAATGTTTTTAAAATGCTCATCTGCTGACTTTTCCTTGAGATCAGTAATGCCATCTTCCAATCTGACGTTCTATCAGAACTTGCCACTAGCTATTTCTTCATACAATGTGAAAGTAATACAGCAACAGAGCACACATCTGCTTCAAGGTTCTCAGTCTTCTGGTTACAGGGAAATCCTGTTCCTGGAATGATGTCGGGCAAACTTACAAAAGCGAGTATCGATATAAATTCACTTATTTTTTTTTAACCAAATCATGTATTTTACCTGTTGCTTTACTTGCCATCTGGTGCTGCCAACTGCTGTGTAGGGTCCTAAAAGGCAAAAGTAGACAAGGGGAAGATCTCTGTCTGATGGAACTTGAAGTCTATTAAGGGAGACAAACGTTCGACAAACTATGAATTGTGAAGCACTTCAGGTGTTACAATGGAAATTGTGAGGGTTAGCCGTACATACATTTCAGTGACCCATCCATCCACCCATCCACCCATCCACCCATCCATCCATCCATCATCCATCCATCCATCCATCCCCATCCATCTATCCATCCATCCACCCACCCATTCATCCATCTATCCATCCACCAATCCATCCACCCACCCACCCACTTATCCATCCATCCATCCATCTATCCATCCATCCATCCACCCACCCATCCATCCATCCATCCATCCATCCATCCATCCATCCATCCATCCATCTATCTACTTCCAGAATGTCAGAAACAGTCTTGATAATTCTCTAAGTGATATCAAGGCAGATTTCTGGGGTGAAGATGGAAGAGCTGATTAAGATTTGCAGAAATAACACAGTAGATGTCATGAAACCTGATGAGACCCTAGACAAACATCATATAAAAAGGTCAGATACACACAATAATGAATCTAAGACAAGAGGGAAAAGGAAGATCTATGAATAGACGAGTGTGGTACATGGTGGGTCAGGCATTGAGTGAGCAGGCAGGCATATATGTGTAGAGGTGCACATATATACACATGTAGTGAAAGCCAAAGGTGTCATTCAGTTCCTTTTATCTTTTGAAATATCATCTCTCATTGGATGGGAGCTCACCCAGTTAGGTAGGCTAGCTGTACTGCAAACTTTTCTCTATCTCCTCAGTGCTAGGATTACAAGAATTCATCACCATGCCCAGACATTTAAAAAATATTATTTTTTGACAATAACATAATGTATATGCTTCATTCTTGTCACACTCGTCCTGATCACTGTCTCTTACACCCCTCCCATCCCCACCAACCCTTCCCCCCAAGTCCCCATCCCATTTCTCTGTGTTCTTGTTTGGTTTTCATCTTTATCTTGTGATCCACTTGTTTTAACCAGGGTCTCCCCAATGGGCGTAGGTGTGGAGCTACCCACCGAAGCTTGAGTAACTCACCAGCGTGCTGACTTTTTACTGTAGGTTCTGGGGTTTGAACTCAGGGCTCCATGCTTGCTGGGCAAGCACAGTATCAATGGAGCTATTTCCCAGCTCCAGACTGGCCGAGAGACTAACGAGTTAGGACAGCTGTCGCAGGGTGGGTGATAAGGTGTGAAGATGTAAATCTTGGAGCAAGGGCTTAACTGAGGTGTGAACTTCATGACCCCCATGTTCAAGATGGAAAATTTCTGGTGCTGGAGTTGTCATTCATGACCCCAAACTGGCTAGCATGTAAGTCATAGCTCAGAGATGCCTTGCCTCCAACTAGGGTAAACAGAAGACAATGGACCAGAGCTTTCCACCTTGAGTATGTGTTTTACACTCCATATACAATTTCCAGCTTGTTGCTGAATGTCTGGCTGTCATTGCCCATTATTTAGCTAGATAGACTTCTTCTTATCCAGCGGGAATACATCGGTGAAAGGAGACTGCCCCACATGGAGAGCAGTCACTAGATTCGCGCTCAGGTGACTGGGGATTGCAGCAACTGTTTCATGTTGTTGCCTTTATCACAATGGAGGAAGTACAGCCAAGATCTAGCAGATACTGCTTGATTCATACCTGGATCAGATCCAGTGGTAAGGAAGAAAGAAATGCCCTTTTCTCTCCAGATTGTATGGTCCAGAGAGACAGAGAGCTAAACAAGGAAATGCTATATGGCACAATAGCCACCAACTTTTCCAGAGTCACCAGTTACTGGGTTGAGCGACTCGCTAGCAGAGATCCGCAGAGTCAATCCCGAAAGACTGTGTTTGGTTTTGAGTTCTTTTCTACCAGGCTACCTCATTTGTTTCGTTTCTTCCTGTTAATCCACCGCTGTCTTTGATCGAATCTTTGCCGCTGAGGCTATTGTTGTTCTATACAAGCAGAGCTCTTTGGAAGGCTTTATGTTCAAAGAACTTCACAATGGATGGGCTTTGCTTTGGTACCCAAATCCTCTCAGCTTCCTGGAAACAGAAGAATCCATAGTGTATTCTCCAGAGAGTATCTTGGGGGAAAGACATTACTCACTTGTAATTGGCCGTCTCAGAAAGTAATCAGCTCCATAGATCTGTGCTGGCTGACCTGCAGACTCAAGGGACTCAGGTGTTTCCTATTAAAGGTACGCATTCCCTGAAAAACAGTCTCAAGTCAAGCATGGTATCATGGTATCATTCTCTACTAAGGTCCAAGTGGTCCTTTGTGTAGGATGCTGATAGCAGACAACCAGCTGGTATACGTTACTGAGACCAATGAAAGAAATGACTATTATAAGTGTTCTGAGATTTTTTTATGATATTAATATAACTGTATTGACAGTTATATAGGTGAATATGGATAATTTGTTATGGTTGCTGCAAAACTACTTGAGATAGAAGGACTTATTTTTTTGAACATCAAAGAAAATCTCTGGGATGACAGATAAATATATTAAGTAGCTATATAGTTATGAAATTGATGGGTGCACAAATGGGTGGATAGGTAGATGTATATATGGATAGATGCAAGAATATATGGACAGGCAGGTGGATGTATATACAGACATATGGAGGGATGGCTGGGTGGATAGGTGCATAGATGAACACATGGATGAATAGATGAATGTATACATGGATACTCGGATGGATAGATGGATATGCAGATGAATGGATTACAGATAGATGCATGTATGGAGAGATGGACAGATGTATGCATGGTGGGTACATGGATGGGTGCATGGATGGATGCATGCATAGGTGCTTGGATGCATGGATGGGTAAGCCATGTTTGGATGTGTGGTAGGCGGGTATACGGATAAATGGTTAGCTCAGCGGATGGTGGAGGAGTGGGTTGATGGAGAGGATGGATAAAGAAATTAATGAAGGGTCTGCTTTCCTAAAGGGGCTGTTTACAAAAAGTCCTTGATCATGAAACTAAAAAAATATTAAATATAAAAATAATTTTATATTTAATTTATTTTAGTTTAGTTAGTGTGCATGTGTGTGTATGTATTTATACAATGTGTATGTGGCTGCCCACACAAGAAAAGGGTGTAGACTCCCCTGGAGCTAGAGTTACAAGTGGTGGTGAATGGCCTGGCATAGGTGCTGGGAACCCAACTCTGGTCCTCTGAAAAGCACTAGTATTCGAACTGCAGAGCCAATCCTGCAGCTTTTTATGTACAAGACAGTGCCCCATGTAATCTTTTTCAAAAATAACCATGTTCTGGGGCTTGCTTCCAGATATTTGGATTCAGGGGGTCTAGAGAGGACCAAGGAGGCTTTGTATTGAGTGAGCGCCCCAAGTGCTCCTAGTGCTGGCCATTCCCTGCCTTCCACCTCTACTCTCACCTCACATCTCTGTCTCCTTCCCTGCTGATGCAGCAGATGGCATCTCGAGATTCGAAACTGCGTGTATTTAGAAGGCTCTGTTTTCAAATATGTGCTAAAGCAAGGCAGGGGGATTAGAGTAGACCCAGTAACCAGGTTTTCGTGGCCAGAGACAACTCTTCTATGCCCAACAGGGCTATCTGCCAGGATGCTACTGAGGCAATTACTGATATGCCTTTTGTCTGTGACCCATTGGTCAGGCCAAGGAGAAACTTTGGAAAGAGGAACACAAAACATTTGCCCTCTAAACTGAGCTGTCTTCTGGAACAGGGAGGGGGAAGACAGGCCTCTGATAAGGGCATCTACCCTACAGATGAGTCTCTGTGTGCAGCATATTAGAGTCGGCTTCTCTCTGTATTCTGACCACACAGTTTGACACCAGAGGGTGAATGCTTGGGATCAGAGAGATGTATTTTTATTTGTTTGGAGGGAACCTAATTGTAAAGCAAAGGATGAAAAGACTCTGGGGCTACTGGCCAAGGCCAGGAGGCTGAGGAGTGTCACATGCTCACGGTCTCCTTTCAGGCCAACCTGCCCTCAAAAGATGACAGCCCTTCTCTGAGGAAGTACGATTGCTGCTCATTGCATGTAAAGGCTTAAATAATGTATTCTGTCAGACAGTTCTCCGAAATGATTTTCCAAGTGAATGCATCAGAAAGTGCCTAGAAAGAATGCCTGGCACAGAAGAGAAGGGCATTGAGAAAATGGGAGCCATTTGAGTCAGAATTTACAGAGATGTATCTTACCTGTGGGGAGATATTCACATTAGAGGCACAGTTCCGCGAGGTGTTGACTTACTAATGTACCCATGTAAACACATCCTGGATCTAGACATGGGGCACTGCCAGCACTCCCTTTTTCAGCCATAAGGCCCCTCACCATGAAGAACTCTTCTGATTTCTAGACTGTCTTTTTAAGTTATTTTTTTTTAGTTATCTTAGTTATTTTTAATTATTTTAAAGATTTGCTTTTTTTTAATCTGTGTGTATATGTGTGCACGTGAATATGAATGTAGGTGCCTACAGAGTCCAGAGGAGGGTGACAGGTCCCCTACAGCTAGAGCTACAGCCTGTTGTGAGCTGCCCAGCATGGGTGCCGAGAACCAAACTTAGGTTCTCCCAAAGACCAGCAAGAGCTCTTAACTGCTGAGCCCGCTCCCCAGCCCCATAGATCATCAGATTCTGACCTTGAGTGCCAGATAAATGGAATCCAATGGCACAGCTTCTTTCCTCTCTTGCCGCCCCTGTTTATGGCCATCCTGTTGCAGGCCTCTCCCACAGTATTTCATTCTTTATTGCCATGTAGTATGCCATTCTCCCAACAGTCTGTTACCGTGAAATACTTCACTCATACACACAAGATGAAAGCACTATATATTACACCTGCACCACCTACGTCCTGTAAATGATGCTTCTCTCTACCTGTATCTCTGCCTGCTTATCCATCCCTCTACCTGCCCATCAATCCGCCTTCCTCTCCCAGTCCATTGCAGACAGTAGTCGCTTCTCTTTTAAACACTAAAGCAGGCGGATTGTGATTACACTATCCACCCAGAGTCAGGACTTTGCCTATGGTGGTTGTGCTAGGATGTGCCCTTTCCCCCAATAATTTCAGCGATGTAATGTTAACTCTATTAAGAGCCAATGTGTATTGAGTCTGGATGTTGTACCAGGCGTTGCACTAAGTATCAAACTCATATGTATGTGTTGTCGCTTGTGTTTTAAGATGCAGAAGCTTAGCCTCAAAGGACTCGATTTGCTGAAGTTCACAGGGAACTTGAATCAGCTGTAAGTGATGGATGTTTTTCCAAAGCCAGCCACCCTCATGGGGGTCCCCTGAACTGGGTTTCATTTGGGTCTTCCTTGCCAGTTCCATCTTTGCCTCTTAGTAGTTGGAGCCTCAAGATCATGCACCAGTAACACAAAGACAATTGTAACAGTGCTTTAAAAATCGCTGCTGATGGGCCCTCCAGATGGCTCACTGGGTATGGCCCCTTGCTGAGCAAGCCTGACAATCCCAGTTTGATTGATTTCCAGATTCTAAGGTGGAAGGAGAGAACAGACTACTGAAAGTCATCCTTTGACCCCCATACTTGCGCCGTGACATGCATGTGCCTGCATTTGTACCTCCCCCACACAGTAATAATAAATAAAAAATGTTTAAATTACTGTTGATCACTGACTGGATTTTACAATGCCTAGTAAAATATCTGCCAATTCAGGTTTACAGTCTATGCTTTCCGGTGAAAGACTCTTAGGTTGTTACTGTCCATAGAACAAGCCATGCTGCTCCCTCCAGTGCTGCTGTGAGTTTCTGTGTCTCTGTTGAGGCATCATCCTGGTCCCACTGTGGTATCATCCTAGCTAAGCAGCTCTCTCTACAAACAGGGGCCCTGTTCCTGTTTCCTTGATCACTAACATTATTTCTGGGAACTTATTATTTGTTTGATGCTATTGTGGGCATAGGAGAAGTCCCTAGATTAACACTATTACGATCGGATGAAGCAGGTGATCTAATCTGGAGTCAGATTGCTCTAAAATAAAACAGAGCTGGAGGAGGGAGGAGCGGTGCTTGGGCGCTGAGCCCGAGAACAGGTATGGAAAAGTTATCTGCAGGGAGATCTGCCTGCCTCATCAACTCTGGATGGATATGCTGTGTGATTAGGCCTCAGAACAGAATGCTTTCACACTTGCCTTCTTTTCTTTTCCGTGAGCTAAAACCCCCAGCATTATCTGCTCAATTGAGACATTAAACCCACAAAGAGAACATATTTTTTTTTCCATGTGCAGAAAATGATTCAGAAGAATCAGAAGAAAAAGCAGAACCAGTTCAGTTTTCTTGAGGCACTGCCTTAAAAGACTGTGGACTAGAAGAAAATTCAGGCATACCCCAAAGTAAATTGCACATGATTACATGGACTAGAACCAAATGGAAAATGTCAACTGATACTTCTTTTTATTTTCCATAGTTTTCCATAGTGCATCCTGAGCCTGGTATCTAAACATACTTGAATTTTATTCTATAGAAATTTCTATTTTGTTTTTCACTTTTACACAATATTTTATGATATTATTGACACTTCATGAGTTACCTTGTTTTGTTTGTTTTCTTATTTATTTATTTATTTATTTATTGGGAGGGGTCATGGCACTTTTTTTTTGAAGACAGAATTTCTCTGTAGCTTTGGAGCCTGTCCTAGAATTAGCTCTTGTAGACCAGGCTGGCCTCGAACTCACAGAGATTTGCCTATCTCTGCCTCTTGAGTGCTGGGATTAAAGGCGTGTGCCACCAGCGCCCATGTGGATCCCAGAAAATGGAACTCCGGTCTTCAGGCCTAGAAGCAAGTGTCTTTACCTGCTGAGTCATCTTTCTAACCCTTGTTTTTTGGTTTTTGTTTGTTTGTTTGTTTAAGGCAGAGTCAGACTCTGCAGCTCAAACTGGACTGTAACTTACTATGTGGCCCAGGCTGTCCTCAAACTCATAGCAGTCCTCCTGCCTCAGCCTTCCAAGAGCTGGGATTGGAGGTATAAGCTACCACACCTGGTATGAGGTTCATTTTTAGTAATGGCTATTCCCTATTCTTTTCTTTTTGGTATATTTTTGTTGTTTATTTCTTGAAGTACTGGGATACCACCCAAGGCCTTGCATAGTCTAAGCAAAGGATCTACCACTGAGCTGCATCTCTGAACTTTTTCTCTTTATTCAGAGACAGAGTATAACTGTGGAGATCAAATTGGCCTAGAATTTCAAATCCTCTTGCCTCAGACTCTGGAATGGCTGAGGATATAGGCTACACCTCAACATCATATTCTTGGCCTATTTTTTGTTTGTTTTTGGTTTTACTCTTTGTTTTTAAGATCGATTTATTTTGCTCTGTATGTAGGGTGTTTTGCCTGCACACATGTCTGTGCATAACATGCCCGCAGCTCTCACTAGATGCCAGCAGAGGGAGGCAGATCCTCCAGAACTAGAGTACAGATGGTTGTGAACTGCCCTGTGGGAGCTGGGGATGGAACCTGGGCCCTCTGAAGGCGCAGTCAGTGTGCTTAACTCTGGAACCATCTCTATAGACTTCTCTATGTCGAGTTTTTGTTTGTTTGTTTGTTTAACTATTCCATTTTTATTGACAATTTACTTTGCTTCTGTCTTTTATTTTACTAAAATAAGGCTAAGCAAACATGCCAAGATAAATATATACTCTTTCATTATTTTCCAAGGTCAGGTTTTTCAAAACTTGGAATATGGAGTAAAAGAGGGTAAACTTGTCAAAGGACCTTAAGTCATTACAGGGTTCTTTTCATGGAAAATGGTTTTCTGGGTTCAGATTCTGTGAGCCTCTTACCCGTGCTTGTGGACATTAACTGCTCTGCACCTCAACTTCCAAGCCTGGTAAGTGGAGAAAACGAGGGTTCCCCATCATGGAATTGTTTGGGGGACTGTATGAATTTCCAGATGTCCCATCAGCAGAGTGGGTCTGGTGTAGACTGAGTCCACAGTATCTAGCACATAAATTTAAAAACTCATTAATTGTCATTATTATTGTCACCAGGAGGTCTGTGGACCGCACCAGCCACTCACACCCTTCCTTCCAAATCTTCTGTTTTCGTCCTCCCCTTCTAAGCGCTTCCCCCACAGTGATTCACCAGCCCCTGAGATGTGTGGTAAATGGTTCAGCTTGTTTCCTCCTGTTCACCTGTGTCTCCAGGGAGGCCCAAGAGTGCCTAGTGGTATTTGGAAGGAAAGAGTTCAGTCCGTGTCCCGAGTTCTGCCCGACCCGAACTCACGCAGCCCTCAGGGGACGATGGGCCCTGTCCATCCTCCCCCTTCCCTTACCCAGCCAGGCTTTCAAAAGCAACTGATAGATGATGATTGTGATCTCTCCCCCACGTCATCCAGACTTCCAGAGTCAACCGAATAGAGGGGGGAAAAGCCAGAACTAGAGTCACACTGAAGATCAGGTTTCCATTCTCATGAAGGGTCACCATCTGTGAGGAGCTGGCCAAGAGGTCCCCAGCTGTGAGTTTGGTGAAAGAGGGAAGGAGTAGCTTGGTTAGGAGTTCTGCGAGAAGCCATGTTGCAGTGCCCTGAGGGCGGACACCTAGCTTTAGAGGAGGAAGAAGTCTGGTGATCTAGAACCTTCTCTCCTCAGCCTGCTTCAGTTCTCAGCCCTCACTTTGTACTTAGCACACAGTCTAAGACCTTAAATGTTAAGTTTGTGAGTATGGACCCTTCCTTCTACTCTCCCGCGTTCTCTAAGATCAAAGTGTGGGTCTTTCTCAGCTCTCTTTGTTTCTACTCTTAAGCCTTCGTACCTGACCTGTAGGGCAGGATCAATGTGCAGGAATGAATGAATGAACAAATGAATGCAGGAGGAGGCGATTTCCAGACTAGCCCCAAACCATTCTCCTAGCCTTCTCCAAGCCTAGGGGATGATGCTCTCCAACCCTAGACAGGAATAACATGTTCTGAATTCTGGACACAACGAGCAGATGGGCAGAAGTCCTCGTAGCTAATCCATAGGGAGGTTAGGTCCTAGATGTGACCAAACAGTTCCCCAGCAAGCCCCTGCCAGTGTCACAGACCAGTCTTCTGGGATTCCACTCCGTGTCATAATTTACATGCGTACGGGCATCGTCAGCCTGTCTTAATTTCCTGTGTAAAGTCTACCACCAAAGCCATAGGGCCACCTTTTCCTAAGGCCCCCGTGGACAAGTGCAGGACGCCCACAGCAGGCGCAGACCCCAGCTGCAGAAGCTGATGACCAGCCAGGCAGAGTGCGTGCATCCTGCGTGCCTCCCTCCCTGTCATCCTCCTTTTTTCCAACTCTGCTCATTGGTTTTGAAATCATTAGTATGGTGAAGACGAAAGCTATCGGAGATCGCTCCCAGATTGTTTCGTTTTATTATGTTCAATTGGATTGGATCCGAGCCATTTGCAGAGCGCAGGATTACCATAAGAAGGGACTTGGGATGTTTGTCACATAACCCCTTTGTGGGTGAAGGCAATGAAGACTTTCAAGTCAAACTGACCGGACTAAAAGGGAAACCGTGTGTCTCAACAGGCCACACGACAGCTTCCATGACAAGACTCTTCATGTCGTGTTTGTTTTGGTTTTTGTCTCTTTGTTTTGTTTTGTTTTCTTCTTTTAAATTTAGTTTTGTTGGAGGGGGATGTTGAAGGGCAGAGGGCAGATTTGGGGGGGACAGGGAGATAAATGGGATCACAATGCATGACGTGAAATCCACAAAGAATCAATAAAAATTAAAAGAAGAGGCCGGGCGGTGGTGGCGCACGCCTTTAATCCCAGCACTCGGGAGGCAGAGGCAGGTGGATCTCTGAGTTCGAGGCCAGCCTGGTCTACAAGAGCTAGCTCCAGGACAGGCTCTAGAAACTACAGGGAAACCCTGTCTCGAAAAACCAAAAAAAAAAAAAAAAAAAAAAAAAAAAAAAAAAAATTAAAAGAAGAAAAAAGAGAGAAAAGAAATCGAACTGCCCAGTCCTTTCCCCTATTTTAACTTTTTAGTTTTATTTGTTTGTTTAATTTTATTTAGTGTGTATGTGTGCATACATGGAGTGTACACATGAGTGTCACAGCAAATTTGCGGAGAAGTCAGGGGGCCACCTGGGGGAGTCAGTTCTCTCCTTCCACCATGTGGGAAGCAGGGAGTCAGGAATTCACAGCCTCTATGCAGCTGGTCCTAGTGGTTTGGGTATTAGTTCTCATGGCAATTTCTAAAATGTTCCTTAGGTACTTCATAGTCCAAAATCAAAGTTGACTTCTTGCCCAGCAGGAGTCCAATAGGTCACCTGGAAGCCAATTGGTGTGGGCAAGAGGAAGGCTAACGAAGTAGGCCAAGGCCATGACTCCGTGAACACGAGAAGGGAAGAGCGCCCTGTGCTCATGTCATGTATGAGTTACTTTATATGTTGCTGTGGCAAACTAATTGGCTGAAACAACTTAAGGGAGGAGGGTTTCTTTTTGAGGAGACAAGCATGTCTTCCTGGCAGGGAAAGCACGGAGTGAAGAAGCGTGAGGCTTAGGGTCCCTTTGTGTCCCAGTAAGTTTGGGAGGATGCTGGTGCTCCTTGCAGGGCTTTCCATTCGATCTTGGATCCTAGCCCATCAGATGGTGTTGCTGACACTCAGGGTGGGTTTTCCTTTAAACCACTCTGGAAGCAATCCCTGTAGACGCACTTCTGGGTGATTCCAGGTGATTCTAGATTCAAGTTGGCCATGAAAATTAATCATTGCAAGTCCCCATGTCAAATGGAGTAAATGATTCCTTGAAGGGAAAAAAAAAGATATTGAGTGAGCCCAAGCTTCATAGAATGTTCCCTGGAATTCTTTGTGTCAAGTTCAGGCATTGCGTGTTAGCCTTCTCTTATGAGTTTAGATTCAGAAGCTTAGCCAATGATTTTACAGGCATATTTACCAAATTGCATTTCAGTAGAACACTGGCAAGAAACAGACAGCCGTTTCTCCTCTCAGGACCCTAGTTTTCCCATCAGTGCAATGGGGATGATGGCGCAGGCGCAGCAGATGCTTCATGGAGCTCCACCAGGGCTCACCTGCTGTTGACAGGGAACCATCTCCTGCCACCAGTCTGTGTAACTGAGAAAGGTTTCTTCTTACCACCCTGCTCCCCAGCCTGCAGCCCTCAGACCTCTCTGGAGAGAACAAGTCGTTGTCCCCCATGCAAAGCCAAGTCCTGTGGCAAAGCCGTGTCATCTCCAGATGAAACGCAGGTCCCCAGGGGTCATCAGCTGCTGCGCCAGGGAGAGGGGCATTCAGACAAAGAGCCAAATTTGAATGCATGTAATGTTGCTGTTTGTACCCTTGGATGCTTAAGACATCTGCTGGGAGTCTCACACTGTAAATGAGCGGGGAGAGGATCCAGGAGAGCTTTATTATCTGTGAGGCGCTAAGTGAGTGCCACATATTTCCAAGCTGGGTCTTAATCAGGCATATTTATATCTGTAATATTTTAGACATTAAAAGCAATACTCACCGGAAGGATGTCAGCGAACTGGGGGGCGGAGGGGGCAAAGGAACCTGAACCCCGAAGAGGAGCTGGCTGCTCATCACTGCAGGGACCAGCTAACAGACTGAGGGTTGTCGGCAGGTGTCTACATGGTTAATCTACATTAAATGGCACGTGTCAGAATGGAACATGCTGCCATGTGTTTCTGTTTCAGCTACATAGCCTGTTTTTCTCTTTCCCTCCCAGCTCAGCCCTCCTCCCCGCCAGCGGGTCACCAACATCTCTCACTTTATCCTTTAGTTCTTTCTGCTTCACGATTCAGGGGAAACCTAGAGGAAAAAAAAAATGGTTCTTTAGTTTAATTAATGGTGAACTTCGAACAGGCCCATTTAATAAATCTGTTCTCTGGACTTAACAAGTCGCTTTGCCTTCAAGGGCCTCCCGTCATTTTATTAGCCACAGAGTCTCCCCGAATAATTGACAAAAACCACAGGTAAGGACGGAGCCCCGTAATTGATTCGTAAGATCTCTCCCTCCGAACCCACCGAAGAGTTAATTATTTTTCCTGCAGTTGGGACTCAGCTGTTATTTCTACTGGGATTAAACAGCTGTCAGCATTGTTAATGGCATCAGATTCACACATTAAAATCCTTTCGCTCTCTTCTGAACGCGGAAAGCGGGGTGGCGGGCGGCGGACATCTCTGCCACAGTCCCTTAGTGAAGGAGTTGAAAGTCTTAGGAAAGATAACAGCCCTATTACAAAACCACAGACCGGAGCTCCTGTTGATGGGATCTCATAATGAGTAATTAAGCCGCCATGCAGAAAGTCTGGCTGTCAGGGTGGCGTTTGGTGTCGGCTTTCCCTGGTGGAAGCAGCTGGGGAGACCAGGGCTGGGCAATAAAGGGAAGAATTCTTTTAGAATTATTCTAGAAGTAGCCTCACATTTGAAGAAAAAAAAGCGAAAGAAAACAAAAACAAAGCTACAGAGCCAGGAAATAATGAACAAACTCAAAAGGAACTCGGAAATGTCCTTGGAGTATCTGCCACCTTCTTCAAGCAACTGTAACAGTGTGGGGAAAGAGGAAGCCTAGGAAGTGCTTTCTCTCCTCCCCACTCCCCATTCTGTGACAGTGTCCTGCTGTCCATCCCCCGCCCCCTCCTGAACTTGCTGTGAGTCTCTAGCTCAGGAGTGCTGGGATCACTGGAATGAGCGGCTCCGGGGCTCTGTACAGTAGACGAGCGCTCAGCCAACAGAGCAGATTCTCTAGTCCTGTTTCTCTTTGTCTCTTTCCTTGAGGTCTCTATCTTGTCTTCCCTTTCCCGCACAGACACCAGCTTCTGCAGAGTCTTAGGAAAGTGTGTGTGTGTGTGTGTGTGTGTGTGTGTGTGGCGGGGGGGGGTCCTCAGAAGCTGGCTCCACTCGAATGTGTAGCCTCTTTTTCCAGAATCAGATTGAGGGTGATGTAGTGACCCCATAGCAGGGAAAAATCATAAGCCAAGATAAACTCCCCCTCTCCATATATGTATAAATAAAACTATGTGATGCACACGGAGTTCATTAACAGTTTGCTTTGCTTTTTGTTTAGAGCAAGCTTAGCTATTACTGGACTTTAGGGCCTGTGGTGAGGTGATGGCAGTCCAGCCCAAAGAGTAGGGCCCAGTGTTCTGTGGGGAGACAATATAGTGTGTAAGCTAGCACATGATCAGACCCCCAGCCTGCATCTGGGCTGTGATATAGCTTCCCACGCTCTTCCCTCTTCGGGATGGGGTATTTAGATTGTAAGATTCAGAGCTTGGAATCAGAGGCAATTTACTCTCCTGGCCCCTCTTCCACCTAAGGCCCCTGGGAGGCTTCTATCAGCGACTTCTGACTTTGATCAGTTGGGTTCTATCAGCAACTCGCTGAAATTCCTGAGAGCCCTGTAGACACACAGAGCTGGGTGGGTTCGTGGAATGGACACTTTTCGGAGAGATCTTTACTGAGTGTGATCAGGCCTCTCACAGTAGCCTTGTTGGACCGCTGCTTCTGTGGCTCCTTGTTCCTGTTCCAGGCTCAATCTGATGGGCTTGGAAAGTGATCCAGTGGGTAAGAGCGTTTGCTTTGCGAGCATGAGGTTGTGATTGGGATTCCTAGCACCCACTTCAAAGCCAGATAAGGCCAGTGCGCTGGGAAGGCAGAGACAGGAGGATTGCTGGGACCTACTGGTCTTTCAGGTCAATGGAAAAAGTGAGGAACTATTTGTATCCTTCAGATTTAGTGAGAGAACCAGTCAAGGGGATAAAACAGAGAGTGACAGAGAGGACACCTGATTTACACCTCTGTCCTCTTGTATGCCTGTTCATGGGCATTCGCTTCCACCCCACACACATGTGCGGGAGCATGCGTCTCTCACTTCCATCCCACACACATGTGCACAAACATGCATCTCTCTCTCTCTCTCTCTCTCTCTCTCTCTCTCTCTCTCTCTCTCTCTCTCTTTCTCTCTCTCTCTACACACACACACCTGAAAGGTGTGGCTGCCAGACACTGCACCCACTGAAAAACCAGTGTCATTAAACCTCCTAACTGTGAATGCTCTGATCACGGGTGCTCAAATGGAGTCCATTTTGTTTCCCTCCACCCACCCCCCACCTTCAGAGGACATTTAGCCATACCTGAAGACATTTTGGATGGTCACAGCTCTGGAATGGAGCAGGGGGTCTGAGATGCTCCTGGCATCTAGGGCACATCATCTAACACAGAGAACAATTTCTCTCAACAAAGGGGATGCTCAGATAAAGGGCCTCTAACATGGAGTGTTCCCCAAACTCTCATGTGATGTTGCCTCCTGCTCCCAGGAGCCTTCCACACATGATTTCCTTGCTTGCTGCCACCCAGGAAATCCGGATGCTGCAGGGATATCTGGCATCTCTTCTCTTTATGCCCTAGCTTCATGTCTATGTCTGTGCTTTACAAATTATAGGAGTTCGGTTGTTTGTCCACACTTGCTAAAAGTCAATGTTGATGGCTCTAGAAGTAAAATGCATACCCTGAATAAGGGCTTTGTATGCAGACAGCAGGGAGTCAGCTGAACTTGTGAGCTAGGGGATATAGTGCTGGGCTTCTGCCATAAAACTGCCTGGCAGTCATGGAGAACAGATAAGACTTATGGCCCTTCAGGCCCTGTAGAACCCTTGGTCTAAGGACCCAATCTTCTCTTTCAACTTTGCCAGCTCCTATATGTGATCTGTCCCTCAACCCTCTGCCCAGCACTGGCACCCTCCTGCCCGTTACCCCACAGTGCTTGGAAATTTTGTGAAGCCCCTTTGTCAGAATGCCAGAACCTTCCCACAGTAGATTTGGTTAGTGTCCCCCACCTCAGGTCCTGGAACATTGAAAACTGTATTATTCCATTTGTGCGGCCTTAACAACACCTCTTCGTTGTACACTCTTGCATGCGCCCCCCCCCCACTTCTTGGCACAGTGTAGAAAGTCAGTAGTTATTTTTTTCCCTCGGGTGAAGAAACGGACCTGTGAGCAGATGACTGAACGGATGAGTGGATATAGGCTTTTGTCCTTGCAAAACTCCGTGTACCCTTTAATCTTAACAGCATCTCTGAAACACACCTACCTCTTTCTGTTCTTCATTTTCAAGTAGTTTTGAAATGAGAACCAAGCGGCAAACTTTGCCTGTGGTACCCTGGGTCCTCACCCACTCCTAGCACTCGGGTTGTGCAGTCAGAATCTCAGATCCGGAGCGTGTGACGTGTGTGGCTCTGTGACTAATGGAGCCACCCAGCACACTGTGGTGGAGCCTGAACAGACGACCAAGTAAGCAATGTCTGAAGGGACCCAGGAAGCAAGGCAGGAAAGGCATGGTGTGGGAATATGGAAAAGAAGCATTAACTTGGGTCCATCTGGGTCTCCTTCACGGAGGTCCATCCTGGAAGCAGCCTGGCTACACATTTCCAAGTTTTAGCATCTGTACCAAAGAAGAGGAGATGGGCCCTTGGACTAATGTGATGCCAAAACCAAACAACAGAAAAAAAATACCCGATCTTAACAGATAATATTTGGTCTTGCTTACACTAGGTCTTTCTACCAGAAATACTATTTCAGATGTCCCCTGCCATGGGAATCAGTCTTACTGGGTCTCCATTATGCTTGGTTCAAATGGAAAATGAAGGGCAGCAGGTTGAATCATCTGAGATGTGTGTTGCTTCCGCCCCTGCCCAGGACCCCTGCACAACCAGAAACCAAGTGCTTGGCTGACAGCTGTCTTCCTTTTCTGCTTGCTTTATTATTTTTTATCTAGCATGTCAGTCCATTGAGAAATATCATCTGACCAGAGGCAGTCAGGTGTCACCTAAGACTCATGTTCTTGTCAATGGCGCTATCTGTGCTGCCTCCACGCAGTTCTGGGAAGCTGCTCTGTGTCCTACGGTCCGAAAGGGTTGACTTTATTCCCTTTACAGGTCTCTGATACTAGTGTTTGTTTGAAACCCCACTCCCCCCCACAAGATACAGTCTAACCCAGGAGTTCAAGAACTAGAGGTCTGAAGGAAGAGGAGGGCATAGGAGAAAATGGTGCAGGCTCTGAAATCTATGTGCCCACCCTTGGCGAAGTAGCATCCATTTAGGATCCTCTGAAGACCCCACATAACTCCAGATGGCATTGATTTGCCTGGTTAGTTATGACCTCAGAACTTCTTGCGCCTCCACTATTTCTGCCCCAGCCCTCAAGCAAAGCAACAGGCAGAATGTGGGTAGGGATCAGCTCCAGAAGCCTGCCCCTCGCCTTAGCTCGCCACTATGTTCTCACAAGAGCCTTTGCTTCATCCATTTTTCTTAGAGCACTTCCGTTCCCTCTTCGTCCAACAGCGATCCTCTGCTTTTTCCTCTAAGCATGGAGCCTCCTGGCATTAGAAAAAAATGCTTGTCATGGCGGAGCATCTGGAAGACAAAAGAGGAAACAGAAGTGAAACAAACCATTCCCGCTCCCAGCAACGCCCTCTGTATGGGATTCATTTGTTCGCTCATTTTGAGTCTTTTTCTTTTCCTGTCATATTAGTTGGGCATTGGTTTGCATCTCAGTAAAAACTACTGTTATTAGCATACCACTGTCAATGACAAGTTAAGAACATATGTCTCTTCCAGGGCAGGCGGCTGGGGACACTCTTCTTCTGAGGTGCTTGGATGCTAAGGCAGGGGGTCTCTGCCAGCTTTGGTACAGAACTGTCTTAGCTACAGGGGAGGATTCTTTTCCTCCTTAAATCAGTTGGCATTGGCTGAGGTTCCTGTAGGGGAGTCTAAACGGGATCTTCCCAGCCTGGAAGGGAGAGACTGACAGGAAAAATTCTTGACAAATATAAAACAAAACAAAAAGAATAACTAACAACAAAAATCCCCAAAATAAAACAAAACAACAACCAAAACCTCAAAGGCTTTGGACAGTAATTCTCTAATTGTGTGTGCCATCACATCTGAAACCCAAGATATTCCATAGCCTTTGGGGATCTTAGTGGTCTGGGATTTCCTTTCTTATGCTGGGAACTTGCACTCTCTATCCTAGCTGGAAACTAGAATTACAGTCCAAACAGGGTTGGTAACTGGAGGAGATACTGTGGGGTAATTCCTCACTTCCTGGTGCTCATCCTACATCTGCAGTTTTAAACCTTTATTATTGTGCTCAGTCACAGTAGCTTCATTTTAGAAGGAGACGCTGAGGCCACGTGGCTCGTATCCTTCACAATTTTTATTTCTGTATTCCAGGTAAAAACTCTTTCACTACTGAGTTTTATTCCAGCACCGTCTCTGGAATGGTTTCAGTTCTCTTGTCTCTAAGAGAGTCTGTAGGATATCACGTGTACTAGCAACACACAATCAGACCTCCGTTTTCACAACTAGTTGTGCTTCAGTTAGTTAAATTGACCGTCTGGCAACCCAACAACAGTTGAAATACTGGTGGTTTATTTATTTGGTCATTACAGAGTAAAAAACAAACAAACAAACAGAAACCAGTGACAACAGAAAACCCTTCTGTCCCAGGCTGTGGGTGAGGACGATGACTTGGCCAGATGTTCCTTTGTAGGAACCACTTAACATTTCATACCAGCATCAAATATTGACCTTGAGAAAGAGGCCAGAGCTCCATATTTTTACCTTTCATAGAAAACAATAGACTTGGTTTAATTACCAAAATGTAGCTATTTGAAGACGTATGTTTTGCAGGACTGAGTTTCCCTATTTGAAAAGAAGGAGTAGGTTGGGATGGTCTTGAAATTCCTCTAGTGTTTGTAAGAGATTATGTACTTCTTTAATTCTTTAGGATCAGATCTCAGTGAACAGTATACAAGGGCCACCCCATATCCAGATCTCTGTGTTTCCTTCAATAACAAAACAGAATCCCATAAGTTCCTAGGATTGGCCCTGCATTTCTCTTCTTGTATGCACTAATCTGTGCCAAGCAGTTCTTTGTCTTTGCTGGTGTTAGTCCACAGTACTTTCTAGACCATGGAATCTTCATTAAATTTTTTCTGGTGTCTTGGTGTTTGAGTCCTAACTGTGAGGTCCCTACAGAACTCTGCTGGCATCTAAAATATATGTGGGTCATCATGGTTACCTGGCTGTGTCAGCCACCTTCAATGGCCTCTTTCTTATCTCAGAACTCTCTTATTAGGGTGTTTCTGTGCCTACTAATGTCTGCATCAACCATATTAGGATTTCTATGTGGATATTTGAAGATACAAGGAGAAAATAACATGCTAACAGAGGTCTTGAGAGCACAGTCATGGAAATCAAGGACAAAGCGGACTGCTGGCCTTGTAGCACTAACATGGTCCAGATGATTTCCATGCCGAGTGTCATGTAAATCTGTAACAACGTCCTTTTCATAGATAAGAAGTGGCTCCTGCCCTATGGGGGAGAGATCATTATTTTGGGGGGGCATGAAGATGGACTAATCTCAAAGCCTCTTCTCCATCCACTCTGCCAGGTGCCAGCCAAAGGATAAAAAGAGCACCCCCTGTCTTAAACATTCTGTGGCTTTGGGTAATACAGGGCCTGTTAATACAGGCCCTGTTCTGCTAGGGAGACCCCCCCAAAGTGTTTCCAAAGATAAAGGGGCAGTATGACTCATATGTGACCAAGAGAAAGGGTGGGAAGAATGTAAGAACCAGATGGGAACGTGCTATGAAGGGCTGTCTTTTGGGCACATCGTGGCCCGTGCACCAGAAGCTCAGCATCTGTGATCAGCTGCACAGGATGAAGCCAACAAGATGAGTCAACATTCCAACAGGCAGCATTAATTGGACTCAGTAGATTAGGATAAGAGGGGTCAGACAAGGAAAGGGGGTAGAAGGATATGCTGAGGTGCCTTAATATAATGTTGAAAAACTTAGTGTGTGTTGCCAGGGACATAGCAGGGGAGGACTCCATCCTCAATATTTTTCAAGCCTACTGATCTCTAACAAGTTACTTAGCAAGAGCACATTTAGGGCCTGGTGTCTTGTTTGACTGTCAGGGTCTGTTTCAACAGCTCCTAGAGAGGCTTCTGGGCTTGCACAGGGGTTAAAACATTCTCTGTAAGATTTGGTCCATGTAAATTACACTGGGGATGGGCTGAACTCTGGAGTATTTGAATTCCTTCTCCTTCATTGCTCAAGGAAGGGAAAAAGAAAGGGAAAAAAATCCAAACTTGTGCATCGAATGAGAAATAGGATATATTTGCATTCCTTCCGAGTGTGTTTGCAAAATACAGACAGGCAAGTTTGAATCACTCTGACTTTGAAAGCGTGATTTTGAGCAATTATCTAGGGGGAAAAAACACCTCCTCCTCACTAAATAGGTCTGTCAAGAAGAGTCATATAATACAGCACACCAGCGCCCCAACACACACGTGCACTGTTAAGTTGGCCCCAGCCAATTAAGTAGCAAAATGTCGGCTTGCATCCCAGCCCCTCCTGATCCACAGACAGATTTGTGTAAGTTCATTTTCATAGCGGCATGGATGTATCCTTAGACTTTAACTGACAGATTCCCACAGTGAAGAGAGTGGGGAGTTCTCAATTACATGGTTAGCTAGGCACTGTGGATGTATGCTCCGTGGCTTCTTGACAGAACCAAGGCAGAGAGGGAGGTAAGGACTAACATCTCTGGTGCAGAGAGACTGCTAATATTTTAAACCAAGCTCCTCAGATATGTGTGTGTGTATTTAGTCATAGGAATGAGTGCTTTCCAATCCAAACCCTAAAGAAGTTTGCTTTGACCGAGTATTCTTTTCTGATATTGTGTCCATCAAATGAATACTATCTCCCGAGCCTCTCTTTCTCCATCCTCCATTGGCTAAATTAGTTTAATCTGATTTCAGGTTCTCTGCGGTGATATTGTGAACCGTGCTATTTGTGAACAGCCCAAGCTAATACAATTAGCTCGAGCAGATTACTTGTAAAACCATTTGTAATTGGAGAAGTAGTGATTGGAGCTGTGGGCTCTCTTTTGGAAGCAGCATGAAACAATTTTTTGTTTTTCTTTGTGAAACATTTATTGTTAGTGTCTTTCGCCTCCCTTGGATGTTGATGTGGACTCACTCTCTGTTGTTGTAGGCTGGCACAGGCATCCTAGAACCTCGCTTTCCATGGAAGTATCAAGCTCTACCACCAAGAATTCCTTCACGAAATCACAGAATCCGAAAGAGCCGAGGGGTAGACCTTAGATACCCAAACCATTTACCCTTTCATTACTGGGAAATCTTTGACTGGAGGTTGGTAGTGGTTCCAGGGACACCAACAAGCTGGAAAAGAAGGAAAGTCTGGAACGAGGGTTTCCTCCTCCTGGCCTCTGCTTCCTTCCGAGGTACCCTTTCCCAAGCTGTATCAATTCTTATTTGCTAGGGTGGCCATCCCAGGGAGCGTATGATACTGTGTGTTTATCAGTTAGGACAGAGTGAGTGTCGCAATGCTCCTTTTCAGCATAGAAGGGATCATGAGATCATGAAAGGAAAAGGTAGTGGCATAGGGTCAGGCACGCTGGGATCTCAGCATGTCTCTGTAACTCAGAAAACAGCTTGTTTTAAGCTTTGCAAGGTCACACTACTTAACTGTAGATGGAGCTGGTCTGGATCGCTGCATGATTGTGTGGACCAGATCTCCCTTAGGCATTAGGTGATAATGCCTCTGACTTCAAGCTTTTCCTGTTGTTTGGGTGACATTTTCTTATCAAATATGGAAAGGCAAAATTGGTAAAGCATTTCTCCTCCTGTTCTTCCTCCTCCCCCTCCTCTTCCTCTCCCTCCTTTCTCTTCCTTCCTTCTTCCTTTCTCCCGCCTCTCCCTACTTTCCCTTTCTCCTCCCTCTCCTTCACCCTCCTCTCCTTTTTTTCTTCTCCCCATCTTCCTCTTCTTTCTCCTCCTGTCCCTGTCTTTTTCTCAGATGGGGTTGGCCCGGAACTCATTGTTCTGCAGCCTCAGCTCCTTGAGCTCTGATTGTGGGAATACTTTGCCATACCTGGCTCTAAAGTTTTAGAGAACTGTCTGCTAACAGTTAAAAGAATTCTCTGTTGCTTTTTGTGTCTAAGTCCAGTGTGATCACATGACCCCTGCTCTTGATCCACACTTGCCAACATCCCTGTATAGCTTGGACTTCGCCAGCAATCAAAAGTCTATCTGAGCCCCACTTCACCCCACACCAAGGGCCTCTCTACTTCAGGAATCTGTGAGCATTTTAAAAATTGCCAGGTAGTTAATACTGGCATATTTCACTACCTGATCTCCATTACAATTACTCAACTCGGCTATTAATATACAAAAGCTGCCGCGGACAATACGTCAATGAATGGATGTGGTGTGTTGATAAAACTTTATATAAACAGACTGTGCAGTGCAGCATTGTTTATGTGCGATAATCCTAGGCAGAGAATCAGAGTGAAATTACTTATTTCTGCTCAGCCAAATCAGTGTTTCTACCTGGCCTGGTGCTTGTCTGTCTTGTAGTTTTGCTTCGTTTCGAGACAAGATTTCACTACTGAGCTGGCCTGGAGCTCTCTGTGCAGGCCAGGCCAGCCGTGAACTTGTATATTCATCTTCCTGTCACCTGCCTTCTGAGCTCTGGTTTGCAGGCTGGTGCGGCTATGCTATGCCCCGTCTTACCTCAACTCCTTTACTTAGCATCACACGAACTAACCCTTAGGGGATCTTTTAAACAAAGAAGATGTGCAGATTCACCTTCCTTCCTTCATCTCAGCCCTCACTTGGAAGCCAGTAGATGCTGCTGGCCCAGCTTCTCTGATCCCTGCAGTCATGCGTGATGATCAGTCCCCGGCATTTGGAGCCCTGAGTATGTGCTGAGAACAGGCCAGAAAGGAGAAAGATAAGGAAAGGGGTCACGGGGAAGGGGGCAGGTAAGGATGTCTGCGTTTTACTGCTGGCTCATTAGGGTTCCAGTACTGAAATTTGTTTGACATTATAAGAAGATACTGGCTGACATTTGAGTGAACAAAAAGCAGCCGTAGCTCAGGTTCAAGGGTCGCTGAGTCTCTGCCCCCCAACACCATTCCTCGGGAGCCGTGCTCTGGTGTCCAGTTTTTAGACTTCGGGACCGTTTTAGCAGCAACTTCAACCCCAGCAGAGGCTGCTTGACATCTGCATGCGATCCCCCCCCCCCCGCCCCCAGGTCTAAATTCTGGAACGGTCTCCCTCTCCTCAAGATTTTTTATAGGCACAAATACAAACACTCTGTCCTGTCACTCTGTCACACCCATTATGTCAGGAAAGAGGAAACAGTTGAGCCCGTAAGTAAGTCTGTGTCGCCAGCACACAGGGCGCCGCGCTGCATCGTCTCAGCTGAGGCTTGTCAACAACCACAGGGCTAATCACCATGTCAGGGGCCCCATGCCACTAATCACTTGACATCGGAGATGGTCCAGATCACCCCTTGCCAGGAGTAGACTGAGATCCGAACAGAAACCTCCCATCAGAGTGCTGACCACTCTCCCCAGCTGGAGTGCAGAAGTTACAGCCAGTGCCCGAGTTCCAACTGACTGCCTCATCCTGGGTCCTGTTCAATCAACCAGGATCTCTTAGAGGAGACCAAGACCTTGACTGGACCAGGAACGCGATGCTGTGGCAAAGGGTCATGGCTCAGAGCCCACAATGCATCACGCTGACCTCCAGTTCTCCTTGACGAGTGAATTTGCAAGACATCCCAGGGCCACAAGGATGTGCAATGCAGGCTTGTTCTACAACGCTTGGGAACATAGGGAGGGGGATGTCAAGATCAGCTGGGGCAGGCTGAGGGACAGGAGCACCTCCCCCCTCCGCCTCCTGGCTCTGTCAGCATTTCCCTAAGTGAGATGAGTCAAGTGTTGATATTTTCAACATGGGACGATAGAGAAATTTACTGAAACTAGTTCATCAGTTTTACAAGAAGCCATAGGCAGAGGGCCTTAGAGACCTGTCGTTTTGAAAGTCACCTGGGGTTCATGTCCCAGAAAGGCGTATCTCTGTTATATTATCTGTGTAATATGAGAACGATTAACAGACATGAGCTGGTTGCTCTCTCTATACTCCAGGCCCGTGATCCCTTAAATAAGTTGGGGCTGTATTGATTTTACCATTTTGGAGATGTTCTGTTCTGGTTTATGTAAGCGACTTCTAGACTGTGAGAACAAGAAGTAAAATGTCACATGTTCCAGGCGCTTAGTATCATTGTCTAGTACCACAGGCAACATCAATAACTCACCAGGTACTTTCCTTCACTTTCAAACATGCTTGTTAACTCCAGATGCTTTGTTAGTGCAGGGTCCCAAGAGATCAAGGTTGGTGGCACCTGCTCGAAACCACACGCTGTCCCTCTCTGTCGTTACAAGAAGTACTACTTTGTTATGTGTGTTTATGTGTGAGTGGGTGAGTGTGCACATGTATACATGTGCATGTGGAGGCCAGAGGTCCGTGGTGGGTGTCTTCTTCAGTTGCTTTTGCTTTTACCCACTGAAGCATCTTTCCAGCCCAAATGATGCTTTTTAAGAGGTTGGAGAGATGGCTCACTCGGCAGAACGCTTGTTGTGCAAGCCTGAGGACCTGAGTACAGCTCTCCAGACCCCAGGGAAAAAGCTGGGCTCAGTGGCAGACATATTAATCCTAGTGCTGCTGGACGAGAAGAGGCGCAGGGGTTCTTGGGGCTTGCAGTAAGCTTCAGGCTCTGTGAGAGACCTTGTCTCACAAACTGTGTTGGAGAGTAATTGAGGAAGACACCAAGCACCACACACACACACACACACACACACACACAGAGAGAGAGAGAGAGAGAGAGAGAGAGATACACACAGATATACACAGACACACACATACAAACACACAAACACACACACACACACACCTTTTTAAGCAAAGTCACATTATTCCTGCATGGTCACTCTGGAGCCCTCGCCTCTTACTTTGTCTGCTTTCTCAAGCATTTCTGGAAAGGGCTGAGATAAATGGGTTATAAAATCGAGGGTGCCTCCATTTTTAAGTCCTTTGTTTTACTGAAACTTTAGTCTGTCCTATAAAACATGTGGACTGGGGACAATTGAAAAAGACTTCTTCAAGGACATTTTCATGTGGTCCCTCATGCTTCATGATGTCTTTTTTTTTTTTTTTTTTTTTTTTGATCTCGATGCTGTGTTAGTCTTTGGCTCTGTGTAGGACTCTGCTCCACCAGAGTCAAAGGAAAGTGAATTCATTTTGTGTTAGTGAGGGACTTGCTGTGTGTCAACCCCCACTCTGCTACCCCTTTTCCTCTCGGACTGCTGGGATCATCCAACTTTTTACAAATGTGCTTCCCCAAAATTTCCAGCAGGTTTTCCCCTTGTTTAAACAGTGAGTGCAGCACATGGGGGCCGGGGTGCTTGGAGCAAGGTGACAAGGCCTGAGGCCAGAGCCACATCCTGCCTCTTCTCCTCGCCCTCTGTGGTAGTTCCAGCAGGCAGGAGGCTGCACCTGGGGATTGGAGGACTGTCTGATAATGAAGAGAGAAGGTTTGGGAAGGCCAAGTTAGAGTGTTGAGAAGCCATAAATTTGAAAGAAAGTGAATTTTCCAGGAGAGTGACTGGGTGCCTGTCAGCATCCGGAACCGAGTCTGGATCAGGTTCTTCAGGAAGTTGAGGGCTTTTAGCCAGAGGAGGTTACCAGGGGGCTGCATTTTTTGGATAAGGAGTTCAGTTCACTCTTTCTCCACCTCGGTGTTCCAGTGGGGGAGTCCACAACACTCACCACGACAACTGTTGGCAGGAAGTCATCGATGCTGTTGTTCCTATGGGTCAGCTTTCTTGGGCATGAGCAAGGCACCCAAGAAGGAAGAATAGATGGTTAGGGAGACGTTAGATACCAGCATACCCATTGAGTAAGCTTCTTTCTGGAGAGGCCTCTGACAGTCTGTGACCTACTGCTTGCCTGGCATCATCTTTGTCATCACGGGAGCAGACTGCTGATACATGGGTACCAATTTATCAGTGTCTCCAAAGAGTTGGGCAAAGCAGATGCGCATGTTTCTCTCTAGCTGTGGCAAAATGATTTTCTTTGGAATGTGAAACAAGCCCCGAGGACTCCCTGGTGCTAAGAAGACTCGAATCTTCACCGAAAGAAGGAAGCAGGAAGAAATTTCGGAGACTTCAGTGACTCTAGGACCCACCCAACCTGGAGAGCGAACAATGATCTCTAGGGAACCTGTTCGCAGAATTATCAGTGCGCTTGAGCGGCTGCAGATGCTGGACCCTCCCCTTAACGCTTCCCCTTTTGTAACAACTGGGGAGTGGGGCTCCCTCTTGCACAGGGCCGGCCACCTTCTTTCAGTATCCCCAAGAGTTCTAGGTAGACCTGAAGGTCTTGTTCTCAGCCGGCTGAGTTCAGTCCTGTGTCACATACTTCACGATCCCCATCTGTCCTCCATGGTCTTCTCTGCTTCCTTAGATCCCTAAAATAGTGACCCCTGGTGTCCTTGGGAAACCCCATAGCATACAGGCACATCAGCCCTCACAGTGGTCACTGGGCCCCCGGGCCCTCCCCTGTCCTCTGGGTGGGGCTCCTTACCCGCCATATAGTGTCAGGGGTGAGGACAGTGGGATTAACTCGCATGTAGAAACTGAAATGAGAAGTAAAGAGAAAGATCACTAATTAGGGCTAAACACCGAAACGGAGGACTCTCACAGAGTTGGAATTTGGGCATCTATTTAGGACTCTCTTCAAGGAAATGGGAGGGACAGAAGCCACCTGCAGCCAGGAAGCTGCCCAGAAGGGAGAGTAATGCAGCGGGCCCCCAGAGAAGGCGAGATGCTGACAGGGAAAGTCTCTCAGACCAGGCGCCTCCGTCCTCCAGGCTCACTGCGCTTTGATTCTCAGCCGCTACCCCTCCATGTGTTTCTGGACGACGCGACTCTGGGCACACAGTCGAGGTCTAGCTTCAGAGGATTTCTAGAATCCTGAGGCCCCCAAGATCCACAGCTGTGTTATGGCAGACCCCTTGGATTGCATTTTATCAACACAAAACGGCGCACACCACACTGACAACGGCTCTTTGTTAACCCTGGGGAGCCCCCAAAGCCCCAGGGGAATTCTGTCACCACCCAAGTTGTAAGGCAGGTTTAGTGAGTGGGTCAAAAAAGGCAGCTGAACAAAACAAAAGGAAAACATACAAAGAAGAAAGAGAGAGTGGGGGAAGGGAAGAGAAAGGGATGGAAAAGGAAGAGATAGGAAAGAAGGAGGAGAGAAAGAGAGAGGAAGAGAAAATGAAGGGCCCGCTCGGTGGCACATCCTTGGGTCTCCTCTACTGTGTCAATGCGCCTCTGCTGCAGCCTTTCTGGACTTTTCTCTCCATGCTCACCCGGCATCGATTAAACAGATAAATAACAGGCAATGGGCACAATGTGAACATTCTCCCTTAAGAGAAAGAGGCGCCACGCTGACCTTACACCTCCAGAACCAACTTGTCTCGAGACCAACTACCCGGGAAGAACAGCGTACTCAGATCTTGGTTATTTCATTAATTTTTTACAGTGCCTTTGGAAAGAGAAGGGTGCTCTGGGGACAGGTGAAGACATGGCAGCCCTCAGCTGGGTTCCCAAAGAGGAGACGTTGTGATGGGAAAGGGGAGACAAGGACTAGGCCGAGGCAGTGGTGGCAATGCAGAAACTTGGAAGAATCCTGGCCCCTGTCTAAGCCACATCTTGGGTTGGTTTCCTGCTGCCCCACTGGTGGAGTGGATGGATGTGGATTGGAGAGCCTGCATCAAATCTAGGATCCTCCACCTACCCTGTTCTTCTGCCTCTCAGAGCCTCGGTCTCCTTCTTTGTACAATGCAAAGTGGGTCAACAGCTCCGAATGGTGATAAGGGAGTCCAGCAAGATGGGGCTGGAGAGCTCAGCCCCCTCCAAAGGGCTGGACTCATGACCTCGTCCATGTGGACATTCAGCAGACCTCAGCTGTAACGGCCATGTCTGCCTGTATCCGTCACCACCACTTCAGGTTCATGTTCATAGGGGTCCCCCAGAGACTTTCCCTTGTTCTCACCTCGTAACATTCCTGTCAGTACTTCTCAGTGGGTGCTTGAGTGTGTGTGTGTGTGTGGTGTAAGCTATCACTTCTCATTGTAGTGACAGTCCCTGACAAAAACAGCCTAAGGAAGGGACAGTTTATTTTGTCTCACAGTTAAGTGTACAGTCCATTTATGGCGAGGAAGCCATGGTAGCAAAACCAGAAACCAGAAAGCTGCCTCTTAGCTTGCTTTCTTCTCTTAGTTCTGAGCAAGAACTCCTACCCGACTCATGGAATGGCCCTCTGCTGCTAGGTGATTCTAGACCTAGGCTGATAATACTGACATACTTACCTTGAGGGATTGTCGTTCCCTACTGATTGCCTAGAGCTTTCCTATTGAACGCAGTCATCAGTTCATCCATGCAACTCGTGTGCCTTGTGTATGTTAGACATTGAAGATTCAGCAGTAAAAAGGACCACCTATCGTGGAGACCTCCACAGCAAACACTTGGAAGATTCTGGTATACTTGTCTTAACATCCTTTTGCTCTCTCTGTTTTTCCGCAAGGCCATCTCCCTCACCTATATAGCGTTCTTTAAGGTGACAGCAAACACCACAGCCCTCATGGTCTCCAGTTTCTATGCACCTTGCTGGCAAATTATCATCTCCGTGTGATTCTTGTCCTTGCTCTGCTTCTCAAAAGACCTCCTCTCTAAAAGTGAAGGGAGAGCTCCCCACCCCCACCCCTGGCAAGCTAGAGCTCAAGAGGGATTGACTCCGCAGTTTACACTTGTGTTGGCTGCTGTCTGCCTTTGTCCTGCTACCCTGCGCTGTCTGCCTTTGTCCTGCTACCCTGCGTTTCCCAGTGCTGCTAGAAGTTCTGATTCCTAGTCCTGGGCTGTGCTTCAACATCCCACGGACCTTTGAGCAAAGACTTTCCTCCATCCGGGAGGGATATGGTCTTGAACTTGAAAGCGTCTGGGAGACCATCAGATGAGGGTGCTGGGAGCAGGGAGTGCATGAGTAGCTTGCTTGAGCAGAGACCAACTCTAAGGATTTGTGTGTGTGTGTGTGTGTGTGTGTGTGTGTGTGAGAGAGAGAGAGAGAGAGAGAGAGAGAGAGACCCTCTTATTTCACTACAGCTTCCTGAGTACTAAAGGACTGCATGCCTCAGTGCTTTCTGTCATTGTCCACAGAGTTCATCAAAGCCTCATAGTCTTAAACACATCGAACTAGCATGCTTAAACCTCCATCCCTGAATCCCTGTCCATATATACAGCCTAAGGCAATGTGTACTTGGGAGCTGTGTGTGTGTGTCTGTGTATGTGTGTGGGGGGTGAGGATGTGTTTGTGAGTGTGTCTGAGGGTGGGTGAGGATATGTGTGTCTCTGTGTGAGTGTGTGTGGTAAGGATATGTGTGTAGGGGGTGAGGATATATGTGTATGAGTGTGTGCGTGTGAAGTAAGGATATGTGTGTCTCTGTGTGTGTGTGTGTGGTGAGGATGTGTGTCTGTGGGGGTGAGGATATATGTGTGGGGGGGGGTAGGTACACTCAATTTCTCTCTGTTAGGAGGCAAGAATTAATTACCGCCAGCTCACCACCCCTTCCTATCCTTCCATCCTAATCCCCGGATGGAAATGGGTCTACGGTATTCTGAAAGCTAACTGAAGGTTGGTTCAACAGAGAGATGGTCTCATAAATACTAGCAGGAAGGTGGCAAGATGGAGCAGCCTGCCAGGGCTCTCTCTCCCTGAGGGAAGTATCTGCTACACCCTCCTTGAGCTGCAGAAATAGCCCTGGGCATGGCTGGATGCTACGTTGGCTTTCTCCTCAAACCTTATAAGTAGGCAATCAGGATTTAACGACCCACAAATTTCCAATTTTTTAGTTTATAAAAAAATATATGCATATAATTTTTACTTCAGTTAGAGGCTCATCTTTAAAAAAAAATAAAAATGATGCCATGACTCCCCCACCCCTTCACTTTCCGATGAGGAAAACCAGAGTATTTATGCTGCGTTTTAGGCTTTTTTTCATATATAATTTTTCATATAAATGCACATTTTCCCCTTCTTTCGGGGCGGAAATTTAACTTTTGTGGAAATGTGATGTGTGTTTAAATTACCAATTTCATAGGCAATATGTCTGATAATTGCGTAGAGATACCGAGTTAACTTGTAGCAATGAGTTTACGTGACAAAGGGGACACCAGTTTGTTTGCGGTAAGCAGAGGATAAGGGAGGCGGAAACTTCACTATTTGGGGAGGTGTGGGTTGGTTGGGGGGGAGCAGGCTGGGGAAGGGAGGCCATGAAATTGCTTTTTATAATTAAAAAGGGAATCTTGGATGTTTTATATCTTGAATATTTACAATAAAACCTTTAAGTGCTTGTCAAGAGGGTAATGTGTCATTAACTGGGGACTCTGCCGCACCTCTCCTCTCGGACATGACAGTGCCGTAGGATAAGAGAAGAGTAATTATAGTTCGGCCATGCTGCCAGGTGTGATAAATGACTAATCAGCAGGCGGGAACCGTGGTTCTCAAAGGAGGACTATTACAGTGTTATCAGCTGCAGGCCTGGGTGGACGGGCCCTGGAACAGGGCTGGGGACAGGACCTTGCTCCTTGCACGCCTTGGCACTCGGCTCCTGAGTGAGCCTGCGCTGCTTAGTGGCTTTGTGTGGCTGCCACCAGTGGGGAGAGACACACAGCGGTGGTTCCTCCAGCAATCTGCCTCCCGTTAATATTTATGTAACAAGCTCGCCAGCCTGGCTCGAGATGCCTTTTCCCATGGGTGGGGATGGCTTTGATGGCCTAAGAACCCGAGAGCAGCCCAAAGTCCACCAGGGAGCCAGCTGGCCTCTTGTGTTCCTCTCACAAGGAACACAACATTACCGAGGGACAGGGACGTTTTTGAAGCTGTAGTTGACTGCGTCTCATGTGGGAACAGTGGAGCATTGTTCCCTGAGCAAGCTGGCAGCTTGGCCCTGTCCCTATGAACATGGGGTGCCACTATAGTGCCCTCTAGACATTTGCCCTAAAATTCTTTGATTCTGCTTCAAACCAGAGTGCCACTTTAGATTTGGTTTATTTACTTACGACGATCAGGAAATATTTCCTGATAATGTAGGGTAAAGCAGGGGATGGGGATTCCTCAGTGTCAGGAGAGCTGCTTTGCATCCATTTCTCCCTCCCAGCAAACTAAAACGTGGGCCTGGAATGGCGACCTCATCCAAAAGAAACTGTTAGGGAGTACACACCAGGAAGCAGAAATCTGAATTTGGGGAGGTGCCTCCCCCAGGGAAGGGGGCCATAATGTTCTTTCTTCTCCTTTTTAAGGCAATAGGATAACACTTTTAATGCAAAGGTTTATTATTATTATTATTATTATTATTATTTTTACAAAGCTTACATTTTTATCGGTTGACATATTTTACCAGGGAGCCCCGACTGAAGTCACACAAATTACGACTCTGGCACCTAGCTACTTATCTGACAAACGTGATGCCAGTGCTCTTGCTCCTATCACTGAGATCAGAAAGGAAAAAAAGAATGAATGCACAGAGTGAGGCGTTGCTTTGTGTGCAGATAACCTTGCAGGCGCGAACTCCCAAACCAGAATAAAAAGAACCCTCCATGAAATAATGGGCCGGGAAGCCCAATCGCGTCACACTGTAATAGGTAGTGGGGGGTGGAATCAAAAGGGGGAAAAACTCATTTCATCTCAGTTAATGGCAGGGAGACGCAGGCAGAGAAGGACTTTCACTGGTGCGACAAAGACCAGGGTTTCTCCGTGGTCATGCAACATTTGCGCTTTACTGGGACTCCTTTCGGAAGCCGCAAAGCCATTATTATAATGTGAAAAAGATGGAAAGAAATCCTCCCCTCTGGACACTGGAAGGGCAGATGAGGTGCAGAGCCTTTTATTTCTTCCTTTTCTTTCCCTCAGCCCCTCTCCTTTTTCCTTTCTGCACAATGTGCTCAGAAAGGTTCCCGGTGCGCCCTCCTCACCCCCCAGTAAAAAGGGTGAAGGATGCCAAGGCGTCCGCTGTGCCCTTAGATAAACAGCGTGTCTTGGCTCTGCACCTCCTTTTGTGACTTCGCTGGCGGGGAAGACTCACAAATGCTTTCTGACCCCAGATCCACTTTGCTAGCAGTGTTTCCGAATCACAGGTTCTACTGCAGGTGCCCAGTCCTTGCTCAGAGGGTTTAGTGAAGGAGGCCGAGGTCCCAGACTGCTCCTGCCGGTAGCCTGCCACTGTGGTAGATATGTAGGGACCCCTTCCAGGGCACAGGTTGGGAAGAGAGAAGAAAGCCTTCTCTTTTGTATTTTGCCCTTCCTTCCTTTCTTCCTTCCTTCCTTCCTTCCTTCCTTCCTTCCTTCCTTTTTTCCTCCCTCCCTTCCTTCTTACCTTCCTTCCTCCCTCCCTCTCTCTCTCCCTCCCTCCTTCCTTTCTTCTTTTCTTTCTTCCTTTTCTCCAGCCATGATAAAGAATGGCTTGTCCACTCCGCTGGTTAGTAATAAAAAAAAAAAAAAAAAAACCCAAGTTCTTTGAAAAGTACAGAGCTGAAAGCTGGCGCTTGGTAGCTGAAAATGTGCTTCCTTGTAACTGCAAGATAAATATAGCATCTAGTTCCACAGAAAGAAGGCAAGGCGAACGAAAGAAGGGAGAGAAAGAAAGGGGAAGAGGAAAAAGGAGAGGAAAGGGGAAAAAAAGAAAAGGTACCTACCGTGCAGACTGACTTGTCCTCAGAGGGCTGATGGGGACAGAGCCGGCATATACAGCCCAGCCAGCATTTGATTCTCAGGCCTGGTTAAGTGTGAAGAGCACTAGTAACAATTCCTGTCTTCAATAAATCACTATAAAAATGTTTATGGGGCCCGCAATTTACTGTCTTTTAAATGCAAATTGAAAGGGGGGCACTATTGCAAGTGTAAAGGAGACCCACCCATGGTGGCCTGAAGGAATTAGAAAATGCCGACCATAGATGTGTGTGTGTGTGTGTGTGTGTGTGTGTGTGTGTGTGTGTGTTTGGTATGACCTCAAGTGGGACCATTTCAGGACGATCTTGCATTTGTGTGCCTGTGACGGCTCTGTTAATTTATTAAAGGATATTTCTGTGGCTGGAAGAGAGGTGAGGCCCGCACGGAGCTAGTCCTTGGCTCCCAAAGGGATGGTGTTTTCCCTTCTCGGGAGGAAGAGAAGAGAGTGATTCAAAAGCCAGATCTCAAGAGTTATTTTGGCAAAATGCAAATCCTTCTGTGGAAGTCAGCTCAGACATGGCCTTTTTTTTTTTTTGTTTTGTTTTTTTTTTTTTGTTTTGTTTTTTTCTTTACTGAGACTCCGCTTCCTTGCATAGAATTTCCATTTAGAAACACTGCAGATGAAGACGCCTTGAAACCAGAAGTGAGCCAGGCTCCTCCCTTACAGCCAAAGGCTTCACAAAAGGTTGCTCTTGCTTGATGGACGTTTTCTTTTTGACTGTGTCATAGAAGCAGCGGGCAGAAAAGCGAGGCATCAGCTACGGGACATAGTTCTGTCTCCACCCAGGCTCACCTAGTCTGTCTCCATTTTCCTTTATACTTGACCCCCAACTTTACCACATGCAAAATAGTGTCAGTGAGTTGTCATGGGCAGGTATATCAGCAAAGTGTTTAGCCTAGAGCTACACACTTCTCTCCCACACTCCTAGAGGACAAAGGGGCAGTGTTAGACGCTGGCCCCCAAGTGTATAGGGACAGCTTGGGAAACACAAACCGAAGAAAGTGAAAGAAAGCCCACAGTCTGCAGAAACAGGCTGCTCCGCATTTCTCCCAACTGCCTCCTCTCCGACTTCCCACCTGCTTCTGATGGAAAACACCCCAACTCAGAGCTGTTTACAGAACTGTGGCTCGCAAAATATTTCCCCAGCCTACAACACATGTGCCTTAACTGCTTCAGAACCGCATCCTCATTTGCTGTTGAAAGTGGAGAGAGAGAGAGAGAGAGAGAGAGAGAGAGAGAGAGAGAGAGAGAGAGAGAGAGAGAGAGAGAGAGGGGGGGGGGGGGGACTGCACACTTTGCTTGTTTTCAAACATAAACTCCTCTCTGCACCTTGGAGGGTGAAGCAAAGATCTGTTCTCCCTGGCAGCTCTTCCCTGAAATGCGTGTCCCTGGCAAGCCGCGTCTGCTGATAGTGCCTTCGGAGCAGGCTGTCAGATTCCGAAGCACTCCGCCATCTGCTTTAGCAATCTAATGCTCTTCCATGTAGACATATGTTCAAGTGGCTTGTGAGCTTGTGGGGAGGGGCTCCTGCTTTCGGGGAGGGCACGGAGGAGGTGGAGGAGGATACCACCGCAGCGGGCCGCCGAAACCAACTGAAATAAAATTGTAAATGATTCTAAAACGAATGTTCCTAGGAGGAACTTTCATAGATAAAATTATCTCTTGAAGCTCCATCCTGGTATCAGCTTGGTGACTATGTACCTGCTCCGTGCATGTAGCTAATCAGAGAGATCTACAGTGTGGACTTTTATGCTCGTCCTGGTGACAGCCTACATACAGATTTTTTTTTTTCCTTTTTAAATCAGATTCACCATTATCTCCATATAGACCTGTGGTTCCAGATACCCTGAGATTTCAACTCTAGATTTTTATTTTAATTTATTTCTATTTATTTTGGTTCTGGGGAATGGAATTCAAGATCTCATGCATAGCAGGCAAGTCCACCCCCCACACAAACACACCAATTTTATCTTCTTTGTGCTCTTTCATTTTTTTCCTTCTTAATTTTAACTCAAAGACTTGTGTGTGTGTGCATGTGTGTGTGTACATGTACAGTGGTGCTTATTAATAAACCTATGTCAGTAATCATACCAAGAAGCCAAATGTATGTTGGCCATGGACTTATTCTCCTCCCCTCTCCTCTTGGTCCTCTAGAGGATGATGCTCAGGCAGGCTTGCGGGAGAAGAGCAGCTATAAAGGCCGACTGAGAATGGGCTAGAGACCAGAATAGATTTTCTATGCAGATTTCATGCTTCCTTCCTGGGAATGTCTGAATGTTTCACAGGGTAATGTCGAGTCTCCAAAATTCTTGAAGAAGAAAATTGCATAATAGGAGTAAATCGGGGTTTTTCCTTCCTCATGCTTGGGGTATATGTTTATCCTCTTTGGTTCTATGGGCTAGCCTCTGCCTCCTTCTTTAGACTCAGCATTTTCAGTGAAACTGTCAGGAATTTGTTGTTGTTGCTGTTGCTTGCTTGCTTGCTTGTTTGTTTTTCTTATTTCTGTCCTGTTGCCCAGAGCAAAGCCTGCTGTTTACACAGCAGGTGCTACACACATGTTTGCAGAAGGAACTTTGGACAGTAAGAACTTTAAAGATACCTTCTCCTATGAGGATCTGACAGACAGACAGATAGACAGACAGACAGATGCTTGAATATATCAGTACTCATGCTGAGTTCACATGTGGGTTCTCCTACCTGGTGATCTAATGTTAGACAAGTTCATAGATCTAGTCAAACCTCAGTTTCTCAGTATGTACAATAGGTATGATAATGACAATAATAATAATATCCCTGATGTTTGGGCAAAAAACTAGCTGGTTCTGTTGCATGCAGCAATGTGGCCATCATAGTCCTCAGAAAGAATAAGTAAGTGAGTTTCTATTTGCAACTTCTAGTGTGTGGTGTGTGAATGAGTCTTGATTGAGTGGATGACTTTTGGAACACATATGTCTGATATTTAACCTCAGGAGCATCTTCAAAATCCTTCCCTATTGGCATCTCTGAGATGTGAGCATTTCCGGAAGTCATCCTTAGACAGCCAGGGGTGATGCCAAGCTTTGTCCCTGTCTGTGCATTATGAAAACATGTGAAGAGCCTGCCAGGAAACTTGCAGAGTAAGTGTCAGCAGCTTCCAAGAAAGTCTCAGCGATCATACCAGAGTCTTCAGCCTTCTAGGAGCTAAGTGGTCATTGGAAGAGAGGGACAGATAGGTCTGGTGACCTAGATCTTTTATTCTGGAAAGTTCCATGGACTAAAAATTTTGATTCTGGAAGTGTTAATCAAAATTAGCTTGCTTCACATATTTGCAGAATTCTTCTAGGAAAGACCACTCCCCCATGGCTCCCGATGGTGCAAAGAAAAATATTTTAAAAATAAAATAAAATAAATAAAACCATGCCTGCATACAGTTTGGGCTTTGATGATTCAGAGTTCCAGTTATTCTGGGGATAGAGGACTTTGAAGGGGGAGAAATTTTAGGAATGCCGTAATCACTTTTTCCAGACTCCTATTTTCACTTATATTTTTACTGTGTGCATAAGAGCTATCTATAGCAAAGCCAAAGCTCTCAGACCTTGAAATAAGTATAAACTACAAATTCTATGTGATATAACAGCAGCTTGCAGGGAGTAAAACTCAGAGCCTTGCCTGCCTTGGGCAAGCATCCTACCACTGACCTTCATCCCGGCTATGTGATTAATACAGACTGTCAACTTGATGGGCTCTAGAGTCACCTAGGAGACAAACTTCTGAGCATGCCCGTGAAGGAACAGCTAGACTAGGTTAACTGAAGTGTGGAGACCCTGCCCTAAATATGGGTATCATTTCATGGGCGGGGACCCCAGACTGCCCCAGTTGTAGAATGTGACCTTAATATCAGGATTCGGCTCTCTCTGCTTCCTGACTGTTGATGCAATGTGACCAGACACTCACCACTTGTGCTGACATGGCTTCCCTGCCGCGATGGACAGATGGGCAGCACCCTTACACTGTGAGTGAAAATAACCCCTGCCCACCTCCTTAAGTTGCTTCTTGGTAGGAATGTGCTCGCAGCAATGAGATAGCAATGGGCTGGCCATTAGGTTTTAAGAGAGAATGTCATTATGTAACCCAGGGTAGCCTCTAACTTACGATCTCCCTGCCTCTGTTTCCTGAGTACTAAGATTACAGGTGTGTTCCCATCAAGGTCATATACCATATTTTAATTGGCAACATTTTTCTTTCCTTTAGTGAATAATAAAGCATTTACATCTGTAGTCTTACAGCTCAGTAAAGCTGAATGCCTCATCCCTCAACTGAAATATTTAAATGATTCACTTCCTCAGACTTTTGGAGCAAGGGGCAAATCTTTCATATGACTGACCCAACTCTCCAGGGTTAGATCCTTCCTCGCTTCTTCAAGCCCATCAGTTTGGGTTCCCAGGCGTGTCTCAGTAACCCCTCCTCAACACCATACCCCACAAGGTCCCACTTCTGCCTGTGATAGTCCCCATCTTCTTTTCCACTTTTTAGGTCCTGTCTTTGGTGGGCAGAATAATGGCTCCCCAAAGTGTCTGTGTCACAAGCCCAGATCCTGCGACTATCTCAAGTTACATAGGAAACGGAATTGAGAGTATAGGCGAAACGAAAGTTGCTCACCAGCTGACCTTTAGCATGGGAGATTATTCCTGATGATCCGGTGGGCCCAGTTTTACCAGTTTCCTACAGTGGGGAACAGAGATGCTGAAGAATCATAGGGAGTTTCACAGGCAGAGGACGCGGCTGGATTTTATCAGCTTTGCGGATGGAGGAAGGGGCATGTGCTAAGAAAGGCCAGTAACTTCTAAAGGCAAAAAAATGGCCATGAATAAAATCCTCCCCTATGCCTTCTAGAAGGAACCAGCATCCCTGACACATGCATTTAAGGATACATTTGAACGTCTCACCTCCACGATGATAAAGAGTGGAATTGCTTTAAGTGTCTAAGTTTGGATTTATTTGTCGTAGCAGCAATGGCTAGCTAATACACCTGCTAAAAGCCACTCCCTTGGAATACTTATTTGTCTTCTACAGGCTCTCAGAGTGCCGTGCACCTATACTCCTTGGCACTGTCACTGTCTGTCATGCCAGACTTAAAATGTGTGGTAGGACAGCTCAATCACTAGCCCTCTATCTATTAGATGTGGCCATGAACACTGTGTGGCTCCCTCTGACATTCCCAGGACCCACCAACACCCAAGGGCCCAAGAGCAGCTCAGAGACTATTTGTAGAATGAATAAATGCATGAAGGAGTCAATGAATACATTAATTAATTAATCTGTAGGAGAAAGAAGGGCACGCCACCATCAACTTTAATTAAGTGCATATCCCACGTCCAGGGCCAGTGAGAGAGTCATGGAATCCCAGGAACCAGATCTGCCTAGAGATAAGCTGGCAGCCTTGCCCTCTCTCCCCTCCATCCAGGCTACTGTGGACTGCTCTCCTACCCCCCCCCCCAATCTCAGCAGGAGAGGCAGGCTGAATATTTCTTTAAGGGACACTGTCGAGTTTCTTCCGGGGGAGCAAAGGATTTGTAGCAAAACCCAGCGTGTAACTTGAGTGTTCTGCGTAGCCAGATACTGGTGCCAAGCTAAATTTGTGTGTGCAGCTTCTGTTTAAGGCAATTATATAGTGTATAATACCCAGTAGAGAAATTAAGTCCAAGTACATTTTGCCCACAGAGATTATCCTCTCAGTTGGATTTATTTTAAACAACTTTTGCCCCTTATACATTAAGACGCATGCAATAAATCACTTATGTAATAAACTGCAGTATATTACGTGGAAAAAAAAATATGAGCGAGTGGTGTGTGGGTGGGGGTGGCTTCCAGTGGAGCCAGACCTCAGGCATGAAGAGAGAGAAGGGGAGGGCCTGTGGAAGGAGTGGGCTGCTGCACCCGAGGAAGCTGGAGAGCTTACAAATGGAGGCTTCTCCACTGCGAGCCTCATGGTGCTGCTGTAGGGAGCTGGTTATGTAATAACGGCAGCGGTGGGGCTCCAGAGAAACTTTCCAGAGCATCCTCCCGGCTAATGTTCATCACCAGGGGCTCAGAATTAGGCTGGAGGCCGCAGGAAGGAAGTTGGAAGATGGGAGATTGCGTTCAAGATGAGAAAACAGAGATGCGAGCTTGCATTTACCAGATCTTGGGCGACTAGCGTATGCAGATGAGAAGATTGGTTTTCAAATGAACATCACTGATGATAATCTGGCAGAGGAAGGTGTAGGAAAACAGGGAAAATTTTGCTTTATGAAAAGTCACAAATGTGTTGTGGATCAGCTTACCGTGCTACAGGAGTGTCTAGCACACGCCGTCATGCCCTTTGTTGTGTATCTGAAATTCTCGTTTCACCAGGCGTCTTGTGTTTTCATGTGCCAGATCCAACAACCATCACCAGGGCAGACTCCAGTAATGAGGACAGTATTAGTAGAAAAAATTTTGTGTGCTCTGTCTTCGAGTGGGGCCTGGGGCCTCACGCATTTACCTAATTCAGTCTTTACAAGTGCACTACTGGAAGGCTCTCTGAACATTCCCATTTCTCAAAAGTGTAAACTGAGGATTCTCAGCAGTACAAAACTCTGCCCATGCTCTCTCCATCTGGAAGGAAAAGAGCCAGGGTTCATGCCAAGGCCCATCTGGCTCCCAAATGCTTCCTGGCAATCACCAAGTTATACAACCAATTCGAGATGCAGAGCTGAGAAATAACTTCGCGGTGAGACTTGCCAAGGGAGGCTGCTTGCCTCCTTCATGCAGGAACACACTGCAGCTCACAAATCTATGCCGCTTAGGAAAGAAAACCGATACTGCTCAGAAAATCGCTTACAGACTTCCCGGCAGAGAGCCTCTGGTTCAGCACGGTGTGCCTGCTGTAGGGCCCCAAAGCACATTCAGAACCTAGGACATTCCCGCTGAAGAGTCTCCTTCCAGGACCCTCGGAGGAGGAGAGCAGAGGAGCCGCTCCGATTTACATGTGTGTCTTTCTCTAACTTTGAGAGCCCAATAAAAACCAGAGTGCTTGGGAGGAAGAATCAGAGGCTGCTAAGCTGCTTGTAATTTATGATTTAGAGTCGCACAGTATAAAAATAGGCAGTGAAACTGAAAAGCAATCAAAGTCTATTGTCACAGGGAACGGGACGGGATCTGACATCCGCTGAGAGCCGGCTCTGTGTTGGGAATGTAGTGTATATGGTTTCATTTTATCCCGTCATCACCCAGGTCCGGCCCCTGTCATTTATCTGTTCCTAAGCCACCGAGTTCTCTATGTGCTGTGGCAGAAAACAACCACTGGTTTTATTTTTTATTTTTTTAATACCACCATTTTCTGGGTCTTTTTTTTTTTTTTTTGGATAGGGCTTGCCTTGTCTCGTCTCTCAATCTGTTGGCCGTGGGTGGCGGTCCCTGAGTGGCAGGTGGGTGGGCCAGCCTACCCTTCCTTTTCCCACTCCTCTGGTGGAATAGCAGAGCGAGTGGCTCAGCGAGGCTGGGACTTCTCTAGCATGGTGGTCTCAGAGAGGTGGGATCTTATGGGACATCGACCACGTAGCTGACATAGCAAGGTCTTTTCTGACCTGACCTTGCCATTTCCACTTGCCTTAAGAGGGGATACACGTGGCCTTATTCTATTTTATTATTCATCTCAGGCACACTAGGATTAAAGAGAGGGGACACCGACTCTACCCCCTGGAGGGAAGTACATTAACAAACCTGTAGCTGCCTTTTGTAGCTATCTGGGTAGCCACGCTCTTCACGGCCCATCTCTCAGACAATTCCAACAGACAAAGACCTTGATTTTGTTAGATTTGTTCCCTGTGCCATTGCAGAATGTGTCTGTTAGCTTTTAGCCGTCATCTCAGGATCAGGGCATGGCAGAGCCAAGTTGCTCTCTTCAGGGAGGTCAGAAAGCAGCAGGACAAGAAGTGCTGAGAAGGAGTTGGAGACAAGCTATGTCTTCCACAGCCATTCTCCCCAGTATGTATCTGCCACCCCAAGTGCATCTAACCTCCTAGTCTCATTTCTTCCCGATAGTGTCATCAAAACAGGATTTCATCAAAGGATTAACCCAATGTTTAGGCCAGAGCCCTTTAGGTCCAATCATTTCCCCAAGGCTCCACCTCTGAGCGTCGTATTGGGACCATGCCTTCAGTACGAGAGCCTTTTGGAGAACATTTAATATCTCAATTACAGCATAGCATTTACCTAAAACTGCCTTTCACAAACAGAAGTGTGAGACTTCAGGGCTCATTAGCAAATCAATTAAAGTGTCTGACAATACAAAACCATAGACCAGTACCCTGGATTCTTCAAGAAGAATTCCCCTGGTAACAGAGAATCCATTCGCGTCTGCCAGTCCAGCTTCTCTCTTTCTCATTTTTCCATTGGCTCAGGAGTATAGGAACAGCACTGAAAAGTACATAGGGGCAGGCGAAGCTGTGGTTGAAGGCATCCCTTCCTGGCACTCTCCCCACTTCTCCTTCCACCCAACTTTACTGGTTTCTATTATAGCCCACAAGGCAAAGGACACCATGTGCCGGTGAGCATGGGTCAGCATTCTGATGGCTACAGGCCCTCAGCTTGTGTGTTCCCCACCCCTCTTAAATATCCTTTTGAATCCCATACGTTAGGTTAGGTCCACCCAACTTCTATTTACACTGCTGCAAAGCGAGGGCTGCTCAGATTCTGGAAGTTTCGCGGGAAGGTATTAAATGTGCTTTGAAACTACTTGAAAGTCCAGCTGTGTGTGCTTTAGTTTTATATTTAGCCCTAAATTAGAGACTCCATATACCTCAAGTAATAAAAAGGCTCAGCGGGGACTCAGGTTTTCCTTATGTTGGCTGGGGCTGGGCACCAATGAGAGGATTTATTATTTATATTGGGGGGGGGGGGTAATTCCAAAGCTTAACTCTGCCCTTTGTGATGTTAAAGGACCTTTTGGATTTTGGAAAGGAACTGCAGTTTTAGGGTCGCTTACATTTCATAAAAGTTCAGGAGAAATGGAGGGAAGAAGCACACTCTGGCCTTTCTTCTGCCATCTGACCCTGGGATGAGACTCTGGCTCCAAGGCTCAGGGCCAGCCCTGCTGCCTTCCCCAAGGCTCACCTTGGCTTTGAATACTGTCTTTCACCTTGCGCTTTGTTTTCCTAATCCATCTCCAGCTAAGATCCTATCCCAGACCAAAGTCCCCCCGGGTAGCGCTGGAACACACCCTTCCTCAGACTCTCTTCCTCTCTACCCCTTCCAGGCCAAGTCACAGGAGCCAGGAGCTGGCAGCCAAGGACCGTGGCAGATACATCAGTGTCTTATCGCTTCCATGGCACGGGATCTTGAACTAGGGGACTCCAAACAGCAGGCTCTACTCTCTCCTAGCATTAGAGGCAGGCTACTTGTTGTAGTTCAAAGTGTTAGCCTGGCCACACCTTCTTGGAAAGTTCTGCGGCAGATTCCACCCTTGTCTGCACAAGGACCCTTTGGCATTTCCTGCCCCCCCCCCTTTCAGGATTCAGACCTGAAACAGTGCTCCAACCTCTGCCTCTGTCTGCTCATAACCGTCTTTCTTCCACCACTCCCATGTCTCCATAGGGTCTCCTTAAAGGGACACTAGTTACGGGAGTTAGGAACCATAGCAATTTGGTATGATAACCTTATCTCCCCTGATTATATCACAAAGACCCTATTTCCAAATGCGGTCACATTCTGAAGTTCTATCTAGTCAGAGATGTTTGTGGGGACTCTATCCCGGCCATATCATTCATGAGTACTAAGAATCCAGCTAGAATCTGACCCAGGCTAAGAGAAAAATGAATGCATGACAACCTCGGGGAAGCTAAGAAGGTGGCTGTGCACACAGGACATACCCACTCTTTGTTTACCCAGTATGCACTCCAGGGACAGGGGACAGATGTCTAGCATCCTCTTTCAGTGGTAGTTGCTGTGTTATCTTATGAGGTAGGCTCAGCTCTAGTTTGTGATCATGGTAGTTGTCAAGTTGCTAGGACCAGAACCAAGGATGATCTGAGAGATGGTCTGTGGGCATACCTGTGGGGATTATCTTGTGTTGAGATGGAGAGACCCGCCCACTGTAGGTGTCACCATTCCCTGACTAGAATCCTGCACTGTATAGAGAGGGGGACCAAGTACATGTATGCATTCATTGTTCTTCTCTTTTCATGGGAGATGTCATATGACCAACTGCTTTAAACTCCTGCCACGATGGGGTATAACCTGAAATTGAGAACCAAATAAATCCTTTCTCCCTTAAGTTGCTTTTGCCAAGAAGAAACTAGAGCATGTATCCGGCAGGGGGCGGGGAGCAGGGCTAGAAGGAGCAGGGTGCAATGGGAAAGAGGATTGAAGCTGGACATCACTCAGCTCAACAGGCATGAGGGCTGTGAGGGTGGATCTGGGACAAGGGAGGCAAGGCTGAGCAGTGGCCGTGATTAGTCAGAGGGCTTCAGACAGGAGGGATGGGGTCTGCAGAGGGCTTCAAGGTCTACCCAGTTGGCTCGCCAGCGCTTTTCCTCCCCTGGAGGCAAGCCAGCACCAAGGAACACAGCAGGTGTTCCCCTTTGCCTGCCCAGTCCTTCAGATCCCTGCATTCCTGCCCCACCGTGTGTCTCCTCCCCAGAAAGGGCAGATTCAGCTATGTAAGCCTCTCTGAAGGTCCAGCATCCAAACACACCAGCAGCCTTCCATAAAACACTCTCTGCACTGTCTCTTGTTTCAGACCCTTTCCTCTCTTGACTCCCCAGGCTCAAATTCACGGTGGGCTGTGTGCCAGAGGGGACCAGAGAGGACTGCCACTTCAGCTCAGCCCTAGAGAAAGGACTTTCTTTTTGCCCAACATCCTTGTATGGAAGTGAGAGTGGGAAGCTCACTTCAAATAAAAGCCAGATGCCCATCCTCATAGGCTCAACAGTCAGGCTCTGCTGGGGCGAGGAGCATCCTGCATGGGTGTCTCTCACCTCCGGAGAACATCATCCCCCCAATGCAGCTGTCTTCCCTCACTTCTGATAACTCTTTCATCTTCTCTGGAGTGTCCCCTGTGTTTTCTTTCTCTTTTCCCGTGAGCTCTTTTGGAAATACAGCCTACCAACACACTGGAGGCTGAAACATCCGTGGCAAGGGTCTTGCATGCCAATGTGTCTACAAACAAGGACACTATTTACTCATGTGCATCCTATCAGGACTTGGCACTGTCACCACCTCACCAAGGGTTAAGTCTTGTGCCCACCCTGGAGGTCTTCGTAGAGCTGGGCGTGCCTCTCAGGGATGTATTAAGGTGCCCAGAAGCTTGGAGCACCAATCTGAAGTCAACTGGGAGAGTCCAGAAGCAAAGCGGTTCATCTGTTAAGTTTATTATCTCATAAATAAATATTCTTATTTATTTATTTATTTATTTATTTATTTTAGTCAAACTGCCTCCGACGTAGGGAAGGCTGCCCCCACCCAACTCTTCTTTTTCTTTGGGCAGGTGTTTGTAATCACCGGTTTTCATCTTCTTTCTGGATCTAGTAACTAACAAGACCACCAGAGACACCCCATCTTCCCCAGAAAGGACCAGAGGAGGCTCAGCTCGCTCCAGGGTTTTTCGTTTTGGTTTGTTTTTCTCCCTCTTGTCCTTTTGTCAGCTGGCATGCAACATGCTTCTTGGGCAGTAATTTAGAGACTGACAATTCCTAGGGAGCTGAGCCATCTCTTAGTTTCCCCCATCCCTCCCTTGAGCCGGACTTGGGTCTAGGAGCTGGCAGGGAGCGAGATCCCTCTCTGGGAAGGGATAGTGCTATTTAAGGAAGGGCCTGGGTTTTGTCAAGTTTGAAAGCTTTTCAACATCTCACTGAGATGGGATCGTAGGAGGGATGGTTACAACACATTGGGCTAGAGCATGCTGTGCCCAACTTCTGATTTATATCAAAATATACTTTCCTGGGGAGTGTTCCGCCAGCAGCCAGGCACGGACACGTTATTAATGTTTTCCTGTTTTCTATTGTCCCTGAATGGAAAAACACTTTGGAGCCTTTAAATTTTCTCAAGATGTCTGTGTTTTCCTGTGCCGTCCCCTCAATTTTCCATGGTATGAAAATGTAAATGTGGCTGCATTTGGTTCACGCAACTCAAAGGGTCGCTACAAACCTTTCCAAGTGTTTTTTTTTCTTTCAGTTTTGGATAATGATTTTACCGGGGTCACCACCAGACTTGACCAAAACAACCCGATCCCTGCTATTGCTTTTGGATTATCCACCAAATTCCCCCTTCTTTGCAGGTATTACCAATAGTAACTTACAGCAGCTTGTCTTCAAAGCAAGTACAAAATGCCTAGTTCTACGGATGGTCAGACCCAGACCGGGGCACAAAAATAAAGTCCTTTCTTCAGAGCACAGGGCTGGCGAGTGCATCCAGGCCAGTTTTGCCAAGTCTAGACTCTGACTCCTGTCTCTTGCTCACCTTTGTCTAATGAATATTTATCTACTTCTCTTGTCCAGGCTCTTAGTGGGTATCACCTGCATCAGTGTGCATTCATTTAATGAACACTCATGGGTGAAGTATGGCTTTATGCCTCTGGGTCTAACATAATAATCCATTGCCATTTTGGAGTAAAGATTAACTTGGACTGGTAGCCAGAGCAACTAATTGAGGCAAACAATACAGTGATTGTTAGGTCTGTGGTAATAGTAATGGAATTTTGACACTGTCATAGGAGGTGGCAGAAGAAGGTCATAGGATCCTTGCCTAGAATTCTAGCCATTACTTCTTCTTGGCCCTTCCCACTACGAATGATCATGGGAGATGCTAGAGGGTCATGGAAACCAAAGGTTAATTGAAAATGGGACGCCATGATACAGATTCCATGAAGTCATTACCCATAATGGAGTGAGGCTTTGGGGTAATGAAACTGTTTGGGGGTCACCCATGATCCCGTAAGTCCAATAAGATTATTTCAGCAAGGGGGACTTTCACTGTCTCTTTCCTTGTGTCTGTTGTTAGTGTCCTATCTGGTGAATAGACATTTGCTCATGTGTCCCCGGAGAAATGTTTCCATGACAAGCATGCTTGCACCCAGACAGGAGTGTTCCATGAGGTGCCAGAGAAAGATGCATCCAGCTGACAGAGGACAAGCTGAAAATGAGTGGTCAATTGTGACTTATGAGAGGCTGTGTCCTGGCTGGTTTTGTGTGTCAACTTGACACTAGCTAGCGGCATCAGAGAGGAAGGAGCCTCAGTAGAGGAAACGCCTCAATGAGATTCAGCTGCGAGGTATTTTCTCATTTAGTGATCATTGAGGGAGGGCCCAGCCCATGGTGGGTGGTGCCATCCCTGGGTAGGTGGTCCTGGGTTCTATAAGAAGGTGAGTTGAGTAAGCCACGGGTAGCAAGCCCGTAAGCAGCTCCCCCTCTATGGCCTCTGCATCAGCTCCTGCCTCCAGGCACCTGCCTATTTGAGTTCCTGTCCTGACTTCCTTCAGTGATGAACAGCAATGCTGAAGTGTAAGCCAAATACACCCTTTCCTCTCCAACTTGATTTTTGGTCATGGTGTTTTGTCTCAGCAATAGAAACCCTAACTAAGACAGGCTGCTTTTTCCCTGAATCTCTGTCCCTTAAATTTGGGAGTCACAGAGGTAACTAGCACTTCTGTCCGTTAGTCCGTTCTCACCGCTGGAGAGTGAACAGCAGAGCATGGGACGCTCCAACCCTACAAAGCCTTTTGGTCTTGCTAAGACGCTGGAGTTAGTGGAATTGAACGACAAAGGATTTCTCCAGTCACGTCCATCTGCCTTACCTTGTTCTGCCCCTTTGCAGATTTGTAACAATCTTGTCCTTCTCAGCTGTCCTTCAGTTGAGAACCTGAGGGTGTACCATGTAGGAGATGCCCATTCCCTTTCAATGAGCAGTCGCTTTCTGCCGGTGAACCACTACTTCCAGGAGGAGAGCTGACCGTGTCCACAGCTTCTTATCAGTTCGGAGAGTCACGTCTGTATCCCCAGGTGGAAACACACCTGTTTCTTACCTGCTCTCCCCCTCCTCCCCACGTGTTTCTCAGGTCCACAGTGTCTTTTCCATCCTCCGATGAAGCTATTAGTTACTTCCCAAAGGCCCTGCATGTTTGGAAAGAAAGGTTTTTCTGGGAAGTTCGGAAGGTTTCTGAAATCCCTCCTTCCCTATAGATGGAAACTACAGCTCAGCTCTCTCACAGGGAAATGTAGAGGCGCTATTACAACCCGGTGCTCTCTGCTGGTCGCAGCTCCTGCCCACCTTGGGTTCATGGTGGAACTTGTGTTGTTCATTTTGTCCTTTTCCTCTTTCTCCCCTCCTGCCCCCTGTTATTCTTAGATGGCAGTGTTACCGCTCACTTTTTAAGGAACTTCTAGGTCAAGAACACAAGCTTCAGGAATGTCCCTAATTTTTGTCTCTTCACATCTTATTATTGTTTTGGTAAAATAGAAGCCATTAAAATCATGAGATCCTTTGCCATTGCAAGTTTGTGTGTAAGTAGTCCCGCCTTTCCATGTTTGCATAGTAAAGCCTGGAGAGTTGCACTTAACCCACGGGCTATACAGAGACAAACTGGAGGGTTGGATTTGGTCTGTAGGCTCTAGTTTGCTGATATCTAACACTTAGGGTCAATATGCAACAAAGCAGTAATACTATGTGCAAAATATAAAAACAGGTAAAATAACGTGCGTATTTTGCAAGCCTTCCTTGTCTTGCAGTAAGTTAATATTTTTATACTAAAGATAAGTCTGAGTTTCTTAGTAGTCAAAGCAAAAATGAAAAAGGGAATCAAATTCTGTAGAAGTCAAAATTGTCATGGCTTCCAAGAATGTTCCAGGTTAAATATGGCAATGACACTTTCTGGTCTATGATGGTGTCCCCACTGATTCTATCCTCACTAATGCTAGTTGCAAAATATTTGTTCTATTGCATAAAATCAGCAGGCAACTGTTTGCTGGTCATTATACTGGTGTATATTATATCTGACAGTCATTAATTAAATACTAGCCATCCCCTGCAACCAAAGCCAAATAGTGCTCCATAAACATTGTGATCTGTCAGCAATCGATGTGATTTGTGTAATTTGTGAGCAATCAAATACTTCATGCAAAAGGGGACTATTGACTTCAGTGCCTATCTTGGGAGAAATTGCCACTTGGTCTGTGTCTATGCAGACCCCAAGAGGAGTAGAGATTTGACAATGGGTCTGATTAATTGAATCAGTGGTTTGGGGGAGTAGGCTGTCTGCATTGATCCAATTAAATAGATAATTGTCAGAATCAAGGTCATGTCTATCAAAGCCAGAGTGATTGTTTCAAATGTATAATGTTCACCTGATCAAAGTAAGAGCATCTCTTCCTTATGAAACCAAGCAGAACTGCCTGAGTGCCAGGCTCCTTAAACCAGGGTCCCTCCCCCCCCCCCCCCCCCCCCCGCTTAGTTTACAGTTGTGTGCTAACTGTAGTGCTTCAGCTTTTGGTTCCCCAGAGATGCATGGGTCATCATGAAAATATGAGGAGTGGAAATACCAAAGGCTGGAATGAGGCTTGGTGAAACAGCCATGGTAAGATCACCTGTTGTTCTTATAGAGGACCCAAACTCAGTTCTCAGCACTCCCATCAGGCAGCTTACAGTAGCTTAAAACTCCAGCTCCAAGGGATCCACCGCCCTCTTCTGGCCTCCAGGGGCATTGCATCCACATGCACAAATCCACAGTCAGATACACATGTAATTAAAAAATAAAATAAAATAAAATAAAAAGCTGCAACTAGCATAAGAGAATAGTCCATTTTAAGTGAAAAAATAAAAGCAGAGCAGTTGATGCCTTCCGTAGTTGTAAGACTTCTTCTGTGTCTTGACTAGAAGAGGAAACTCAGACTCCAAGCTCTTTTGGTACGCCATGAGGGACAGATCTGTAGCCCCTGAAAGTGGTAGAATGGAAAGGAAAAGGGTGTGCTAGAAGATCCACGTTTAATTTCTGCATCAGAGTCCAAACCCAGTTCTACCTTGACCTCACTTAGGATCTCAGGTCGGTTACGCTGCTTCTCCAAACCTCAGTCTTCTCTGACTCACAAATGTGCCGGGATGTAATAGCAAGTGCTCAAGCCCACAGCACACGGGAATCCGGCCACCTTGTAGTTTGGACTGCTCCACTAACTCCCGCAAGCCTGCCTCGTCTGCCCTCACTGAGCCACAACCCACCGGAGGGGTCATGACCATCCACCACCTGCCAGCTCAGCCTCTAGGGAGGGTGCTTTGCAGTAGCCCGAAGGTGAGGGAAGAGAAGATAGGCAGAAAGATTGTGATTAGCGTTGCATCAGCCAGGGAGAGAAGGAGAGCCGCACCCAACCCAGGGCTGGGGAGGCAGGGCCGAGAAAGGTGTGGGAACAATGAGGACGCTGTCTCAGGAAGTGACTTGTGAAGTGTCCTGGCAGTTGTGTGTGGAGTGTCCTGTCTTAACTGGTGAGTGTGAATTCGGGCTCCATCACTCACTGGTTGTGTGTCTCCGTGAGCTAAGACCAAGAGGACTTTAGTGCCTCGGTTTCCCCATCTTTAATCACACTAATTATAAGAATATTCACCAATTTAAAAGACAATACAGAAGAAATGGCCTGTCAGTGTTAGCCGAAGTTCTCATTATATTTTATTATGTACCATTGATCAACTTTGCTTGGTGGGGAGAGGGAGATAGACAAGGGACATCCTAGGCAAATAGCTGTAATATAGGACAGCGAGGCAATGGATAGAGAAGAAGAACCCAAATCCTGCGTGCAGTCAGCGCTCTGTGCAGGTCTGAGGGAGAGGCACCGCTTCAAGCTCTGCCCCCACACAAAGGACACCCTCCTGCGTGTCCACCTTGACGGAATGTTCCTGAGCACAAGTGGCCACTTTGGAACGACAGTGCTTAGTTCTGTCACAAAAGTATAAAAGGCCGAAGACACACTGTTTATCAAAGTGAAGGGCTGTGTTAATGAGCTTAGCTTGGCAGGGCGCTAAGGGGATTCTTGACACTGGATCGTGGATAACTAAATAGGTCACCCCAAGTTATGAACCGTGAATAGAAGATGGGAGGAGTGGAAGCTGCAGAATGCCTTTGCAGGGAGGGCAGCTGACAGATACCCCATTCATTCAGACCCTATCTAGAGTGCTGGCCCTGTGCTTTGCAAGTACAAGGCTCCTATTATGAACCAGTTGAATGAATGAATGAATGAATGAATGAGTCTGTGATATACCTTTAAAGAGCTATCTCGAGGTCTGTGAGCAATTTGAGCATTTCTGGTGTTTTGGCTTGCTTGTCTGACATTCTTGGAATAACTGAGCTCCAAAAGACAACAGGGACAGAGAGTCCCTGCTCTGCTCCAGAGAGACTCATTGTATTCTGAGACTCCCCACCACTTTTGTACGTAGTTCATTCTTCAGAATAGAGTTTTAACGGTGTAAAATAAAATAAGATAAAATGTACAAGCTCACAAAGATCTAGTTATATCATAATTCAGTCATCAACGTTTGAAAACCTGGGATTGGTAAATTCCAGTCCTGAGACCTACAAGGTGGAAGGAAAGAAACAGCTCCAGCAAGTTGTCTGATTTCTACAAATGTGCTGACACACACACACACACACACACACACACACACACACACACACGAGAGAGAGAGACACAGAGAGAGAGGAGAGAGAGAGAGAGGTAGATCTCTTATTATCAAAGGTATTTTGAGATTACAGCTCTAAAGGGAAGCTGCTCATGATTTCGTGACGATAAACTTCACTGTCTTACTTAGCATCGTGAACTTGGCACAGCATAAAATCACCTGAAGAAAGCGAAGGAATCTCTGTTGTGTTTTTTTCTGGTTGACTGCGGACATGTTTATGAGGGACTGTCTAGATTGCTAATCGATAGAGCAGGAACCAGCGGACTGTGGGTGGCACCATTCACAGGTCAGATGGTTCTGGACTGTATTAAGGAATTAGCTGGGTTATCCGGCGTTCTTCCGTGGTTTCTGCATCAAGTTCCTGCTTGAGCCCCTGTCCTGACTCTCTCAATGATGGATGGTGACCTGGAAGTGTAAGCCAGACCAAACCTTTCCTCCCCTAGGTTGCCTTGGGTCAGAGTGCATTTTCCCAGGAACAGACGACAGGAAAGAAATGCACTCTCAGATGCCCGGAATGCTCTGTCAGCTTGTGTCCTAAACAGGGAAAGGTACATTTAACCAAACTAATTAGGGACAGTAGAGTACAGACATCTAGCATCTTGGCTGTCCGCGATATGCAAAGTCCCACCCAAAGATGCTCAGATGAAGGAGCTGCTCTGGCTTGTGTTGGCCCCATCATGATAAAGTGGCCAGAAAAAATGGACACCAGTTATGAGAAGACCGATAGTTTTCTGATACAGGATCTCCTGGGTCCAACCCTACTTAGCACCTGCGTTTCTCAGGCTCTGACGGTGATGGCCTAGGTAGATCCCTCTGCGTCCCCAGGAAATGCTGGACAAATGACAGGCATTATGACCACCCTACTTTGAGGATGAGGGGGGAGTGGTAGGCAAGGGAAGAAGAAGGCTACAGTGGTGGACATTCTTTCAGCAGAGGGAAACCCCAAAGAGACCAGGGAGTACCAAGACATCACTTTTGCTGGTAAGAGGTAGGGTTCTCAGGGCTGGGAACAAAGCTGTCAGCCAGGATCAACTCCATGTGCACGTGGTTACGAGTGTGTGAAGAATATGGCAGGTAGGGAAAGCTAATGCTGAGTCTGTGGAGGCAGATGTGGGAGCAGAAGGACCTTAATCTTCTACAGCCTGCAAGTCAAGTCCCTGTCATGACTGAAACCTTTGGCTCCCCTGTGACTTCCTGTCATGCCAGAGTCGTGAGTAAATAAAGCTGTCTCCTTTAAGTTGGCTCCCTGCGCCCTCTTGCAGCCTGCTCTCCGAGGAGCTGAGCCCCATTATATTCTGTAAGCATCTGTTTCCATGAGTGCTCATTCTCTCTCCAATAATACCCCAGCAGGACAAAGAGGAGTGGGGAAAGGGGCAGACATGCAGGATATCCGTCCCAGTTTTAATTACAAGTGTTCGTGGCAGTGGCATTCATGTAATTGGGGGGCTGATTTATGCCAAATAATAAGTCCTAATGTAGGGGGCTGGAGCCCAAGAAGGAGGGGAGGCCACAGGAGGCGGCAGCTCCCAACCAGCCTAGATCTGGGACAACACGTCAGCGGCTTTTCTCAGAAGCATCCAGGGGTGCTAAGACAGGCTACTATAGGACGAGCTTCTGTTTGCCACCTCTGCGTGTGACGTCCCTTCTCAGAGCATCAGTTTTACTCATTCAACAAATGCATCTGATGCCAGCTGACGATGGACTTTGGCGAGGAGGATTAAAAGAGAGTGTCTGGAAAGCCTTTATCCCGGGACTAGGGATACAGCAAGCACACAGTGCTGCCGGCTTATTGAAAATGAATAATAAAGCCTGGAGACCCCATAATCCCGATCGCTGGTACTGTCCTGTACCAACCCTTATTCCATTTAAAGCAGGGGAATGTGGCTCCGGGGCTTTGTCATTAGATGTATGCACACACTTGACCTAGTAGAGAGCTTGAAAGCAATAGATGGCAACACAGTCCATCTTCCTGAAGTCTCTGGAGCAGTGTAACGTAAGAATTACCGCTCTCTCTTTGCATTTATGCATGCATTTCTTTGTCGAATTCTGAATGTTTTATAGACCCCTGATCAGCATCTAGCATCCTTGTCATTGACACCATGGGGCAGATGAAAGATGGGCACGATTTCCTGGAGTTGTTTACTCAATGGAGCCTTGGTGTAAACTGACGGAGGGAGGGGGCAAGACAAAGAGCCTTCCACAGTGCTCAACTGTGTGGAGTGTGGGAGGTGAGGAGGTCATGGCACCGGTGGCAGAGCCTTCTGTGCCATCTTAACATGCAGGGGCCACCTGGCACAGATCCTTAGCCTAGATTAAAAAAAGAGTGAGATTATGATCATGCTCTCTTATGGATGGACCTCAGAAGCATCATACCATGCGAAAAAAGGTAGATGCAAAGCAAAGCATCATGGACTGTGTGCACCCCTTGGGGAAAACGGGTGCAAGAGACAAACCCGTGAAAACAAAGGATAGCCTACAAGATGGCTCAGCGAGGCTCTTGAGGTCAAGCCTGATGGCCTGGGTTTGGTCCCTAGAATCCACATACAGAATGAGATAACTGACTTCTAGACAATGTCCTCTGACCTCCACGTGCCCACTGGCATGTAGACACACCCTGCAAAAGCAACAAAACGGAAAGGAGAGCCACGGTTGCCAGTGGAGCACAGTGGGAAGGAAGGGCAGGGGATATTAAATCAGCCTAGTGAGATGTTTCTTTGAGGTGACAATTATTTTCTAAACAGATGGTGGTGGCTGTGCAATCTTGTGGAGATTCTAAAAGCTACCAAATCATACATTGTTAAGAGAATGAATTTTAAGTTTTTAAGTGTGTGTGTGTGTGTGTGTGTGTGTGTGTGTGCAGGTTAAAGGACAAATTTCAGGGGTCAGTTCTCTTCCTCCATTGTGGGTTTCAGGTACTATATTAACCTACAAGTAAAAGTTAACACTGAACTATTTTATAAGCCTGAGGGTGAATGTTAAATATGAACTGTATCCCTCCCTTCCCAAATTCCTTCCTTTTTTTTTCAAAAGATATGAGAGTAAGGCTTCAATTACAAACACTCTTAATTAGAAAGAATTCTTGGAGACTCTGATGGCCTCATCAGGAACCTAAGGCTCGTCGTTCAGGGAGGAGTTGAATGCACATGGATGTGCTCGTGTGTGTGTGTGTGTGTGTGTGTGTGTGAACGCATATGTGTTGATAACAATTGTCATTGGTTGTTATGGTTCGTTTGTTTACTGACAGGGTCTCACTCGAAGCCAAGAATGGTTTTGAACCCACCACCTTCCCACCTCGGTTTAAGATTACAGGTGTGAACCACCATGTCAGATGACTGCTGTGCTCCTGACAGCCAGCTAGTCACTCAAGGCCTCTCTTCTCCATGAAGAAGACTTTGAGTACAGTCATGGAGCTACCGTAGCTGTCCCCATGGAAAAACCCTGGGAAGCAGGGCAGTGTGATGGCCCTGGCATACTCTGTGGTCCTAACCAACACACTTCCTACATTTTTGAGGGAGTTGTAACTTAACACTTGTTCAACCTTGAGTTCTCATGAAGGAAAAGCCACTGGGAATAAAGAGAAGGGGACAGTATTTGGAAGACACTGTGAAATCTACGTGAAATGAAAACCCTCTGTAGTATTTAACTTCGTTATTTATGTCGAATAACATAAATGACATTTTTGGTCCCCTGACTAGGCCTCCTAGTCTCATGCCATGAACACACCATCGTCGATCACTGATAAAGTTCATCACTTCATAGCAAGAGATAGTCTTTGTCCATGAGCCTGGGGGTAGGGCACTGTACCCCACTTCCTGGAAGAATCCAGTTCTCATCTCAGCTTCTCCCATGAACCTATGACCTGAATTATGGAGGTCTGCAAATATCTTGCTTTTGAGCCACATGGACTTGGTGCTGGGCCCAAGGTAGGTTTTCACCTTGATGACAATTAGCCCCTTGCTGCTTCCCCAGGGTGGAGGGATGACTCATGCTTCAATGGGGGGAGAAGCAGTGTTTCTCAGAATGGTTTCTGTGGTTATCATGAGTCTTCTGAAGACCCCCCCCTCCGAAAGCAGAGCAGAAAGAGCACCCATCTCAAGGCTGGGAGGAGATAGCATCTTCATAGGTTGAATATGACTTTGCTCTTGTTTTCCTTTGTGTCCCCAATACTTGGCAGGGTGACTAGTAACAGAATGTGCCCCTTTGAAAAAAAAAGACATTTATGACTTTAATGAAAACTTGCTTTTTCTTTAAGCTGCAGGCATTGATGCACTTAATTATGCTTTTCAACAAGATTTTACATATTTAATACTTACTTTCAGAGCTTCTAGGTATCTCAATTATTAATTCCACTGCAGATTTATTGGCCTTCTGACTCTCTTTTTAGTGTAAAGGTTGTAGATTCATCAAACATTGTTTGCTGTCTTCAAACTTCAACAGCGCTTTCAATCAAATCAAAACTCCAGAAGGAAATATAAGTCCATACAGGCGTCTTCATGATGGAGACGAGCCAAACCTCGTAAAACTTCCCCGTGATCCTGACAGAGGGTCAGCAATGGCACTGAACCAGGATAACCAGAAAATGGTTTTTGACATCCAGTGGCCAGAGAGCAGTGTCTGCCCTGAAGATGCTATTTATAAAATAAACGCTTACAAGAGGAGCAGAGTGCTAACCAGAACTTTATGAATATATAATGAGGTCTAATTTTCTGTTATTATAACCATTGTTTAAAAATGCATGTCTGCCAGGGCATGGTAATGATTCTGTATTACTTAGGAAAACTCCTATGATTCTGTCCTTTTAGTGTTTTTTTTTTTTAAATAATTGCTTTATGACTTCTTCAATGGGATTTTTCTCTGCTGGTGTCTAGGGTAAATCTCCAGAAAGACAACATGACAAATGTCATCACTGTATTTTCAAGGGCTGAGAGTGGGCAGTGCTCTGAGATCCTGGGTAGTGTCCTGCAGGCAACCGTTAAGCCAGCACAGAGAAGAGCTACTGCCACCCCTCCTCCTTCTAGGTTTGGTTTATTCAAAGCCTAGATAGACATCATATCATGGTTTAACCTGTGCATGGCTCGGACGGTTCACACATGAGGTCTTTAGGCTTAGATTCACTCATGCTTATACCAGGGCTCTGTGTGTGTGTGTGTGTGTGTGTGTGTGTGTGTGTGTGTGTGTTGAGGGAGTTGCCCCTTGATTATATACACATACCTGTAGAGGTCAGAGGTCAGCTTCAGCTGTCATTGCTCAGGTGCTGTTCACCTTGTACTGTGAGACAAGGACTCTTAGTGACTTTGAACTCACCAATTAAGATAGAATGGCTGATCCCAAGTCCCAGGGACCTGGCTGTCTCCATTTCGTTAGTGCTGGCATTACAAGTGCATAAAAACATGTCTGCTTTAATATATATACATATATGTAATATATATTTTTATTTTAAAAGTTTAAGTCCTAGGGATTGAACTTAGGTCCTCATGCTTACAAGGCAAGTGAATGAACCATCTCCTGGACCATACCAGTGCTTCTTCAACCATCCGGGTGTTCATAGTCACGATCAAACACTCTGCCAACTAGATTTATAGGCAGTAGTCTGTAGGGAAATTATGTACACTAACTAGGGTGACTTTCAAAGGTCAAGAGCAGCTGCAGAGTTCATCAAAAGCCGGAGCCATTTCCTTGGACACACTGGTGGCTTTTGCTTTATGGTAGGTGGTAGATATCCCCTGGGGTGGGGTGGGAGGATGCTGTGTACCATGCAGGTCTCTCCATCCCAAAACTTGGAGCTTCTCCCACTAACTACACAGCCAGGACCCCAGCCCTTTATCCATTTTTACTCTTCTTGCATAGAGAGTGATTTATGTCTTCATCTGGACTGAAATGGGGACTCTTTAGTACTGTGGGTCTATGCTAATAACATTCTTAAGAGTGTGAGATAAACCAGTCACCAGGGACCAAAGAGAAGTAGCAGCTACAGCCACACTGCAGGGATAAGTCCTAAACCCAGGACACTTGGGAGATATGCCACTTTTCCCGTGCCTCCCTTCTTCCCTTCTTTCTTTCCTTTGAGTTCCCTTTCTTTTCTTTGGTTTTCCCCTCCCTCCCTGTTTCCTTTCCTTCATTTTTAAACTTTTAACACTCAGACTTGGAATAGAGCTAAGTGGCTAGGATGCTTGCTGAGGATGCATGAAATCCTGGCTCCAGTGTCTGCCAACTTATGCTCCAAGTTTCATGGTATATACCAATAATCCCAGGCCGTGGGAGGTAGAGGCAGGAAGATGAAAAGTTCAAGGCCATCCTCAGCTACATTGCAAGTTCAAGGCTGACCACATGAGACCCTATCTCAAAAAATTAAATATGCATAACATAAATTTATGAGATTCTCAAAGAATAAATGAAAACGTATTAAAAATTTACCATCTAACCTTTTTAAAATGATGGAATTAATGATGTGTTTCCTTCTAGTTTTTTAAAAATAGATGATGTTTTATGGTAGCTTTCAATTCTTAACAAAATTTTGTGGGGAATAGAGAGATTTCCTGTGTTCTTATCCCTTAAAATGGCCTTCCTCACTTTTGATTTTTAAACACTTTTGAGTATCTGGTTCAGTGGCTTTAAATATTTCTCCATTGCAAAAGTGGTTTTCATGCAAAAAGCAAACTCATTGCCCAACCTACACTGGCTCCTAGTTCCCCTCCTTGCCCTGGACCAAGGACACCACCAACATCCTTCTTTTTCTGGGAACCCTTGTAGGTGGAATCATACAGTATGTGTTCTTTTGCTTGGCATCATTGTGTGAGCTCCACCCACCTTACGGATCTTCTTCATTACACATGAGGATCTCCCAGATTTGGGCTGTCTGTCCCACGATGACACAGACATGGCAGGACACAGTTCCAAGGGAGGTGACTGATGATGCCAATGAGCCATGTAGGGACCTTTGGTTCAGTCTTGGAGAAGCTAAACATGGTTGAAGGCCTAGAGTCACAGCTATAGCTGAGGCCACATGGGTCTACCTGACTTGTAGGGATGGGGCAGGGACCTGCAGCCAATGCATTTTACGACGCACTCCTGACATTTTTTTATGTTTATGTTTACTTATTCTCCATCTATAACATTCCCACATGCTGTAAGAGAAGGATATTTTAACATTAATTGTCCTAAAAAGCCTCAGACCCAGGGTAAAAATCTTTCAGCCTCAGAGAGGCACTCTCAGTAAATGAAAAGCACTGTTATTAGGGATGACAATAATTTCCCTGACATCTATTTGGATATTCAGTATGTTTTGATAAGATTACTCAAATAATGGAATCACATACAAACTATCCTGAATACAGATAGGTGGGCACTTCCTGGCTGTGCGTAATGTCCTTAGGTTTAAGTACCTATATAATTTTTGGTCTCAATCTTGAAGTACCTCCAACTTTAGGATTCTATCCTTCAATTTCACTTAGGAAGTTCAAGACTGGCATCCTCAGTGCCCTGGACGTTATCCCCAGTTATTTACCCTCTGCAGATTCGTGGCTCTTTCCCAGGTCTGCCCAAAGGCTGGTACTGATCTTCAAAGTCAAACATCTTAGATGCTTCTGTGACATTGGCTCCTCCTCCTTCTATGTGAATGTATTGTGTGTGTGTGTGTGTGTGTGTGCTGTGTTCCTGTGTGTTCTCATGTGCATGAGTGCACGTTTGTGGGTACACGTGCATGTGTGTATGGAGGCCTGAAGGTGACATTAGGCATCGTCTCTCATAGCTCCTCATTATATTTATTGAGGCGTAGTCTCTAGGTGAACCTAGAGGTGACCAGCTAGTATAGCTAGCCACCTTGCCTGGCAGTCCCCTGCCGCTGCCTCTTGAGTGCTGGGAACACAGGTGGCTGCCCTGCTTGCTTGGCTTTCCTGTGAATTCTGGGGATCCCAACTTTGGAGTTCACATTTATAAACAAGCATATTTTTCACTGAGCTGTCTCTCTAAACACGGCTGCTTTATTTTAAGGAAGACAATTATTTGAAAATGAAAACACTTCTCTGATGAGAACCACCCTGAAGCTCACAGCACTTCCTGACCACGATGCTGCACACGATAGGAGATGATTATCCAATGTAGCTCTAGATGTGGCCTTCCAGTTTTTCCTGAGCAGTTGGACTCATGATGGTCTTTTAAAGTCTTATTTAAAAAATAGAACACAGTGGCATCAAAGCACTAAATATGTTTCATGCGCAATCTTCTGGTAAGATTCTTGAAAGATAAGAAAGGCAAATCCACACTCATGAGGGATGCGATTTGTACTCCTGTAATCCACCAGTGAGTCACCCTGCTGTGGATTATTTCAGCTTATGAATGGAAATTCTGTGCCTGAAATATTTCACCCTAATGTCCAGGAAAATGAAACGAAGATTAAAAAAATCAAGGCCACAAAAATGATTGGGTGTGTAAAAGTGCTTTCCAAAGAGCTTTAAAATCTGGAAACAACCCCAGGACTCTCAAAGTAAAAGGAGAGAACCAAATCCTACAGGTTGTTCTCTGACCGCCATATGTGCTAAGTGGTATGTGTGTGTGCACGCATACACACACACACACACATACACTTTTTAAAATTAAGATTATATGTATGTGTGTACATGTGCACATGAGTGAGGCCCCCTTAGAGGCCAGAGATGCTGTCAGATCCCCTGGAGCTTGAGTTACAGGCAGCTATAAACTGCCGAACATGGTTTCTAGGAATTGCATTCAGATCCTTTCTTTGCAAATGCTCTTAACCACCGAGCCACCTCCCCAGCCCAATAAAAGTAGCTTCACAAAGGAAAACAAACACTTACAGGGAGCACATGTTACCCCACTATCCCGTGTCCATCCCCACTCCCACGTGTGCTCCATGAGGTTCCCAGGTCATACACTTAGAGGCCACAGTAAACTTTCCATCACTGAAGTGAGAACGACAGCTTGATGCCATTGAAGCTGTCAAGACAGGCAAGCTGAAGTGGAGTCTGGGAACAGGGCTGGTAGTCTGCACCTTTGTCACCAGGAGTATAGGAAGCCATGGGTTCCCAAAAACCTCTTTGGTCTTTCCCAGTGGCCTTGAAGGCCAAGCATGAATTGCTGCCAGCATCCTCTAGCTTGATGCTTGGATTAAGACCCTGTATCCTCCCTGCTGACCTGCTGGCCCACCCAATGGGAGGCCTGGTCTCCAGCCCTGAGGGTTCTGCAGGATTTTCTCCCCACCCGCTCATCCTCTCCATTTCTCCTCTGCTACATTCCTGGGTCTCTTGTTGCAGACTGCTATCACTCTGGATATGATGTGACCATTACTGCCCTCTCGAGCTCCAGGTGTGGTTATCCTCGGAGACCAGTCCCATGAATGTTCTGTCATGGAAGTGGAGGGCGGTCCATGAAGCCCAGCCCATAATTTAAGATTTATAGACAGATAGCCTTTGCTATGGGTAGGCTCAGAAGGCAGTTAACAGTTTCTGAGAGGGAGAAGGACATTTTCTTCAGTGGTGTAGCCACTTGTAAGATGCACACGCTCCTCTATGTAACACCCACCCTACTCCTATAAATAACCCTACTGAAACTCTTTGATGTGCCCTGCTAGACTTGGGGGAATTTCTTTGGTCTGTTATTGATACCGTATCTGGCGTGAAAAGATATTTGTTTGTCTCCCCAGATAGAGATCACAACAGTTACCTTTACATCTCCTTAGCCCATGTTTCTCTTTGTCTTTGTGTGGTTTCCCCAAACACCACATCCCCTGGCCTCCCCACCAGACTCCACCAGCCCACACCCATTACACAGCACCTCTTCTTGCTGAAAAAAATGCACAAATCATCATTCTGTGCCCTTCATGTTCGGCTTTCCAATTTAATTCTCAGTCTTGCCCCATAGGGTTATTGCCAATTGATCTCCGTATAAACGTCTGGGGGTTCTGCATTTTTAATGATGCGCTGGGCTCTTGACAAACCTTCCTTTGGTACCCACAGATGTGAGTTATTGGAGCCCTTAGTGTTGTAAGGATAGGCTATGATGGTGTGTCTTGGTCTTCCCCTCTTAGAGAGGCCTCCTGGTGACTCTCTAGTGCTCTGTTCTGGGAAGAACTTTGATGTTCTACCTGCCGCTGATTAAAGAATGGTGGGGTTGATTAGCAATGTCTGCAGAGGATGGAGGACTATAAAAATAGGTTGTCACGCTAAGTACCTGCCATTAAGATTCTGAGATTATCCACTATTGGAAGAAATAACCTTGAAATGTGCAGCAAAGATGCATCGGGTGAGTTTTAGACCCAGGAACGAGGGTCTGAACAGTGGAGTTGCCAAAGGTTTCTCTGAAGGGTAGTTTTGCTCTAACCTCTTCTCAGCTGTTCAAATAGAACACGAGCCTACTTGGTTTGTCCCTCCTGGGTCTTCTCTTACTTAGGTGTGCATCTCAAGGCTAGCCTGGGCTACATCCTATAGCAACATACAGACCTTCCTGTCTCAGTCTCCCAAATGCTGGGATTGCAGATGTGTACATCTGTGCCCAACGTGGACTGGGGGATTCCTTATAGGAAGCTGGTCTGGATACAGCATGTTGGTGGGAGAGACTGGGACCCTGCAGGTGTTACCTGCCAAAGGTCATCCTGCTAGGAAGTTACAAAGACTAAATTTAAATGTAGACATTTACAAGGTCCAAAGCCTCTTGCTACTCCCCAGTAGCTGAAACAAAACAGACGTGTTACAGGGTCCTTCTAAGTCCCTGGAGACTTTACATTTTGCTCAAGTATTATTGAGCAGGTTCTGCAATCTCAGGAGAGGGAAACTTTGGTTTGGTAAAGATGGATTTTGTTGACATTTCTGGTAAGGTTGTGTTGTTTTCTCCCCCATCAAGGTCATCTAGAAAAAAAATTTTTTTAGCCCCCAAGGCCAGTTGTTCGTGCAAGAGTTGGGAGGCTGGATGCAGGCTATGCCAACAGTCGTTCCAGCTGCAGCCCAAGGAACGCTCCTCCCCTCCACAGTGGGCAAAGCTAATTAACTGCTGTGACTGCCAGTTCCCTTCAGAAGAACCCCTTGAGCATGTCCCTGGCTTCTCTCTTCAACAGCGCCCTTGAGTGAGTGAGCCGGAGTGTGCCGTTTCTGGCTCCCAGGGAGCTATCTGCTCACCCCTGTGAGCCTGCGCAGAGGGGGCCCCCTGCTCTTAATGCCAAAGGTGCCTTGTATCATTTTTCTTTTGCACCTTGCTTGCCCTTTATCACTATCTGTCTTCCCTAGGTGGGACATGGTGGCCCTAGGAAGACTGTGACCAAGTTTGAGGCCAGCGTAAGCAACAAAGAAATCTCAAAACCCAAAGCAAGGGGCTAGGGATCCAGATCAGCAAGGAGAATGCTTGCCTATCGAGCGGGAAAGAAGCTCTTGTTTCCATCCTCAGCTGACACAGATGAGGCATGATGGGGCACCCGTGACGTCCCAGCATTTGTGAGGCAGAGGCAAGAACGTCAGCAGTTCAATGTTCTCCTCAGCCAACTAGCTAGCAAACCTCAGGTCAGTCTGGGCGACATGAGATCTGGTCCCCAAAACAAACCAAGCAATGAATAAAACATTTAAGATAACAAAAGGCACTATTATTAAATGATTTCATAAATTTCCCCTGGTGAGGCATGCACTTAAGATAAGACTCATGATAGAACATATGGAAGTGGAAAAATGGACGATATGAAAAAGGAGAAACAATATTCCTGGTGTAACATTAGGCTAAAAACATAAGAAAACATGTATGATTCTAATGATTAAAAAAAAAAACGATGAAAATGCGGACTTATATGGTCTAGACATGCATAGAAAAAAAGGCCAGAAAGTTACTGATATGATGTTAGTGAGTCTGGTCCAAAGTAACTATACACACACACATACACACACACACACACACACACACACACACACACGTGTGTGTGTGTATGTATGTATGTATTTTATATGTTTATATATATAATTTAAAATATGACTTTTGATTCTAACAAAGAACTCCTTCAATCTGGAAGAAAAGTTTGCTGGGATTTTCATTCATTTATTTGTTTGGCTTTTTTTTGGTACAAGGTCTCAGTACATCATGCTGGCCTCAAACCCCATATTTGAGCTTAGAATGACATTTAACTGTGATATATATATATACACACACACATACACACACACACACACACACACACACACATATATATATATAAACAGTGTGACTATATGCCACATTAGTGGAAATTCCTGCACAGGTCAGAAGAGGCTCGATCCAGAGCTGCAGATAGTTGTGAGTCACCTGTGGGGTGTTAGAAATGGAACTCGGGTCCTCTGCAAGAACAGCAAGTGCTCTTAACCAGTGAGCCATCTTTCATGAGCCATCTCTTCAGCCTCCCCCCCCCCCCAACCTTGAATTCTTGATCCTCCCTTTTTCTCCTTCAGAGTGTTCAAGTCTTCCTGCTTTCCTCTCTTGAGAAAGCTTCTTGCTCTGGTTTCGAGGTGAAATTGAAGTGGATTTTTCTAGAAGCATTAGATAATGTGCTTCCAAGCTCTTCCTCTGCCTCTCCTCCACTTCCTGGTGCATGGATCCAGACCACCTGGAAGCCCATCATTGTCACCACAGCCACAAGCATCTCAGTGGCTTCCTTTATGTCAATAAAGGGAACTCCCTTCTTTCTGTAGAGTAGATGTGAACTGTGTACCCTTCCCACCCCGGCTTTTGTGTCTACAGTCTTTAGGGAAGGAACTGATTCCCCATCTACCTACATCCCCTTGAATAAACCGCACTCAGGCCTTTTCTACCTGCCTCATAATACTTTAAAAAATGGGGGGGGGGGGCAGAGAGGGGCTGTACGTGTAACACAGTGCACTGTGGAGGCCAGAGGATGGCTCTGTGGACTCAGTTCTCTCCTTGAACCCTTATGTAGGCTCTGGGGATAAGACTGAGGTCACCAGACACAGAGGGCATGTGCCTTTGCACACAGAACCATCTTGCCAGCCTTTCGCCCGCATCCCGGTGCATCCCCAGATGAAGGACCATACATGCAGGTAGTAGATAAGAGGACTAGCTAGAAGCTGTGCCTCTAACCACTACTCCTGCTCTCTCTTACATCTTGCCCCAAGTGTGATTCCCACACTGTCGTTTACGTCATGTCACAGGTGGACATGGGCTCCCAGACTGACCTTCCGGCTGGAGCACAGCCGTTCATTGACTTCATTGCCTAGCACAGCCTAGGCTGTCCCCTTTCCTGATCAATGCTTATCATTTCGCCAAGAGACAGAGCCTGCTGCTGGAGAGATTGATTCCCTGGTTATTTATCTCCCTCTGCCCAATGTAAATTGGTCAATCCTATTCGCATGATAAAAATCATAATGTCTCAAATTACTTACTCAATAAAATGTGGGTTTGTCTATTATTAGTGATCATTAGGGTTATAACGCAGCATGGAAATGTGGGGCAAATTAACTGCTCACGCAAGCTGTGGGCTTGTGTGCAGTTTATCAGAGGCACACAGTTCCAGTGAATGGAATGGTTTGCAAGACACATTTCACAGGGTTCTGCAGGAAGGGAAGAACACCCATAGTTTTTCCTTCCTTAACCTGAATTTCTCAAGCAACTTCGAGTTAATACACCATGGAACCATGGAAGTAACAGAAAAGAGAAAAGAAAAGAAAAATGAGGGAAATGAAATAACAGATTTTAATGGCTCTGTTCATGTGTCTTTGGATTTTTGAATGGCGCATCAAAATTCTACTTTGAGCAAATGCCCGGAGAGCCCCTCCTTCCTTGCAAGTCTCTCTTGCCTGTTAGCTAAGAGCTATGCTCCTTGAAACTTCCTACTCAGTGACATCATGGGACAGCTTCTGCAGTCGTGATGAGTTCCCATCGTACCGTGGCCCGGCCGTTTCCTCTGTGGCGCGTACTTCCTGGACACGTAGGCAGGTGAGAGGCTCTGACAGCAACGGCTGGTATCTGGATGTGAGAGCTTTGAGTAGCGGCACCAGTTTAAAAGAAAATGAAAACAATACCCATTTCCTGTGAGAGTGTCGGGAAACCTCACCAGGAACTTCACAGGTCAGAGCTGTCAGATACATAGAAGCAGTGGCAATGGTACCAGGAATCGGACATTTCTGCTGGGCTGGGGTTTATATGAAGCTTTCTTTAGGGAGCATGTCTTATTTTTTTTTTTATGAAATCTGATGCAAAATCCATAGTAAAGATGAGATTTAAATGGGTTTAAAGAAAGCCCCACTACCACCAAACAAACAAACAAACAAACAAAAAAACCAAAACAAAAGACATGGTGTTAGGATCTGAGAAGTACTCAAGTGGGGCCTGGCTTTAGGCATAGCTGGATCCCAATGCTACATAAATGGCATCACAGCTTTCCTTGCCCCTTTCACAGTTTTAATTTATCCCCACCGTGGTGCTTTATGCTAGGGAAGATCAGTAGAAATGTACAGAGAAAATTCTGGAAACATAGTACTCCTGAACACCACTCCAGATAGTTTCAAAGGGCTACCACTGTGATTTCTTCCTACACCACTGTGGCTGCTTTTCATTGTGAGCCAGAGATTGTGAACTGTTCATCAATGAGGCCAAAACTGTGTGGTCGGTCATTCCGAGAACCAGGAAGTAATTCTAATACCTAATCAACCCACTGCCAGAAAGTCACAGCCAGAGATAATCCCAGGAGGCTTTGGAATATTATAAACCAAAGGAGGGCGTTAAGTATTAAGAATCCAGCAGCAATGCAGGTTCTCTCTCTAGGGATGTGTCCTAGACTCGTCCACAACCACTACTTAAAGCAGGCAGAGGCTTATGAGAGCTTGGGGGACTGATGTTGGCAGCAGAATAGGATAGTGACAGAGCTCTGTTGAAGGCCATGAGTTTGGGAGTCTGGCATTGCCACTTACCAAGTGGCGATAATAACTATAATTCCTATGGTTATTTTTCATTTGTATGTGTCTTTGTATGTGGTATATGTGTAAATGTGTGTATGAACTCACATGTGTGTGTGCAAGAGTGTAGAGGCCAGAGGTTGCCATCAGGTGTCTTCATAGGTAGCTTTCTCCTTTATATGTTGAGGCAGTGTCTCTCACCTAAACCCAGAGATTGCCAATTCTGCCAGTCTGGCTAGTCATTCTGGCAATCCTCTGCCTCTGCCTCCTCGGTGCAGGGGATCTGAATTCCCAGTCCTTACCTTTGTGCTCTAAACATTCTACTCACTGAGGCGTCGCTCCAGCCCTGGTCCTGGTAAGCTGACGGACCCTTATTAAGTCCTGAAGTGTAAAATGCCCTGGTCCTGTAACCGGTAAAGTTGTCTGATCAGATAGCACTTGGGAGGCTTTACATAATTAGTGACTTCCTAGTGGGGAGATTTTTCTGATTATTTCCATAGACTCTGTTATTTCCAAAGCTCCTCGGAAAGATCATCTCTGGTTCGAACAGGGTGATTTGTCCCATTCAAATCTGATAGTCGGGGGAAGTGTGTCTTTTCAAACCATGCATTAGGATCAAGTAACTAGATAACACATGGACCTGACTTCTGAGAGTGCAGTATGGAGCACCCAGCCTGAGACTCTGTGATACCCACTGTACATTTGACCTGAGGGGCAGCCAGCTCGTGCTCACTGTCACTGCCAGGGGTCAGCCAGATGTGCCGCCTGCAACCTGATCTATGGTTGGGCTCTAGCTTCAGGGACACATCCTCTGTGATCACTGCTCCTCAGATGCTCCGGGGACCCACACACAACTGTATCCCTTTCCCACCAGCATCCTCCCTCTCTATGCATCCACTTACGTGTTAGGTCATTCGCACCTCTCCACCCTGGGCCCCGCCTGGGAGACACCATCTGTAACCCACTTCCTAGCACTGTGGCAATGATGCACCACACAGTTAATGGCATGAGATAATGATTCATATTTATCTCTTTACAGTCAAGGATGAAGTTTTGCTGTGTACCTCTATGTCTCTGTTGTTTTTTTCCCCCCATTGGTACCTTGTTTTGTTTTGTTGAGGCAGGATCTCATTCTGTAGCCTACACTGACTTCAAACTTTCAATCCTCCTGCCTCCCCCTCCTAAATTCTGGGATCGTAAGTGTATTGTATCACCCCTGGTGTTAAAAGTCCTAAAATAAAGGAGTCATCCAGGCTTAACATTTATGGCAAAATCCATTTCATATCTTTTCCAGATTCTAGAGGGCCCTGACATTCCTTGGCTTGTGGTGCCTTCCTATAGCATCAAAGCATACCACTCCAGCTTCTTCTAGTTTCTTATTTCCCCTTCTTCTTCGCTGCTCTGTCATCACACAGGCTCTAAGGCTGACCTGTCTTCTGTCCTTCTGTTATTGTTGATGTGTGTGTGTGTGTGTGTGTGTGCACTCATATACATTCACACGCACATGCACACGCACAGGTACACAGTACATGTGCAAATATATGCACGTGTTTGCGGAAGCCAGAGGACAGGGTTGGCTGTCTTTCCTCGAGCACCATTTATGAGGGTTTGTTTGTTTTTAAGACCGGGTCTATTACCAGCCTGAAACTCACCGAATAGGTTAGGCTATCTCTCTAGCATGGCCCAGTGATCTGCCTGCCTCTGCCTTCCCAGGACAGACATTACAAACAAACTCCTCCCCACCCAGTTTTGTTTGCTTGGCTTTGTTCTGGGGATTAGACCCAGGCACTCATGCTCACAAAGCAAGCACTTGACCAAGAAGTTTTCCCAACCCTCTTCTGCCTTTTTAGAAGGACCCGGTGTTCAGTCCACTCAGAAAACCCAGCCAGTCCCTCTTTCTGAAGACCCTTAACCTGAGCTTTAGTGTCAAGTAATGTCATCCTCTCTAGTTCTCAAGACAAAGATGTGCATTCCAGAGAAGAGGACACGATTCTATGTCATCCTTCTATGTGTAATACTGAGATACCTTGCAAGTGTGAGTTTTCTCCTCCAAAGGCCCATTGATGATGTTGAAGGTGTCCACCACTGGAGACCCAACGATAAGAGATGTGTCTCAGTCCTCAGATCTGACTTTATCTCCGGACAGCATCCAAACTCCTTATGCATCTCAGCGTCTGCAGTCATCAAATAAAGGTGTAAATGAAGTGCAAGATGCCATCTCAGCTTCTGAATGGTCTTCGATGGCCCCCAATGGCTCCTTTATCCAACTTGCACAAGGTAGATGTCCCAGCAGGATGTTTTCCCCTCAAACATTGAGGCCAGATATCCAAAGTTAAGAGGGAGGCCTAGTCATTAGACATTCAGGTAGCTTTCCCTTGCCACTTCCTAGGTTCTAGTAGTAGTTGACAGTCCTGGGCATTCCTTGGCTTGTCGATTCATCATTTGAAGATCTGCGTCTTTTGTCATGTGGCCCAATTTCCCGGCGTGTCACTGTCCCTGTGGTTTGTTTTTGTTCATTTGTTTCTTGTCATTGTCGGTAATTTTATTTTGTCCTGCGTCAAGGTTTCACCCTGTTAGCCCAGGCTATCCTGAAGCTTTCAATTCTTCTGCCCCAGCTTCCAAAGTGCTGGGATTATTGGTGTGCACTGCTCCTTCTGGCTCTCACGAGGACAGTAGTCCTGTTGAATTCTGGGTCTGTCCTACCCCAGTGTAACTATAACGTAACTACACATCTCCGGAGAGCCTGTCTCCAAACTGGACCCTCTTCTGAGATTCTGAGATGGACATAAAAATCCTGAGACTCCCATGATCATCCCCATGCAAGATGTTGAGAATGGAATGTTGGAAAGGAGAGGTGGGTCTTGGTGACTTTCTCTCTGTCCCCTTGTCACAACCCAGAGTGACTACCCCCTAGATAGTCAATGACATCCGTTTATACTCTGAGGACTGCCTCACGGTGTGACAGTGATGTCACTTGGTTTGCAGTCCTGTCTAGCAGGGTGAAAACACAACCCTGGTAACTCACTGCTTCAGATCCACAGACTGTCCTGTGACTGGAATAACCTCAAACAGTCACCCAACTCAGTGTCGCCTCCCTACCGTGGACTCACAGATAAGACAGCTCGCTATGTTTCATATTGCATAAGATCTGAATTCCAAAGTCTCCTATAAGGATGGATCCTGTGGCCTGGGTACCTAGAGACCTGCCTCCCTCCACTCTCTAAAAGGGCACAGCTCTTCAAGGGTACCTGGCAAAGACACTAAGTGCCGAGTTTCAGATCCCAGACACGGACGCCCGTATTTAATTCCATAGGGCATGGAGAAACATCCTCGACAAATGCTTGCTTGTCTTCGACTTTCTATTTTTGAGCTGGCGGCCAGGCCAGGCAGGAGCTGGCTTGTGGAGAGCTTGGGGGCTACGTTTGCAGCTGGGGAAAGTGGTCATGAACCTTGCCATCCCTGAAAAACCCAGATGGAAGCCTGAGCCTCCTGGCCCCGCTGCCCCGCACACATGGCGCGCACCTGGACACCGCTCTACCTGTTTACAAATTACCCCTGTTTTCTGCTTGGTTCAGCAGCAACTGTTTACCCTCCCCCGTGATGTAATTAGGGCTTCAGAGTTCACGGGTGCCTATTATGAGCTCTCCTGTGTTTTGTCTTGGTGCTTCGTTTCTGTAACAGTAATCATATATATATATTAAAATTTGGTATCAATTGTTTGGCTAAATTATGCACAGTGGGCCATCCTAACCTGCCATTAACATAACATATGCTAAACAATGTGTTGCTCCCCCCTCCTTTCTTTTTTTTTCCCCCTTCTCCCTGATAATTATACTCCAAAGCATCAATTGCTTATTCGGGCAAATTAAACTTGGAGTTTTCCTCATTTCTTCAAACTTTGAAATTGTCTCACTGGAAGCAGATGTCGACCAAGCACTCCTTCAGCTGCCTTTCAAGGTGGTGGAGCTGTGTTCTTGCTGAGAAAGGCAAGTGCCATGCAGTAGCCACCAGCATCAGGGCTGCCCTGATGCTCCATGTTGAGCCCCTTTGGGGACGTTGCCATGGCTATCCCAAGTCAGTGAACGCCCAGGCTTTGGTGTGGTGGGCAAAGCTCACCACAGATGGTGCTGTGCTCACTGTTCCCCCACTGGACAAAGGTGCAGTCAATCTCTTTTAGGCGACAGGCATTGCAGTAGACGCGGACGTACAGAAAGACTTAGAGTGACAAGGTCTCTGTCCTCTGATGAGGTGATTATAACTCTAAGTTATAAGTCTGATGAGTTATAATCTTGTATGGGACATTTATTGTTTTTCAAAAGGGTTATTGAATAAATGTTTTAAGCTCTGTGGCCCCTACAGTCCATCCCACCCTTCAGTTCAGAAGCAGCATGCCTGTGTGCCAGTAAAATTTATCTACAGCAAAAATCAGGCCACATTTGCCAGTGTTCACTGCAGTGTCCAGGCAGAGACTGCATCCAAGTAACTGTGTTTTATTTTTTTAATAAATTGCTTTTATTTTATGTGCATGAGTGTTTTGCCTACGTGTATGTGCACGTACCATATGCATGCAGTGCCCACAGAGACCAGAAGAGGGTGTCAGGTCACCCGAAACTAGAATTCTAGACAGTGGTGAGCTGCCCCGTGAGGCCTGGAAACCAAACCCAGGTCTTCTGCAGAAGCAATAAGGGCTCTTAACCTCTGACCCATCTCTCCAGCCTTATGGTTTAGTTTTGTTGTTGTTTCTAATGTAAAATGATAGTGTTTAGCCTCTGCTATGTAGCTTTTCCAAGGGAGATATGAGCAAACAGCTATTTGCCCCAGAAAAGGGTACCGACAATTAATCAAAGAAATGATTTAACTTAAGTCCCATTGGTGAATCACTGAGCTTATGGGGTACTTACAAGAACATGGGTAGCTTAAAAAAAAAAAGCATCACTAAAAATCCCACCCCATTATGGATGTGGATTCACAAAATCTATATCTGGAGCCCCTGCCCTACCTGTAGGCAGATCCACTTAACAGTCTCCCCTCCCCAGCAATTACTGCTTCTGTAACTTAGGGAGGGGCCAGTGAGTCTTGTGGCTTTCTAAACTTCCTGAGCCTTGTGTGTTTCCTTAGCTCCTTTAGTCTGGCGAGCCCCTCTCTTCTCTCCAGGCAGGAGAGAAGGTGTCACTTCTGGGGTTGCAGCCACACAACACTGCGGTTGGTGAAATGAAGGTGTGATCCGACGTAGACAGCACTTCCCCAATGTGACACATGAGGACACTCGCGCAAAATGAGTTCAGACTACTTTCATGGATGAGTCTGCACAGGGATGGAGCATGGAGGGCCAAAAACGGAGGGCACTGACTGTCGCAGACACGTGTGACTGTGTGTAGCACACCCGGGGACAGTCCGTAGAGTATGAGAGGTAAGGTCCAGGTTCAGTGGCTAGTTATACGGTGTCTCTTGGTTTACAGTGGAATTGAAACTTGAATGGTAAGCAGTGGGATATCATGGGGTAGACTAGAGAGTGGGGAAAGTGTATGGTTACAGGGAAAATACACATGCAAATACCTCAGGACACGTATGACAGTACCTGGAACAAGGACAGTGTAAATATAAGAGGAGACACCTAATTGGGGCTTTGGTGTAAGATGGGGTTAGTTAGGTCAATAGAGCTTGAAAGGCTCCGGCATAGGCCAAAGGTGGTTCTGCTGCGGTGTAACATGTGGATAACCAAAGCTAATTTCTCACTTTTTTGGGGACCTCTGGAGAGGTAGGCTGGTCTGCGTCGGGCTTAACAGGGCTCTGTAATGTGCCTACATCATTTGGCTTGCTCATCTATGTTTGCATCACTTAGGGATTCTGCTGTAGGCGAGATGTGGATGAGATACTCACTGTACCTGGAATGCTTCTCTGCACGTCGCTCATCCTCCTGAGATCAGCGAGGCTCAGCCATTTCTTATGGTGTCAGCAGAAGCTGAGACAGCAAGTCAACACACATGAGCCTTCTTGGGCTCTAATCTCAGAACTGACAGGTCTTGTTAGGAGTTCCTGTTAGAAATCACTAAGCCTGACCCGACACCTTTTAGAAAACTACATTTCCCAGCATTCCTTGTGGCTAGGGATGGTCATGTGACCAAGCCGTAAGCCCGCCCCTGCCAGTTTAGCTCTGTTAAGACTGTGGCAACCTTGAGAAGCTTCTTGGATCACTGCAAGGCCACAGAGAATGGAGGGAACCTATGCCCCTGGGTCAGGACTTGGAAGTGGCTGAGTGTATTGCTCACCGGAGGATCACCGCTTTTGGATTATATGTCAGTGAAAAAGTATCATTTTTATTTAAGACGTTATGCAATTGGATTTTCCCTACGTAATAAAAAAAATTGTCAGTGAATCTTTTTTCCAAGAAAACTCTTTTCTCACAGTTCACCAGTACTTCCTCTACTGATTTTTCTTCCCAACGGGCTCAAGTTTCAAACCGCGCATACATTAGCTAATTTTAGGAAACACCCAATGGACAGGGATGGAATTCACACCTCTTTATTTCATTGAGATGATAGCAAATATAATGGCTAGGCTTCCTTGGTAATAGCCCTGTGGTTTGGGCTAAGTGGATGCAGGGCTGTGGTGTGTGATTTGAGTGAAGGCCCTCAGACAGCGGGGAGCACGCAGGGCGGCTAATCTCGGCTGTAGTTTCTCATTTTCCCTCAGCTGCTTCACTTTTTATGGGGGTTATATTGATGAACGCGGATGACAACTGTCAGCTCTGCTGCGAAAGCCTGGCATGAGAATTTTAACAAGCCACCTTGTATGTCCTAAAGGCAAGAGAACAAGGCCCTGGACCTTGACAGGTTCAACTTACCCTGTTCTCCCCACTTCTTCTCTTCCCTCTTCTCCAAACCTTTGCTGGTCCACAGATTCTGTCAGTTAGTATTTCTGCAGTCATTACAACACATACCCGTTATTCCTGTTCTAACGATGGCCCCACTACTTAGTATCCAATCCAAGTATGAACCAGAAGGCCAGTGAGGGCCTCTATCCCTCTTTAATGCTGACTCATGCATTGTCCTCCCCCTCTACCACTGAACTCAGGCATGTGACTTATTTTGGACAACAGTTGGTGTCTTTTCCATGACTTCGCCATGATCACCAAGACTGTCTAATTTGCCGTAGTCTTCCGGACCAAGCCTACACAGTGTGTCCAAGTAATTCAAGGAGACCCCAAAAGTATGTCTGTGTACTCGGGATGGGGAAAATGCAGGAGCAGGAGGGGACACAGTGGCAGAATGAAGCAACTGGCTGTGGAAAAGAAGGAAGAGAAACCTTTCCATCCTTCGTCTTTCAGTTAAGGGTATGTCTGAGCCTCATTTCCATTGCCATGGTGACCACTGTGACAAAAAGTAGCTTGGGGAGGAAAGGGTCTATTTGGCTTCCAGTTCGGTGGTAACAGTCTGTGATGTGAGAGTTACCACAGGAACCGAAGACAGCTAGTCACATCACGCCACGGTCAAGAGCAAAGAGGATTCTCCTGTAGTATCTGCTCGCCGCTTGCTTATGTCCAACTGGCTTTCTTCACTCTTCCACAACTCAGGGTCGAGTTTATGAAGTGGTTCCTTCCACATTTAGGCTATGTCTTCCCCCTCCTGTTGAAAGTCAAGACAATCTCACGTAGACATGTCTACAGACCATTCCTCAGGTAGCATCCTCTTCCCAGGTGATTCTGTCTTGCGTCAGGTTGACAGTTGAAGCTACTCAACATGAGGAACTTCCCGGAAGTTAATCTTTAGGAAAACTTAACTGCATCACTTCTTCTATCTGTCTGGATCAGCTAAATGGGGAGACCATGTGTTTATGTTTATCTGTAACAGCTAGATTGGGAGGCCAGGGTGTGTTTCCTTATTGAGTGCATACATTATTATGCTCTTTATTCCCCCCACATAGATTTATGTTGAGATTTAATTTCCACCAATTAGAAGCCAAATGAAGCCATTGTAATGTGTTCCCCCATCATGGCAGCCCCTCCACATACACAGGAGGGAATAATATCAGAGTGAATTCTAAGTAGCTAAAGTTCTTCTAGAATGTGAATGCATATCCAATTCAATTTGTAGAAAACTTTAGATTAATTAGGTTTATAATTTGCACAGTAAGGCAATGTAAATGTGTTGCTAGCCCTTGAGTTTTTGCTTAATCCTCTGAGTGGATATTTAATCTTTTTAATATTAGAATTAAAGCAACTTGGAAGATATGACTGTTAATCTAATTATATTCCGATCACTTTAATTTCTTTAATGTTTTAAACAACAAAACAACTTTACAAATTGGTTTAGGTTGGAGAACCCTTTTAGAGGGTCCTGAATCTCATCAGTAAGTGCAGTCCAGAGGAGTTGGGCTTGGGAAGAAGTTTATAGTTACACAAATGTGAACCATTAATCCTGGAGCCTCCGTGCTTACATGGTGTGCTGAAGAAATTCCATAGCAGCCACGCTGGAGTTAGAATCTGCCAACAGGAACATCCACGGAAGTAAACAGCTTTATGGCACCCTAGTCATACAAAGCTGGAGATTTCAGAGACTCGATGATGAGTTAGGGCTTGGAAGAGTTTTCTCCTTTTGCTGCTGTTATTATTTCAAAGAGAATGGGTGGGGAAAAATCAGAGCAGGACATGAACAATGCTTGCAAATTTTATTACCTCATTATAATTGATATCTGCTCTCTGAGCCAATAAAAGAAGCCATATTTGGCACTAGTGGTATAAAATCTTTAATGTTTTAGGCTGTCAAGAGTTGACTGTGGTGAGTTTGACATAATTATCAATTGCATATAAAGTCTTTAGCCCCCAAAGCATGCCGCAATGGGGAATCCTTCAGAGTTGGCATAAGGATTCACCAAGTGCTTGGAGGATAGATTTGTAGTTGCTGTTGTCTGAGTTCAGCCTGCAAGCATACTTCTGGACTTTCCAGTGTGTTGGCTCTCTTTCTTGGCATTCAGGAACCCAAGGCTTCTGGACAGGCTGTTCCCTTGCTTCCTGAAGAAGGGGTGAATCTTTGCGGGTTGGTTTCAGTTTAGGATGACAATGTGAAAAAAAAAACCCTTCCAAATGATGCTCACTGGATGCTCACATTTGATAAGCAGAATCCAACATCCCTGTCTGGAACTAGTTACATATTTTCATTAAAAGGTGGTAGAAATGAAACCAAGATGGTGTTTTAAAATGAAATGTAAGTTTGAAAATGACAATTTCAGTGCATATCAAGTGAGATGCCCCCCATATTCTGAGAGCATATTACCTGTCTATTACATGGACAGTAGTCCAACTACCCTGTAGACTGTAGAGTCACTTGGATGGACCCCCCCACACACACACCTCAACCCCTGGGATTTATATAAGCTCAGACCTAAAATGACATCCAATACCAGTGATCTGAAACTGAGGAATCATTATGGGGACAAAACAGAAGGGACACAAAAACTCCTTCTCAGGTCTATACTGTTTAATGGAACAGAGCAGCTAGTAAGAAAGATTACCAGACCGCTGGCTGCCTTGTGTTACACATTGGTTTCTGCAGAACTTTTGGTTAATGTTATGCATTTGCTAACACAGTAAACACAGAAAATGAATGCAAGTGCATTGATGTCTATTGAGTGCAGAAGGCCCTGCCTCGGTTTCCAGGTTCTTATGTCTTGAGGAAATGAATTAGCCCAGGGAGACATGAGTAGAGACACTTTATTAAGAAAAAAGAAGGAACTACAGGGGCAGGGGGACTAGTGAGCTGAGGGGGTAAAAAACAAAACAAAAGAGGCTCAGAACCATGTGTGTGGCAGGCGAGTTCTGATTATAGGGTCACCCGGCACAGCCTCTGCCTTTTCCTAGGTGTACACAACAGACATTTTCTCTGTGTGACTTGTTGTACAGGCAGGGAGTGGTTTCCAGTCCTTCTCTGACAACTGACTTCTCTCATATCTTAATCTTTTAAAAATTACATTTAATTGAGGCTGGAGAGATGGCTCAGCAACCCAGAGAACTTGTTCTTCCCGAAGACCCAGGTTACGTTCCCAGCACCCATGTAATCACTCACAGCTGTAAGTAACTCTAGCTCCAGGGGATCCAGTACCTTCTTCTGACCATCTTGGGCATGTGGCACACATGGGTACATGCAAGAAAAACATGCATACACATAAAAATAAATAAATCTTTGGAACTGCAGTGTGTGTGTGTGTGTGTGTGTGTGTGTGTGTGCGCGCGCGCGCGCAAGTGACCTGTTGATCATCCTGCACCCCAGCTCATGGACTTAAGCTCACCAATAACTGATAAAGGCTCCTCCACTCTCCGGAAGTCCGCATTGTTATGTTCTCTTGGTTCTTAAGGAAGTATAAACAACCGGAGCAAACACACCCCAGGGCAAGCTGTCCTGGCTAGCAAGCATAATTTTCCTGTGTGCCCTATGGAAGTAGCCACCCAAAGAGTTTCTCTTCCTGAAAGTCAGGCTGAGTTGACCTCTTGCTTGAGGACACTGTGAGCTAAATAGCTCTGAGCTTCTCTTTATTGGTTTCTGGTGGTATCAGAAAAATGAGCCCCTCGGACGTGTGCTTCTCCGAAGCATCGGAGCTCCCGTTCAGCATCTTCCACTCTCTGCTCTCGTGACTCATCTGTTTAGCAAGTGTTTTCCATGGGGTGGAAGGCTTTATTGGCAGATCTACTAACTTTAATAGGAAAGCTTAGCACAACTCAGCTTGTAAAAAACTCGCTACCCCTATTAAACCCTCCACTTGTAAAGCCATCCGTGAGCACTCACCAACCTTTTTAACCAACTTTTTCCTTGATTCTTCTGTTTGCATTTTTTGTTTGTTTTTGCGTTGTGAAACAGGGTCTCTCTATATCTCAGGCCTAGGGTGGCCTCAGACTCACAATCTTCCTACCTCTGGCTCTGGAGTGCTAAGATGACTAGCCTGCACCACCAAGCCAGGCTTCCCTTCTTCAGTTTTTTGCTTGTTTATTTTCATTTTTTGAGGCAAAGTCTGGTGTAGCCCAGGGTGGCCTTGAACTCTCTGTATAGTGGAAGGTAGCCTTGAGTTTCTGGCCCTCTCTCCTCCACCGCCTAAGTGCCCAGTTGACCCCAGTGCACTGGCACATCTTGTTTAATTTGGCTCTGGGGTCAGATCCACAGCTCCGTGCACTTTGAGCAAGCACTCTTCATGCTGAGCTGCAGCCCCAAGCCCCCTCTCTGTTCTTACTGAGTTGAATAATGACACATGTGATCCCAAGAGTCAGCATTTTTTTCCACTTAAGGTTACTCAAGATCTCTTAAACTTGGGGGTGACACCAAAGAAATCCTCAAGGATGGGGGAATTCTCTGGAGCCTCAGAATGTTTAGTATGTTCACAGGAGAACATCTGTGTATGGCAGGGCAGAGACACAATGTAATGGCGTAAATGATGCCCTGTAGTTTCATTGTAGAAAGCTTCATTTGTGGCACAGGATGATGTGAGACAGAAGTGTTATTTACTTCCTCGTCTCCCTTGAGTCCACACTCTCAACCTCAGCATGTCTGACATATGAGATTGGGTGCATCTTTGCCGTCAGGACTGGTCTCTGTGTCATTAGGGGTCTGGCAGCATCTCTGGCCTGTGCTCTGTAGTTGCCAGTAGCACCCCTTCCCCCAGACCAGATGATAAAATGCATCTCTAAACATGGCAAGGCGCCCTCCCTTGAGAAGGCTCTCTTCACCCCTCTGACACATCATGTCTTTCTTTCTAAGTTTATATTACCTTTAAAACATGTGGAAATTTAAACTTGAGTCTAGTTAATTAAAAACAATCCGCCTTTCCCAAATTGTTATAGGCCCCCCCCAAAAATTCAAAGCTGAAACAGTTTTCACATAGGCCAGGACTTAATCCATAGAATACAACAATAAGACTAAGAATACACACGTGTGCCTCTAGTTGCCAGCCATCGATTGGTTATCTATTACTTTCTAGAATGCCATTGTCAATATTGTTCCCCGTTATAAATATGGAGTGGGGGAAATATGAAGGATTTCTAGAAAGCGCCAGAAGTGATTTTGTAGCCTTGGGGCAGAATGGAAGCACTTAGCCCACTAATCCTCATGGTTGCTTGGGGAGTGCTCAGCTGTTTCTCAGAGGTACTGAGAGCACTTCGGAGAGGAGCGGGAGCCGAGTTGTAGCTCTGCTGCTAATGTAATGGTGGAGGCAAGAATTGCCTGCACCTCCTTCAGAAACATGGGCAAGTCTTCCAGCAGCAAACGTGGGTATGCCAGCCGCCTTGCCCCAGCATGGGGGCATGAATTGGAGTGGAAATCAATGGACTAGCATTCCGATGCAATTGCCCCAAATTATCAAAGAGAAGAAGACCACTGTAATTCACCAGCCAACAGTGTTTCCACCTGTTTTTGCTAAGCATCAGTTTGGCGTGATCAGTTCAGTTCGCGGGCCCTGTCTCATCAGAGCTCCTCCACAAATACCATTATTATTGCGGCCGTGTTTCCCAGTGGCTGAACAGCACTGGATCCGAAGGTCTGGTCCACCTTAACTCCTGCATTGCCACAGTGTACTTGGTGACTCCCCTGGGACACTACAGACAAACCTGTGATTCTTGAAAGACATCTGAATTGACCCTTATCTATCACCAAGACCCCGCTAAGCAGAAAGCAAAGGTACCAGCCTATGGTAGAGGCTAATATGTGGTTTGCGTTTGGGGAGAGCGCAGAATCTACTAGGAGATCTCAACCATTGAGAAGGTGAGTTGGAGGATTGGAAAGATAGGTCAGTTGCTAATAGCGGTCTATTACTGTTGCAGAGGACTACTGTTCGGATTTCAGTACCCATGTGCTGGAGTTCACATTTAACTCCAGCCCAAGAGGATTTTCACCCTCTTCTGACATGCCTATGTACAAACACACACACAGATGTATACATATGCACATAATCAAAAAAAGAAATTTTAAGGAAACTCAGCAAGGGCTGATGATGAAGGGCAGCTCTGCCATCTTGCTGGCACACATGGCTCTTACCTCTGTGTCATCTGAATTCTCTCCGCGACTGTAACATGGCATGGACACTTCTCTATGTTGAATTTGAAAATGACTTTACTATCATGAAATCTGCCTGATTCAGCCCAGAAGGCAGAACCTAATTAATCACCTGAATCTTACTTCAGCCGAGCTAAACTTTATCTCCGGGCACACTCACTAGGTTTTGCCTGTCCACGGGCGATGTGTGAGACACAGTTTCACTAAAGACGCCCACTTTCCTACAGGTTTCATGTGTGTCTGGAGTTCAAGTTTTGCTGTGGATCTGTTGCTGTTGTTTCGTTTGGGGCTGCGTTGAGGTGGGATCCAGGGTGTCACACACGCACTTAGTTGTCTTTTGATTTGCTAACTGGCAATCGTGTTTCTGGAACAGCCACAAAAAAGACCTCATCTCTTACACACACCTCATCTCTTACACACACACACACACACACACACACACTCACACACACACACACACTTCACACCTAGGGGAACCTGGAAACACTCAGCTGCAAAGGGAGTGCTGAGCACCTCAGAGCTGATTGCAAAGTTAAAAACTGGCTGTGGAACTGACTTCAGTCGCTTGTCGATGACACCCGTGTCAATGACACCCGTGTTGATGACACCTGTGTTGATGACACCCATTTCCAGAGATGATCATCAATGCCAAGCTTCATAGGAAACTCCTCCTTCGGAAAAATGACACTTAAAATTAATGTGAAATTGTGTTTTGATTTAATTTACAAGGAGTCACAAACAGGTGGGAGAATTATGTAACAATAATTGTGTTTGCAAGAAATTGATTTCATGCTAAAATTATATGAATATGCCGCTACAGTTTGTTGTCATTTTGAAACGCGCTGTTTTGCCATAAGACACAGTGTAAAAGACACTCTGGTGTTGAAGCCCTTAATCTAGTGTGTAATTGCTTAAGTGAGTACATTAACTATATTGTCAACTACCTGCTCTCGAACACAGGAACCATCAGGGAAGGTTTGACTTCTGCAGGGTGCAAAGCAGACACTCAGCCTGTCTTGCAGATTCGCTGGTGGGGTCAGTCTTTGCATTGAGAGGAGACGGGGAAGACAGAGACCTTGAGGACCCAGTCAGCTGGCGAGGCCCTGGCCTGCTCTTTTCTTATAGCCCCATCACATTTATGGAAGACACTATTATCTTTGTGCTACTTTGACTACCTGGGACTGGTCTCCATACCCTCCCTTCCTACTTCCCTCTCTTCATTTTTTTCCTTCTTCCTTAAAGTGTTACTTTTGGTCCACTGAATTCATTAAAAAAATTCATTAGTGTTTGTCCTTGGCAGTTCTCCATCAAATATATTCTTTTTTTAAAAAAAATACAAAGCTGATAAATCACAGACCAAATTAGGTGGTAGCTGATTATATTTCTGGATGTGAACGGGATGTGTAGTTAATCCATCACTATTCCTGGACCTCACCTGAACTTGAAGAAAAGTTCATGGAGCCAACTCTTTCTGCTGCTTTATTTCCTTGAACTTGGTGAGGCTTGATCTGCAATCACCACTGCCCCCTGTCCCCCCCCCCCCCCCCCCCCCCCCCAAAAAAAAAAACCAGTTTGGAAAACTGCAGATTCTGCAGCACTGATTCTGCCAGCCACTTTATGAGGACAGACTGGCTGGAGTTTTCTAGCACATTCCTCTCTCTGATGAGACGTTGGCCACAGGCTGTGACTTGGTGAGGTGAAGTCAGGAATGTGGGTGCCCAAGCTTTCTGATGCCCTGCCAGTGGAGAGGAGACTTAGGCTGTGATCTGTGCCCTGGAACTTTTTCAGTGTGTGCTGAGTAGACTCTCATTACGCCTGACCAGCACTTCCCGGGAATAACTAGCAAGCTCACACCCTTGGATGTCAGGGCCTGGCACACCGGGAAGAAAGCTGAGAAATGTGTTTCACCTCCTCAGAAGTTCCTGAGCACTCGCAGAGCAGTTGCTAGTCTAGTTTTACAAAGTCAATTTCTTTCTGTCCTTTCAGATTCCCAGTGTCCTCTGTAGGTATCTTCAGACAGCTGAATGTGTGCAGGGACTTGAGTGGATAGTGGCCCGAGACTCACAACTGACAGTATTTGATCAATCAGTGCTTACTGTGTGCCAAAGACTCTCCTAAGGACCCCCCCCCCAAACACCATGGAATAGATATTGTAATTATTGCAGTAGTGAAAAAACACACAAAGAACGTAAGGGACGTGCTGACAGCCACACAGGTGATGAATGGCAGACCCTTCTGAGCGGCATTCATGCTTGTGAACTCATACTACATCTAAGGCCACCTTAGGGGCACATCCCATGGATGCTAAAGAAATCCACTGAGTCGCCTGCCTTGGGACTAAGGACCTGTCACTGCTTGAGGTTAAGGCAGAAATAATAACTGCTTTTCCATTTGGGTGCTATACCCAAACCTGCCTTTCTTACCTAAAATGTCAAGAGGGGCCATATAATGCCTCTTAAAGTCCAAAAGACTTGGGCTGTGGTCAATTTGGAAAGCCATTGGAGAGTGTGGAAATGCACTGATATTTGTACCAGGCCTTAGCAAGTCTCTCTCTCTCTCTCTTTTTTTTTGAGAAGGTTCTCACATAGGCCAGATTAACTTTGAACTCGTGATGTAGCTGAGGATGACTTTGAATTTCTGATCCTCATGCTCAAGTTCCTTAGTGTTAGGATTATAGAAGTACACCAGGATGCCCTGTTTATAAGGGGTGCTGGGGACAGAACCCAGGTTTCCACACATGCTAGGAAGGCATTCTACCAACTGAGCCTCACCCCAAGCTCTGTCTTCTCTGCTTGGAAACATTCAGATCACTGACAAAATGCCAATTGTCCTGGGAGTGAAGGGACAGGGGCACGATACACTGCAGCTCTTGATCCTAACACCAGAATGGGTCCATCGACAATGACTCAGGGCTCGGTCAGTGGGCAGATAAGGTCGGAGGCTGTACGGAGGCTGATCGACAAGGACACTCCCGGGAGCCAGGCATATGAAACAGGAAGAGACAGTGAAGGCCAGGGTTGCATGAAAACCAACTACCCTGCTCCTACTTTTGCTTAGAGCTGCTCGCCTTTCGATGGTGTTGAACATCAACAGACACAGCAAGATCAAGCTTAGCTAATGTGTGTCTTTGGCTGATACTTTTCTGGGGTCTTTGTGTGTATTTCCTCCTCTCCTGTGAAGATCGGAGCAGACTTACATGGTGAACGCCGATGTTCCCTTTATTGTAATGGGATGCACAGTAACTGGGGGCCACTGCCCCATTGGCAGAGCTCTCAGTGACTGCATCCTATTCCCAGCACCTCTGGGCCTGGGAATCATTTTTCTCTAAGGGAAGAATGCCCGAGGAGGCCCGTGTGTATAGCTGGGGCTTGGGCTTGAAGGTGTGAAGGTGGACTATCTATTCCTCAGCCCGTTCAGTTTCAGAGCCTGCAATGGCTGGCTGCCCCTAACTCAGGAAGGGGAAGGGTGGGGAGGAAGAACTCAAGCAAGGAGCATCAGCGCATCCCATGGTGTGAAACCATAATGAAAGCCATTGTATCCTTGGGTCTCCATTTATTAATAAAATGCCCAGTACCTTCTGGCGTGTGCTTTGAACTGCTTTTAATTATCTCCAGTTGGATGGAGAAAAGGTAATGGGGACCTCATAATCGCTGTGGAGGGAACGATTGGAATTTTATTTCCACGGGGAAGGCAGACATTGTTTGCCAGGGGAGCCGAGAGGCCTCTTTCAAAGTTGAGGACACTTCCCGGTGCCACACAGCGTAAATCACTGTGCAAACCACGCGATTATCCCCAGCAGAGGAATCAAGTGTGTCTTTATGGGATTCTTCACCAAGCACTTAGGAATAATCTGATATAAAACAGCAGGGTGGAGAGTAATGACAACTTCAAATTAGTTTAATGAATGTTTACATTTAAGGGGGGGGGTGGCTTTTCTACAATCCCGAAAATACAAAATGACAGCTCTCCTTCCTGTCTCTCTCTGTTCTGGCAACCTCCACCCCTATTCTTTTTTCTTTTTTTTTTCAACTCTGGGAGAAAGGTGGCTTAACCCTTTCAGCCCTGGGGTTCTTCTCAAAGAAGTCCTGCTTTGTTGAGCCTGGGTCAGAACAAGGCTCAAACAGTCTCCCATAAGTAGCCCTGTTATACATGCCCGGTCGGCTTTGGGAGAACATCTGTTTTAAGTCAACTCTGATTCAGTCCAGGAAAAAATAAATTCCTGGCTCTCCACCTGCTCAGAGGTCAGTCACCCACCCACATCAGGCAGAGATGGATGATGTTCTGCAGATGCCCAGGGTATTTTTAACTGCGTGTTGGCAGGTACCTTGCTTGTTGAATGCACCGTGGAAGTGGGAGTTTGATAAACCATCATGTTATTTAACACCAGGAGTGAATGCCAAAGCCCTTACCAGATCTGTTCGGGGTGGCTGGGCTAATTCTCCACTTCTGATGAACAAGGATTCGTGTTGGCAGAAGAAGGGGAGTGGGAAATGCTCCCATAGCTCACGTCGTGAGAGGGCACCTCAAAGGACTTTGTCCAAGGAACAACATTGACTTTCAGATCTGGTTACGCAGCCTGAACTGCCCTATGCTCTTGAAAGCAAGGTTCCAGCATGTTCTTAGCTTGGTTTCCAAACGCGAGTATTTCCTGTTGGATTTGTTCTTGGCCCCTTCACATTCTGACAGACCCATTTCCAGCCTAAGGCTGCCAGTCTGGGTACAGAATGCAAACTTGAAGTTATGCACTTTGAGCAAGGTTTATGAGAACAATAAGGATAGCATTAAAGCAAGAAATAAAAAGCAAATGACAGCCAAGGGTGTAGAGTACTCAGGGGTGTCTGGAGAGGCACGGGGCAATTCCAGACACTGATTTAAAAGCAAGGGTGGCCCATTTTGGCCATGTGACCATGGCTAGAGAAGTCCAGCACACCTATGACATTGTTGCTTTTGCTTTCCCTCCAGTGTTCAACATGCCAGCACCCCAGAAAACCTCGGTGAAAGGGGCCCACAGCCTCCAGGAGTAAAAATAGTTCTCTAGGGGAGTAAGGCCGCTTCTCTGTGAAATCCAAGGACTTAACAACCCAATTAGCCAGGAGGGCTGGTGTTCCACGAGGGCCGAAATCAGTTTTGAAGTGGGATTTGTCAAAGGTAACAAGATTTACTCCAAAGCAAAGAACTGGCAATTCTCAGTTAATTAGAATGTTGCGTGAATCCAAACCCTCATTTTCCTGGAGGTTTCCCTAGCCAGGCTGTTGGAGGAGAAGCTGCCAAATATTTGTGGATTTCAGGAGTCTTAGAAGTGGGCAGAACTTTCTAGTTCTCCAGCAGGCGCTACAATCAACCCCTTGTCTGGTGTTTATGTAAATGATCTTTGCAAACGATCTAGCTCCCCAAGGAGCGTTCTTTCATCAGAGGCAAATGCATATTATAAGATACACTTTATATGAAATTGGTGTGCAAGAATGGGGTGCTGGTACAAAGCAAAATGGCACGGTCATGGCTTCCGTCCTTTAGAATGTTCACTCGGTTGAATAGAGGAACAAGAGCACCACCATGGTTCAAACTGCTGGATGGAGGATGTTAGTGTACTCCCCTCCAACTCGCAGTTTGTCTCCCTGGAAGAGTAAACATCACCCCAAAGGCGGTTTTGAAGATCAAATGAGATAGCACATGAAGAACAAGTGTCACAACACCTGAAGTAATTGTCTTTGTCATCACACTTGTGATAGACCAGACTTGTGCCTGGGGACAGGGAGGCAGGGACACATGGCTCCTCTCTGAAACCATTGCTTCTGGTTCTTCTGGGACTTGTCATAGGTGACACCTATTTTTCCTGGGAAGACTTGGAGGGAAGCAATTGTCTGGGTGTCCACTAATAAAAGAGGTGGCTGCAGAGAGTCAATCCCGAGCAATGAAAGCACAAATTTTTAAAGCTTTTGCTGTTTCTTACTATGGGACAATTCAGAAGGACAGTAAAAACCTGGTGGCACTGTAAATAACTAATTAATAATAAATTATGAAGCTTTCAGAATCTTTAGTTCTCATCACCGTTGTTCCTTGGCACCGCTCTTTAGTGCCTCAGAATACTCATCTGCTCCCATCTCTACCCTATGTACCACCTTCAGACATGCCCTCCCGAACCCAGCTTCCAAGCCAAGCTTGATCTTGGCATTGGGATTCCTGGTGCTTTGGTTGTTCATCCTGGCTTCATTTCCAGGCCTGCTCTTGCCTTCCCCTTCTTTCTTTTCGCGTCTTGCCTTTGACCTGACCCTCCTCCACAGCCAACCACAACGCACCACAGGGCTGGTTTCCTCCAGCTGCCCTCAATCACCGCACACTCTTTCCTCCGTCACAGTTATCACAGGCAGTAATTGTTTTAATTGTCACTTGCTCATTATCTGTGTCTTCCACTAGAACATTGTGGTCTCTGTCAGGGTCAGGGAAAGAGCTTCATGCTCAGTACCGCAACAGCATTTTGAGTGCATGCTTAGGCGCTACTGAAGGGACTCTGGCCAGTTTGAGCACAGCGGAGAGCATGGCTCTGGTAGGTCTTGGCCTTCTCTCCGCTTCCCTCTGCCTTGCTGAAAACCATTAGATTACATTCCTAAAGCTAGCCCGAAGGTCTGTTCCCTTATCTGGCCAATTCTTCCTCCCGAGGCTGACTACCAAAGTCCAGCAAACAAAGTTCCCTTTGGCTCACCTAATTAACATGCCCAATTAAAATTGAACACCTCATCCTAATGTGGGGTTTCCCCTTGCACCTCTAGAAATCGCGGTTTCTCCATGTGCCACATCGGTCTCCCCTCTATCCCTTTGTCCCTCTGGGGCAAATATCCCTGCCCCCTTTCCCTAGTCCCCTTCCCCGTCTCCATCATCCATTCTCTCCTTTACTTGACTCATCTTACACAGACCTCCCCTTTTCCTTCTCTTAAAAATGACACCTGCAAGGTCATTTGCTGCTGTTTTCTGCCCGAAAAGAGCCACTTTAATTTTTCTTCCCCACTTAACAAAGGATCTCGCTGTGGAAACAGGTGTTTGGGTGTTGTTTGTGCCTAACCCAGGGTCCAGGAGGGAGCCCTCCCCTCCCGCTGTGTATGGGGGAGTCCCCTTTAACTGCTGCGTTCCACCCAGGGTCTTTTGGATTAGTGAACAAATGAACAAGAGAATGAATGACTTCCAGGGAGGGAGAGGCTCCTTGGCTCTCCTTGTTGTGGAGGCTCGCCTCTCTGCAGCTGTCAAGGCTCTCAGAGCTTAGCAGTGGGCTTGCTTAAGCAACTATTCATGTGCCTGCAGCTCCAGGGACCTCCTGCCCCCCACCAGAAGGACTTTGCTTTGTGATGAACATCCCAAGTCAAATAAGGGACCATATACTTGCGGCTTGTCAGCACTTTCTACTCTTGCTTCTGGAAGTTTGCATCCTAATTTCCGTGGTAGTTGCGGCACCCAGTGGTACCCATTGTAATCTATCACGGTCATCTCTATCAGATGGGCTATCTGCGTGGCAGAGATGATGGGTGAGCCTTCTTCCCTCTGTCTGGGAACCCTCCTGGAATCCAGCCAGTGATGCCATCCTCCCTGTGGAGTCTTTATTAGATACTCACTTTGCTGGGGAGAGATTATCTCAGAAACCAACATCTAAAACGGTCCTTTTCCTTATCTCCAGGTTCGAATCCCTGCCTCGGCTCGCTTGCTTCTTTTTAGTGCTGACATTATCTCACATGTTACTTTTTTTTGTATTTATGGGCTGGTCTCCCCATCTCCGAGCAGGTAAACCCTTCACACCATCTCCCTCATCGCTGCATCAGGACCTGGCAAACACACAGAAGTACTCAGCCGACACCAGGGCTGGCTGAATGGAACCAAGCACTGCTTACTTAATTGCAAGCTATGCTCAAATAGCGAATCTTTGCTTGGTAATTTTGCAACAAAGCCAGCCTCACCAGATGGCATCTCCTGGGATTACCTATGATCCAGGCAAAAGATCTCAAGCGTACCAATAAAGAATTTGTCTCCCGGCAGAAATCTACACAAAAGCACAATTCTTGCACATCCAAATGGATCTTAGAATTGGCCACGGCCACAGGCCACCCGGGACTGTCAGCTGTGTAAGCAAGCACCCAGGGCATGGGGCAAGGGAGGCGGAGGATGGTTGCAGACATACCATTATGTTAGTGGAATGAGATGCAGGTGCCTGAGGAGAGAGCATTGGTGTGTGAACTCTGTGACCCTTGTAAAACTGGCAACAGCCACCAGTGATATTTACGAACTGCCCAAGGCACGAGAACATCCCAAGTGCCTTTCAGAACTTTGCTTACATGAAACCACTCACAGTCTTGGGGGACAGAGCAGTTATGTCCCTTCATGGATGCATATGGGGAAACCGAGGCCGGATTTGCTGGAATCCTTCAGGGGTCAGTAGTGAAACTCTGTGTTCCTAAAGGGTACCCCATCACTGCCTCTGCCCACCCCCTCCCACCAACAATCTGAGTCTCGTGATCACCTTCCTCGTAGCCGTTGCCCCCTTCATGGTAGGTCATTTCGGTCATCTGCTGCACTGGATTAAGAAATGCCAAAAGCATCAGTGAAAAACACCATTGGATATGCGCACGGTGTTGTTTCTAAAGAAGTTTGGTTGAAGAGGGGCCCACCTTGAATCTCAGCAGCACCATCCCACGGGCCAAGACTCTAGACCGAGTAAAAGCCACGGGCCTTCTTTGCTCGTTCCTTCCTGATGTGGATTAAGATAATGAGAACTCCCTGCTGTATGATTCCCCTGGCCGTGAACTTCACCAAGCCTTCAGTGCCATGTGCCAGGGTGCTGTAACCCTTCCTTAAGCCCTGAGCTGGACTGAAGCTTCCTTTTGTTGAAGTTGCTCCTGTCGGGTGCTTTGTATGGCAATGGAGAAAGTAGCAGGCACATACCTTGGAAGTCTCTCATGCCTAGACAGCTCCAGAGAGGATCTAAGGAAAGAGGTTGAAACGTGAGCTGGGTATGGCAGTCCAGTTAGTTTGTGAGTTCCAGGCCAGCCCCACAGAGGAGGGCAGGATGAGAAGCTGTTCTTTGGAGAAGATGCCCATATGTAACAAAATCTTGCCCAAATGTATTCCCAGTTGTTTTAAGCTCGTGCCTAAGATCTGTGTTTATCATTTGGGTGTGTGTGGGTGTGTTTGTGCGTGGGGGAGTGAGTGGTGTGTGTGTATGTATGTATGTGGCGTGTATGGTATATATGTGGGGTGCGAGGGGAAATGGGTGTGTGTGTGTGTGTGTGTGTGTGTGTGTGTGGTGTTGGTGGCAGGGTCTAATATAGTCCTGGCCTCAGACTCCCTATGTAGCCAAATTGACTTTGAACTTCAAATATCCGCACCCTCATCCCCCAAGTACGGGAAAAGCAGGCAGGTGCCAGTGCTACAGTGTTTCTGCAATGCTGGGGACCAAGCCTAGCTTTGTGTACGCTAGACAGACGTTCTCCCAACTGAGCTCCGGGCCCAGCCATTTATCTTGAAGTGTACCGGAAAGGTAGTTATTTATAAACGTCACACGTCTGCTTGTTAGGTTTCTGAGTCATTTCTTCAGTGAGGCTCTGAGCAGATAAGCCACCTGAAAACAGAGTCCAGGTTCTGTGCTGTGACATGCTGCGCTAGACGGAGGTGGGCTCTGGGTGCTGCCCCGGGGCAAGGGTGAGGACAACCAGGTAACTCCGTGACCTGGAACAGGGAGAATAAATTCAACTTGAGCATGCCGCACCTGTCTGAACAGGAGGATGATGAATGCCATTTGGAGTTGCCAGTTCTTGTACACGCTCAGTGAAGGCCGCACGCGCGTCGCATTAATCACCACGAGCAAACACAGGCTTCCAGCGAAAGAGCCAGATGAGTGGGAACAAATTCAAAACAGCTTTATTTCATTGACAGACAGGACCTTTTTTGTGGAACTCGGCTTTAAAAACCTTTTACATCTCTGTCTCGTTCACACATTGCTGTGGTCATTCATATTTATGTAAACCTGGGAATGCAGCTTGGCCTATTTATCACAACCTGTGGATAGGAGAAGATTCACAGGGAAAGAATCTTTATGTGAGTTTTTAAAAAGCTATTAAATAGAATAAATGGAAATTATACCATCATCAACCATTATGAAGTAAACGGTCTTCTGAGTTTAAAGAAACCTTTTAAATGTCAGTGTACACATAGGAAAGCAGCCATGAATTAAATTAGACAGTGTGTAGCCAGCAAAGATGGCAGCCTCTGCTGTTAGGAATCGAATAGGAGGAAGGCTTGTCTGGGCTTAGCCTGCGCTTTGGTAAGTGATACTAGTTAGTCTTAGTGGCTCAAATTACCAGATGGACGCTCTCAAAATCCTCTTGATTCAATACCCTCCGGCCCCAGTCTTATATAACCAAGAACTGCCCAAACCTATGTATTACATATCCAAAGCAATCGATTAATATTCAAACATCTGGAATTATTTTTTCTCTTTTTTATTACTTTATAAATAACACCAATCAAAATTCTCACTTCCTTCCCTCCTCCCACTTCCCTCCCGATACCCCACACACCCTCCCTCCACCTCCTCTCCAGTCCTAAGAGAGGGCAAGGCACCCTGCCCTGTGGGAAGTCCAAGGCCCTTCACCCTACATCCAGGATTAGGAAGGTGTGCATCCAAAGAGAATAGGATCCCCCCAAAAAATCCAGTACATGCAGTAGAAACAAATCCCAGTGCCATTATCATTGGCCCCACAGTCTGCCCCAATTGTCAACCACATTCAGAGGGTCCATATCTGGAATTATCTTAACACACCTGTTGAAAAGAATCTGATTCTTATCCATCAATAAACATAGCCTGTTTATGTTCTGATTTTTATTATTATTATTATTATTATTATTATTATTATTATTATTCCTGCTCAAGAGTTATTATTCCAAGCTGAGTCTGATGGCTCTATCCTATCATCCTAGCATGGGGAGGCTGAGACAGGAGGACTGTTGTAAATCTGAGTCTACCCTAGGCTATATAGTAAATTCTAGGCCTGTCCCCCTAGGCTATAGAGTGAGAATCTCAACATATAGTTATATAACCCCATACAAAACCACAAATACATACATGCATGCATGCATACATACATACAAACATACATACATGCAATTTCTCTCTCTCTCATACACACACACATAAAATAAAAAATGTATTTCTTGATAGCCATCAACATGTTATAGAGCAGAGAACCTGGCAGCTGCTTGGACAGGGAGTGGGAAGCTTCCAAAGTCCTCGTGTGATGCTGAGGCCTGGAATCTCCATGGACAGTTGGTGTTAAAGCCACACTCCGAGGCTGAGAAGCTGAAGTCTGAAATCTGTGGGTTCTGGGAGCTGTGGCCACACTCCCTCAGGGAGGTGGTACACATTCTTGCAAGTGTGTGCATTGACTTTTTTTTCCCCATCCTGGCTCACAGCCTCTTTTTAGGTGGCACCATTCACATTCAGGGTGGGTCTTTCTTCTCAGTTACTATCCCACAAATCAGCTCTCTCCGGAGATGTGTCCCCCACATCCTGAGGCTCCCTTCAATCATCCCTGACCTCTCTCAACTCAGTCCATTGAGAACCATGACCGGCCATCATACAATCCATGTTGAAGGATGCCGGTATAGCACCACTTCAACCACAGGAGGGTAGAGGATGGAGAAGTGGGCATGCGTTTCTCTCTCACCCCTTATTCACCCTGTTGCCCAAGAGCACCTGCTCCTTACCCAAACCAGTTTTTATTTTGTATAAGACCAACTGGCATTACTGCTTCGGCCTATACCTCCACCCCAGTTCTTCTGTGTGGCCTGTGTTTGGTCCCTAAAGTCCTGAGAAGGCATCGTTCGTTGGCTGGCTGCCAGCCCAGCCACTTGGAATTAGTGGCTCTTCAACGGTTTCCCTAAACCAGCCAGCCTCATGTCCTTCTTGGCCCCCAGTCCTAAATTATCATTCAAGTTATAATCATAGCTCTTAAGTTGGTCCCTTGATTGTTTCAAGTAATTGGTCCTTTCAGGAAAAAAAGACAAAAGAAAGAAACAATTAGTGATTCCATTTCTGTGTTTGTTATGTTCCTGTTGCTATGGTAAAACACTGTGACCCACAGAAACTTAAGTAAGAAAGAGTGAGTTGATTTTGGTGTATGGCTCCAGAGGGTTAAGACTTCTTGATAAGAAGGCGTGACAAGAGGCAACATGGCAGCCAGAGCTGGAGGCTGAGAGATCACATATTTAAATGCAAACGTGAAGCAGAGAGAGTGAAGTGGAAGCGGCCTGGTGACAGTTTATGCATCTGAAGACTGCCACAAGTGACATGCTTCCTCCAGCAAGGCTGCACTTCCTAGAGCAACCCTCAGCAGCAACACCAGTAGAGGACCCAGTGCTCAATACCCAAGCCCGTGGAAGGCGTTTCTCACTCAAGTCGCCACAGTTTCGGAGGTGTGAGTCAAACCAGGTTTCATCCCAAGGCAAGTGTGTTGGTGGGAAGTCGGCTGTCCGGGGACAGTGCTCACTAGTATTGCAACCAAATCCATATCCAGTGCAGAGGGTCTCATTGGCTGCTAGTGAGCCACGCTTTGTTTGGATTGGTTTACTTGACCGTCCATACAGCCGCTCACCTATTGTTCTGAGTTTCTTTGTTGAGACACGCTCTCATTATCCAACTCAGACTGGCCCAAAAATTGCTGTGTAGCCCAGACTGGCTCGAATCCCAAGATCCTCCAGCCTCTGCCTCTCAAATACTGGCACTGCAGGCAGACTCACTCATTCTCTCTCACACTTGCAAACTCATCTGTATGTTCTCCATCCTGCAAAGGCCCGGGTCACATTGCCTGCGAACTTGTTCTGTCTCTGCATGAACAGCCATGGGAACTATGGTGAGAGTCCTTTCTGGACCAAGCAAGGCTGTGCCATTTCTCTAGCCCTCTTTAACCTGCTATAATTTTAACATGCTGTTTCTGAAGATGACCTTTTCCTTCTTTATTGGTGTCTCATAGGCATGGGCTAGGTTTATTGTTGCAACAATCATTATTGGTGATATGAATTTGTAATGCCTTTGTCCATCTTGTGCACCATCTTTGGGGGCAATGACAACCTCTTTTTCTTTTCTCAGGTCTGGAGCCCATTTGTATATCCATCGTGCACCACACTCTTGGTGTTTAGCATACGCCGAGTGCATCTTTTACTGCTTGTTTTCAAATGTACAGATTTATAACCAGCATGTGGCTAGTTGCTTTTTGGGAATGGACCTTGGCTAAGAGGACAGAGAGTATCGAAGCTACTTCTAGCTAGCTCTAAATCAGTGCACACGCAGGAGCAGTGGCGTCCTCTGTCCCAGACTAGAAAAGTGGAAGTAACCAACTCAACCACTGCCATCTGTGAAATCCATTTAACTTGATTGAGTTTCTTAATGAGAAGCAAAGACAAACACAATCCAGCAAGGTGGCGGTGCCTCTCTGAGCATGAGCAGGACCATGTATGCCTTCCCCTTGAACTTCTGGTGACTGAGGAGTAGCATCACTGGTTCCAATTATTTGTGCATTTGTCTACGAGTTCATCAGGGTCTTCACATCCAGATTCACGCTTTTGTCTCTGAGGATTATAGGACCTGTGTAGCTGTTATTAGGATCAAATTCACATCTGTTAAATTTATGATTTTAATTTAAAAATTTCAAAATAAAGACATAGTTGACTTTCAAAAAGTTCTTATGCCATTAAGGAAGATACAAGTCCAAGATCCCAGTAGTCAAGGGCGGAGGCAGGAAGGTGTCATGCGAGAAACCATTCTGGGCTACCGAGGAGACTCTGTCTCAAAAAAAGAAACAACAGAAAACAGCCGGGTGGTGGTGGCGCACGCCTTTAATCCCAGCACTCGGGAGGCAGAGGCAGGTGGATCTCTGTGAGTTCAAGACCAGCCTGGTCTACAAGAGCTAGCTCCAGGACAGGCTCTAAAGCTGCAGAGAAACCCTGTCTCAAAAAAAAAAAAAAAAAAAAAAAACAGAAAACAAGTCTGTGTTTGAAAGTTTTATATCTGTTTTTTTTTGGGGGGGGGGGGGAACCAGTGATCCAAAGAGAAAAGTCACTGTGCATAGACTGAGAGCCCCTGTTGCGACTGGAGGCATAGCTCAGTTGGTAAAGGGCCTACGGTGCAGGCATGGCCACCTTAGTTCTGATCTCTAGGACCCGTGGAAACAGCTGGATCAGTAGTGAACGACTGTGACCCCAGCACTGGGGAGGAGGTAATATAAAAGAACACCTGAAGCTCATTGGCTAACCAGCCTAATCTAATAGATGAACTTCAGATTCAGTGATAGATCCTGTTTCAGAATAAGAAAGGTGGAGAGCCTTTAAATGTTTCTGAACACACAGACATGTAGACTCACATATACACTTATAAAACATGCAAATATGCATACCTACATACATAATGAAATAATATGTATATTGAGGGGAGCCTTGTGATGTGAGACCTCTAGCCGTTGTATGTAGGGAAGGATGTGACTCCGTATTTCCCTGTCATTTCCTCTTGCCTCCTGGGCAGCATGCTGACTTAAAAGGAGTCAGACATTGGAGAGTTTGCCAATGAATGGAAACATGGGCATATGGAAAGGCCCGGGATTCTGGGAAACAAAAAGCAATCAAAAGCTAAACATTCACTCCACCTCTTGCCGATGAGCCAACACTGGTCCCAGTGACTCCATTTGTTGAACCAGAGTAATGAATGCTTCCAGAGTTTTCATGAGGATTAATGAGGTCAGAGCGTGAAGTGCCCAAGCCTCAGTCAGTGGATCAGCAAGGGTCTGTGTGTTTCTGCTGGCCTGCGGACTGATCCTGGAGTGGCCTCACACATGACAGGCAGGCACTCTAGTGTTCTCAGCCCCTAGCAAGGGCTGGTCGTTACTGTGCTGCTGGGGATTGAACCTAGGCCGTGAGTATGCTGAGCTAAGGCTCTGCCACTGGGCTACACAACCAGTAAAAATGAAATCCACCTGGGGAACAGAAATGTTTTTAGGTCTTCGCTCTGGTCCGTGTTCTTTAAATGCATTAAATGATGGCATGTATTTAACAGCCCCAATCATACAATACGCCTCTTCAAGAAAACCGAGCCAAGAAGTTGCTCTATGGATATGCACCTTGGCCGTCAGCCTCCTTCAGTTATAACCATGTTCAAATCCATAGGAAGTGGCTTTTAATGATCACATCTTTAAAAGGTTTTTAAAAATTCTGTGTCGAAGTGGGGGGGGGTGTGCTTGTGAGGACGGGTGCCTGTGAAGGTCAGAAAAGGCTAGTATATCCCCTAGAGCTAGAGCTACAGGAAGTCATGAGCTGCTGAATGCTGCTCAAAGCCAAACTCAGGTCCTCTGCAAGAGCAGTATGTACTCTTAACTGCCAAGCCATTGCTCTAGCCCCTAATGATCATGTTTTAGTTCTTGTTGTATAAAACAATAAATGTTAGACTTCAGTTAACTTTAATTGAGCATTGGGTTATTCCAGAGTTCCCCGTTTTCAACAGTATAAACAAATACCTTTCGAGTGTTTCATTTTTCTTTTGACATGTAATCTATTTACTTGAAGATGTGTTTTAGACTTTGCATCATTAGTCCTAAGATATGAGCCAATGGCATATTGCCGAGGCTTGTACGAGTTGCATCAACCAGGACTCAGTATGGTTTTCTCAAAGTGATATTGTGAGCATGTCCCAATTTCACATTAGGGAGCAAACCGTCGCATTTTAGTGAAATCTGTGGGTTCCGCGTGACCACACGGGGTGTTGTATTTGCTCGTGTGTAGAAATCTGAGTAAAATAATCACTTTTTCCTAGTAACAAGATGACTTGATTTCTCACCATCGAGCTGGCCCTCTTGGAAACCCCAAATGTCGCCTTTTCATCAGAATTCATAGAGTGTTCTTTCTCACCCTTCTCCTGCATCAGAGTCCCATGCTGCTCATATGAGCTAATATTATCTTTCAGAGACTTTGAAACACGGAGGCTGGCTGTCTCTGGCTGATCAGTCCACCCTGTGGACTGGTATCCATGGCCCCAAATCTACCCGTGGTCCCCCTCTTCTCTTCACAATCGTTCTAGTTTATGTGAAGGTCAGAGGGCATTCCTTAGGTGCCAGCTACCTTTTTGGTTTGTTTTCTTGTTATAGAGACTGGCTTAGAACTAAGAGGGTGGGCTAGGGTGACAGGCCAGCGAGACTCAGGATCCACTTGTCTCTACCCCCTCAGTACTGGGGTTACAAGTGCAAGCCAGCATACCTAGCTTTGGCTCACACCTTTTCCTTGACCCTAGTCAGTTTGTTGGCTCTATCTGAAACTATGACCAGTGAGGTCACGTGAAAAGAGCACAGAGTTTAGAGTCAGACAAATCAGACCAAATCCTTCACTTCTCCACCTACACGCTGCGTGACATCTAAAGCTATCTGCGGTCTCACCCTGCTTCAACTTCCTGACCAGCACAGTGCCTGATGGCTCTGAAATTTACATTATTTTTTTGTTTGTTTGTAGATGAAAGCGGTGGCTTAAATAGAGCAGAGACTTATATACTAAACTCCATGTTGGTCGGTTTCCCAGTATTGTACTATTTCTTCCTCATTCTAGCCTAGGAAATAGTATTTATGTGGGTGCATGTATGCTTTTGTGTGTGCAAGTGCATGCATTCATGTGCATGTGGAAACCAGAGGACAACCTCGGCTGTCATTCCTCAGGAGCCTTCCACTACCTTTTTGAGACAAGGTATCTCATTGGCCAGCAACTTGCCAGTTAGGCTAGGTGGGCCGGCCAGCAAGCCCCGGGGATCCACTTGCCCCTGCCTTCCCAGCACCTGGATTACACCTATCATGCCTATCATCTTTCCCCTAGGTTCTGAGGCTCAAACTCATGTTCTCACATGCGCACAGCAAGCATTTCTGCAGCGAGCACCACAGCCTGAAGCGGCAGCTTTCTTAATAGTCCCTCTCGTTTTATAGGTGAGGTCTCCAGAGGTGAGAAGCAATGCTGAACTCGATGCTGCTGCCGTTTTGCAGGAGAAAACTGTAGGCTGTCATCAACCGCAGCCAAATAACCGCCTCAGTCTCATAGCAAAACCCAGCAGAATCTGTTTCTTCAGCGTCTGCTCTCTGGCATCCAAACCCATGCTTTTCAGTATTAAGCCGAACTCAGTAATATTTGGGCACCCTGCCGGGCCCAGATGAGAGACTTAAAACCTGTTATCTCTTTTTCTTGTATTTTTGGCCACCTTTGCCCACCTCCTAAATGGACCCAAGTCTTGGGCTCTTTGTGTGCTGACAAATATCAGAATTCTGAATTTCACCATGGAACAGGGAACCCAGAGCAAACACAATGGGGGAAAATTACCGTGGCCGAGGCTGACAACGTGAGGATGGGGGCGGGGGGCACAAAAAAATGCAGGCATGCACAGAGACCTGATTTGAATGGTATTTCTGAGAGGAGGCTAAGTAGGAGCTGAAAATGGCCTTTTAAAATACAGCACATAAGGATGCAATTCACAGCGACGTCTCCTCTGTAAACACGCAGCTGTGGGGTTTGTGAGGCTCAACGCGCACATACCGACAGCATACAAATTGTCAAACGCTTAAAGTTCCATTATTGCAGAGAGGCCTCGCCCAGTGTCCTTAAATGGTCCCAGTCTTTTTTTCCCTTTAAACCACAAGATCTACATCCTTCACAATATATTGACAAAAATCGCATATCAGAGGTCATATATAATGATTTTTAAGATTCTTTAGGTTTATAATTGCTTGCTAATAGGACTTTTTAAAAAAAAGTAAAAATCAAATTCTGAGGTTGGTCTTCCAAACTCCTGGAGGGACTCTCTGGGCAAAGACTGCATTTACAGCACTCGTAGGGGGTGTTGAGGTTATCTGTCCGCTTTTCTCAAGCACATGGCTCTCAATTCCTTCTCCTGGACATGCGATTCTTTTGTGTTATGTGTGAGTGAGTACATGTTCCCGTGAGTGTGAGAACACATATATGTATGCAGGTACATGTGCACATGTGAATGTGTGGGTATGGAGACCCACCTCAGGTGCTATCCCCCCCTCCCCCCCGTCCTGGGCCTTGTTAAGCAGTTTAGGCTCCCTGGCCAATGCCAACCACCCCCAGGGACCTGCCTTTCTCTGCCTCTCCAGATCTTGGATTACCAACGTCTACCACCATGCCCAGATGTTTTAGGTAGTTTCCGCTGATGGAACTCAGTTCCTTGGCTTGCAGGCAAGTGGTTTATCCTCTGAGCTCTCTCCTCAGCCTCTGGGCAATGCTGCTCTTATGAGTTCTTTGTGACCCTTCTGTGAGATCATTCTTGCCTGAGAATTTCCTGTAAGTAGCTATCTAATGCTGGGAAGGAAGAGAAGAACTCCCTGGAGCTTGGATCTAGAAATTTGGATCTTCAGTCTTCATCTTCTTTGAAAGTTTTGGGGTGTAACACTTGCAAACTGTCAACCTTGGGGTTCCCCACAACAGGAAGAGATGCGGCTACAGCAGATAGTCAGCACTTGAGCCCGTGGCTCAGGCATTTGCTCCGAGTCTGACTTAGTCCACTTGTGCTGACTCAACTGTCCCTTGAATTCTACAAGTTGATTAAGCCCTATAAGTTTGGCTGGGCTTTTGTCCCTTAGAATTTTGTCCACACAGACCTGCTCAGGGCATGCATAGCTTTTATGCTTACTTATGTGTTATCACTCAGGAAGGAGAATATACCTGTGGGTTTTTTTTTTTTTTTTGATGATGTCAAGGTGAATGAACTTGGGGGTTTTGGATGACATCTTTTGCACACTGCTCAAAGCTCCAGTCTTAACCTTGAGCACATAAAACCATGCATTCCCATTCACGAGCTCATGTTCCAGAGACCTAATTCCCTGGGAGATAGAATTTACTTCCGTGAAAAGCAAATTTCATCTGAGTGTGGTTGCTCAGTAACTGGAAGGCTGAGGGAGGCCGTAGTGAACTTAAGGACATCTTGGGCTGTGTCGCAAGTGTCAGACTAGCCAAGCCACATAGCAAGATCCTGCTTCAAAAAACAAAACAAAACAAAAAATAGATCCTTGAAAAATAGCTCAGCAATCAAAAGCACTTGCTGCTCTTGCAGAGGACCAGAGTTCAGTTCTTACTACCCATGTTCAGTGGTTCACAACCATCTGTATCTCTAGGTCCAGAGGAACCAATACCCTCTTCTGCCTCTGTAGATATCCCAGATATAGGTGCATACTGTTTATGCATACACACATATGTGTACACACACATACACAGAGAGAGATGGAGATAGAAAGAGAGAAATAAAACAAGAAAGAAAGAAAAGAGAAAATGAAACACGTTTCCTAATATGTACACAGCTCCTATCTTCATGTGAAAACATCAGGAGTATTTGTTGGCTTGGACTGAATTTCCCGAACACTCATGAAGGACCCAAAGAATGAATGAGGATTTAACAGTTCATAATCTATGATGATTCTTGGTCCATCCCTTAGGATTCATGTTCTAATTTGTTTTTCATTTAATATGAAAGTTCTTGCTTTCATTTTTAACCACACCCTTCAAACTTCTGTCCCAGAGTGGTATGACCTCAAATCAAGTGTCTTGGTTTGCTAGCTTTCATCTTCCCAAATGGTCCTGAGTATTCAGCCCTAATGTCTCCATATAATAAGAGGTACTCAATAAATATTCATCCACTGTTCCCCCTTGGGTTTTTCCCAAGCAGAGATCAAAAGTATCGGTTCCAGAATGTTTTCTTCCTCCTCTCAATATCTGACAGAGAAATCAGTAGAGATGCCCAAAAATAACACATTTGACTTGCATTGATTAAGCTAGGCTCATATAAGAACTTTAAAAGTAATAACTTCATACCCTATTGGCTAATTTAACAGGCCCTGCTCATTCAGTGTTCTATGTAGGTCTATTCTATTGAGAGACTCTCTTCCAAGAAGAGGTTTAGGAAGAGCGATTCCTTCCATCTTTCATCCCTACCATTTTATGTCGTGCTTCACACCTAATAGCAGCAGGAGGACTTGTTCTCAGGTCTGGGAAACATTATCCCATGGGAGAGAAACCTTGACCGAAGCGACTTAGTAGTCATCTCTGATAGAGGAGCATGATGCTTCCTCTTCTTCCTTTCAGTCATGAAGTAGTCTCTTTCTTTTCCCACATGAATACTGACTGTTGCAAATTCATCTATACCATAGACATAAATAATTTCCATGAGTGGGTTTTTGGCCATGTCAATTAGTTCTGTGAGTAAAGGCTTGGAAGTACAGAAATCGCTGTAAGATGCATCTGATTTAGTAACCTTTGTCCTCTTGTACACATTACTTAGACCCCAGGTCATAAGACTACTTCGAGTAATGTCACCCAAGCAATTCTACCTGTTCAACTTGGTAATTATTTCATGCCAACCAATTACTGCTCTCATCCCCACCTTGGGTTGTTCAAGAAAACACAACAGAAGTATCACTCATCAGTTTATCCTTTTATCTGCATTCATCCATGATTTCCTCCCACCCGTCCACTCATCCATATGGCCATCCATCTGTCCAGCCATCCATCCATCCATCCATCCATTCATCCCAGTTAACACTTCCCTGTGACATCTGGAGTCAGTTCTTCCCTTTGAGTTGTTTGCCCCTTCCCCAACTATATTCCTGAACTGGATGGTCCTCATTATCCAAGTTTCCTCTTGCCAACTGGTGGCCCTGTAACCTTCTGGAATCTTTAAATTGTTTGGCCTTAACTTTTAATTCACTTATTCTTTCACTAAGCATCACTCACCTTAGTTTCTTTTTTTGTAACATTTTATATATGTGATGGTTGGAATCATTATTAGGACACATTTCTTTAAGTCTAAACCAAGTCTTTGCAACTGGGAACTATATCACTATTTTACAGACGTTACAAATTTTTAAGCACACGTCTTTGGAATGACAGAGTGGGGGTTGATCACAAATGTTATTGCAACATATGCCTCTCTGGGCACAGCTTTATCCCTTTGCATGAATATAGAAAATTTGGCAGACTGAAAATAAGTGCAAAGAGATCTTCAAGCTGTCCCCTTCTCCCCACTGGGATGTTGATTGGGTTAAGATACTTGATTTCATTTCTCCCACAGATATTTGTTGAGTATTTATTCCTGACTGCACCAAGCCCAGGGATTACAACAGGTTCAAAATATGAAAGCCATAGCCCTGGTGGATTTTAGTGGCTGCACCTGATAGAAGCTTTTCAAGTGAACCTAACTAAAACAACTTGGGGGTACAGGAGAGACCAGGGTATATGGTGATGGGGCTCCCATGGAAGACATAAAAAGTGGCCAGTCCTCCTGGCTGCTCTTAGCATAAGAGTCTGAATTTGCATGCAATTATTTGTGGACTCACCATTCGTAACAATCTACCTTGTACCGTGGGGTTCCAACACCAAATTCTTTCTGGAGAGGCTCAGAAAGGATGAATAGGGACTCAGCGTGTATCTTTGATCAGGTTTTCTGTGTCAGGGGACAAAAATCTTCTTAGACAACCATAGCTTTTACTTTAAGAGAAAGAGGACTGTGAGAATTGGACAGACAGATCTCCTAAAAGGTGGTATCATGAGTTCCTTTTTACTGCAGTAATTTATTTGATTCAGATGTAATGAATGAGACATGCCAACAGAACTAGCGGTGGGAAGGCTAAAGTAGGAGGATCACTAGTCCGAGGCAAACCTAGGCTGTGCAGTCTCCACATCCTATGTCAAAAGTTGAAGAAAACAAGCAACAATAAGATCCATAATAATTTGTCTTTCAAGTGAGCTTTCTTATATAGTTATTTTACAGTGTTGAAAACCTTGTTTTATCTACAAATATACACACAAACACACAGTCGCCGAAACTCTGGACACAGAGACCACTGACACATACATGCGAACATAGACATGTAGACATTCACATGAACACACACACACACACACACATACATACTTTTTTTCAGTTCTCCTAGATTTGATAACAATTTTATCCTAGGATACTTTGGTGTAGTTTGCAGGGGCTGTGTTTCCCACCTGCTCTGGGAGTTAGACACGGCAGGGTTCTAGACAGAAACAATCTACTTTTTTCTGAGGTAATTATGGCGTTCCTGTTTCCTGTGGCAAAGTGAGGTGGATCACGTGCTCCGGAATCATTCCAACTCTGTTGTCTGCTATGTGGGGCTGAACACACTTTGTGGTCCCTCTGCCCCTTGACTTCCTCATTGATCCAGGCTCTTCACCCCACGTTCTGTGTGACCAAGACCTGTATCAATGGATCAAGAAGCTCAGGAAGTCAAGGCCAGATGCTGGGAATTTGGCTTAGCTGGTGGAGTGCTTGCCTTGCATGCTCAGATCCCTGGGCTCATCCTCAGCACTGCACGAGCTAAGTAGGGATATGCATGCCTTCGGTCCTAGCACCGGGGAGGTAGAAGCAGGAGGATCAGAAGTTCAAGGTCACCCTTGATGTCATAGAAAGTTCAAGACCAGCCTAGGTTATCTGAGACCTTTGCTTAAAAAGAGAGAGGAGAGAGAAGGGGGGGGATGGAAGGAAGAGAATGAGAGTAAGGAAAGAAAGAAAAAGGAAGGAAGAGAAATAAAAAACAAAGGAAGAGAAAGGAAGGAAGAAAGAAAGAAAGAGAGAAAGAAAGGAAGGCAGGCAGAAACTACCAGGAAGCTGAGCTCCCGGAATGTAGGCCATGCTAGCTACAGGGGCTGCCTTTCTGAGTAGATTCTCATGTAGTCTGTCTGCCTCCGGTCTAAGGCAGACACTTTGCTGTGCTTGAGTGACAAAGCAGATTGCTTCCTCCCACTTCTGTGGGTTAAGACCCCTTTCTCTATCCTGCTTTCACTCTGATTGGCAGCCTCACTCAGAGTGAAACCTTAGCAGAAACCTCAAGGTTTGGCTGAACAGCAAAGGGATAGTCGATACAAGATTCAAAGCCAAGTGCCGGGAGTCCACTCGTGAGAAATTCCATAAGCACAAGAGTGTGGTTTATGTCACAATCGGTCTGTCGAAACGAAGCCGCCCGGGCCAGGTGGCGTGGTAGCATTGTCAACTCTAGCCGCAGGCCTCAGAACCTCTTCACTCAGTGTCGGCTGGTGGGTAAAACCCTGGGGAGCTTATGACACATCTGTTTCCCTGACAGTCATCTGAAAAAAGATATCGAACAAGACTGAAAGCAATATGAAAGTCTGTTTGCTTCAGCCCCATTTCTGCTGCTGACAAGGGGTAGCCTCAGCTGTAACCGTAGACGACACTGAGTGCACGGGTTTTGGTATGAAGGCTCAGTGGGGAAGGGTGAAAGCCCTACACAGGGCTGGGACATGCAGGTGCTCAGAAATGGAAACTTCTCAGGCCACTTTCTAGACCCACGGAAGGGTTGGAAGTAGCCCAGAGAAGCTGTCTGCCTGGTCCCTGGCCCATCTTCATAGGATTCATATGTATGGAGCAGATAACCACTTCATGAACTATGGCCAACTGGCAGGTTCTTTGGGTTTTGCCATGTTTGGCCCGGGCACAGGGCATTTCGCATGGACGGGTTGGTCTTTAGGAGGCTGTGAATTGTTCGCCATCATACACATAAGTGATAGCAGGGATGCATAATGAGTTCAAGAAGGACTCATTTGGGGAGTTCAGGGTTACATGAAGACACCTCTCTAATTCTGAACTCTGTATCAGAGAGCTGCGAGTCACCTCCTCAAACCCTCCCCTGTCACCTTTGGTTAAGACAGAATGCTGGAATCCTGGGTTTATCCATGTGACTGTTTTTCAGCTTGGTTATGAGCCTGGATAGTAGGTTGAATTAGGAACCCAAATGCATTTGACCATCCACAATTGGATCTGTGTGGTCACTCTGGCTCCCATCAAGCACCACGGTTTCTCTACTTCAGGACCCAAAGAAGAGCTGAAGTCCATCTTTGCTTGATAGCAGTCGTTGCTACAGGATTTGCTTTACCCATTAGAATTTGAACACAATGACATGTTTCACTTCTGGGAGGAAAGAACAGAAAAGCCAACACGAGGTCTACCCTGCTCCCTGCCCTTACCCTGTCCCCCCCTTTTAGCGCCAGAATTCAGGGGATCACTCTCGTGTCTTTCTGCGTCCCTAGGTGCCTGACCATGGCCACCTGAGTTTCCCGCCGAGTCTTCTCACTGGCTGTGGGGAACAAGCCTTTGTTGCCAGTTGCTGAGATTTTAGAGGCATGTGCTATTGTGCTAGAACCCAGCCTCCCTGGCCATAAAACTTTACACCGCATTGCTTTATTCATCTGCTTATGTGTGATTATGACTCCAGCCTCCTTCCAAATGTGTTACAAACTCTAATGCATGATGAGGCAATTAAGTTCAAAGCCAAACAGAGACGACTTGCACAGTGCAGAGGGAACATGCCGCTACAATCAGCCCGTCCCTCACACCCGGCCCCAAATTCACTCAAAGTTTTGACTCCAGTGCAAAGGGAGCCATGTGGAGTTCAGTAATTCTCACTAAGGTCTTGTCTAACTCCTTGGCAACTTTTCTGTTTTCCTAGGGAGGGTCTTTTGCCAGATGGTCGCAATGTTCCTCGTCCTGTTTTGTTTTAATGCAAGCTGACATGTCTCCATCTTCCTGCGGTGGGTTTCTTTTATGAGGTCGTGCTTTGCATTTTTCATAGAAAGAATTTCTGCCTCCTCGCTGGGGAGCCCACCCTTGCAGTTTCTGTGGGGGCCCGCTTGGTTAACCGCTTGCCTGGGGTTTAAGGCGCCGCCGGCGAGCCAGATCATTGCAAACTTCTTGATTTACACTCTGGTGGAGAGGGTCGGAGATGCCACAGAGAAACAGGAAGAAGCAGGTTTGGGAGCCCAAACAAGAGCTAGGCCACAGCTCTGAGGTACACTTGGCATGCGGAACTCCATGATAAAGAAGGACACGTCTACCCGTAGATGTGTTTGTTATTCCTAGTGAAGGGCTTAGCGAGGACACTGCCTTGGTGGGGTGCTGAACAGAGAGGCAAAGAAAGTGAAGTGCAAGCAGTATGTCATGGTCAGTGCCAAAAATGAATGATAAAACTACCTAGAATAAGCAATGGAAGCAAACTAACTCATTCCTACACACGTGTGCTATATGGTCTGCCACCCCAGCGATTCAGGAGGCCAAGGTAGGAGAATTAAAGGCCAGCATGGGCAGGTTATTGGGACCCTATCTCAACATTAAAAAATAATTAGTTAAAAGGTTTGGGATGTAGAGCAATTGTAGATCAAAGTTCTGGGTTCAATTCTCAGTACCACAAAAGAAATGAATAAATCCCAAAATTAATAGGGTACCTACCAGCTTGCATAAAACAGTTCTATATCTACTATTCTCTCTTTTAATATTTACAATAATCCATGAGTAAAAATAAAAAGATTAAAGAAGTAGGGTTGGGGATATAGCTCGGTGGCTGAGTGCTTATCCAGTGTGTCTCTCTGGGTTCAACCACTAGTATGGGAAAGAAAAGGAAGGAAGGAAAGGAAGAAAAGAAAGGAAGGAAGAGAAGAAAGAAGGAAGGAAGGAAGGAAGGAATGAAGGAAGGAAGGAAGGAAGGAAGGAAGGAAGGAAGGAAAGGTTTTGGTGATATAAAGCAGAAATGGGGCTGGTGTCATAGTTCACTGAGTTGGTAGAGTGTTTTAGCATGTGTGAAGCTCTGGATTTGATACCCAGAACTGCATAAAACTGGGTATTGTACTGCACACCTCTAACCCAAGTGGAAGCAGGAGGATCAGAAATTCAGCATCATCCTCCCCTCATAAGTTCAAGCCCAGCTTGGGCCACTCATGACTACCTCTCTCGCATACAGCAGAAGCTAATGATGGTCTGTCTGGATGCAAAGGCTGAGGCACACACACAGCAATGCCACCTTTTTTTGTTGGCGCTTTTGGAAACTGTGTTGACTGTTTTATCTTTCCTTTGCAGTCACACACTCTAAAGGACTCTGAGATCCCAGCTGCCAGAGCTATGAAGCTATTCTCTAGGCCATTGTGATGCTGACCACCAAAAATGTGATGTGCAGCTGGACCAAGCCATAGTGCTTAGTAGACAAACGATGCTCTTTGCTGGCCTAGGAGATCCCCTTGGGGTCTCTGCTGTGCTGAGCCTTGAGAACAAGCATCTCCATCCCACAGTTCACTGGGCCGATGTAAGCACAGCCTTGGGTCTTGTGCTTTTTCCCTCTCTGCTGCCTCATCACATGGAGAACCAACTTACTGTCTTGAAAATTCTATTGGACAAGCAGGTTTTTTTTCCCAACAAGTTGCATCTACGCAAAGACCAGTAAGCAAAAATAATCCAAACGTAGAACATATCTTACTTTGTTTCTGGAGTGCCCTGAATCAAACCCAGGGCTCCACACGCGGTAGACAACTGTTGTACCACTGAGCTGCAGCCCAGCCCGAGAACCAAGTTTTCCATGTTTCATTTCAAAATTAAATCATCATTATAATAATCACTACCTGGAACAACATGTTAAGAGTCTACAAATGTATTACGTATTAACCACAGTTCCACCGCAGTCAAAGGGAATTCAGAGGCAGCAGCAGAAATATGGTCAGTAAGAAAGAAACCAAACTCACATTTCATGTTTTGACTCTTTTTCTTCAAGATTTTTTTTAAGGCTCACATTGTCATTTTTGAGTGAGAACATGAAGATTTCTATCACAGAGCAGAAGTTCAAAAAACTGTCAGCGCCCTCACTTGGGAAGCAAGGGCCCCTCTCTGTTCACCTTCTTTTGAAACGTGAAGGATTTCAAAGGCCAATTGCAAACCTGAGTTTTAGTTTCCTATTTCAGATTATTATTATCATGACGTGACAAGCTCTGAGGATACGGCGCTCCATCTCCCTTACAGAGACTTGTGGCAGAAGCAAGATGTGCTGTCACTCTGAACAGGAGAAAGCCTTTATCTTCTGCAGAAAGGACCCAACTGTGATGATGAAGTTTATGGCTTAGAGTTTAAGCATACTTTAATAGCAACCATCTTGTGCCCTACACAAACCCTTCAGAGCCATGGAAGCCCAGGGTTGGGAGTGGGTATGGTGAGAGAAGAGTCAAGGAAAGGAGACCTGAGGCTGGGCTGCTGACCCCAGACCTAGCCTCCTAACTGATCCCTGGGACCTCCACAAGGCCCTAGGGATGTTTAATCCTTAGCGAGGAAGACAGGGGCCATGATAAGGGCTGAATTAACAGACTTTGCAGAACACTCCTGGGCAAATTCTGTAATCCTGGTGTCTTCACTTGGGTTTTCAAGAATGACTTGGGATCAGGTGTGGAGGAGACACATGCCTGAAATCCCAACACGATGGAAGTTCAGGTAGGAGGGGTCATGAAGTTTGGTCTAAATAAGTAAGTTCCAGGACATCCTGAGCCACACAGGGAGACCCTGTATCAAAATAAATAAATGAGTAAATGAACAAATAAAAAGTTGTGGTGCCACAGACTTTTGTAGTGTGTAGAGCATGAAGACAGGAGAGTGAGACAGATGGAAATATAGGTTAGTAAAGTCTTTGCTCAGCACACACAAAAACCTGGGTGTGATCGCTAGCACTGCATAAGCCAGGCAATCCCAACCCTTGGGAAGGAGGGGCGTGAGGATCAGGAGTTTAAAAGTCATTCCCGTCTGGACGACGAGTTCAAGGCCAGCCTGGGCTGGGGGAAGGTGTTGAAGGGTGTTCTGAACTAGAGGAGAGCTCTAGAATGAACTAGAATGTTCTGGGTTTGAATACTGAATCCAAGGCTCTACCACACTGTGCCCCAGCTTAGTTTCTCTATCTTCCTGGTGTGCCTTTTCTTTGCATCCCTCGTCATTTCTGCTTCCCTGTCAATCTCTCTCCCTCGTGCCTTTGACCTTCTCTAGAAGGTACCACTGACTTCCTCAGAGGGTGGAACGGAAGCATCTCTTATGGGATCACTTTATTTTCCCTCACCTCACTGTTCGCTCCTAAACTTACTTTCCAAAACCCGTGGGTGGTGTGTGTTACAAGGGTTAGAGAGAAACAGGGTGTGGCAGTCCGTGGCTGTTTCCTGTAACAAAACATACAGAGGAGACCTGCATAACCTCTTGGTTATAGAGGTGCTTCCCTGACCCCCTAGAGTTCTAGACCGGCAAGGTGATGAAGCACTGTGGTGTATGTAGCCTTGCAGTGAGCATTGTTGATGAGCAGGGCCACCTTGCATCAGGGAATGGTAAGAAGGCTAGCTTCAAGGCCACTAACACCACCGAGCCCCCATAGATATGACAGAATCAGACCAAGGAGCACAATGTTGTCTTTGGGGGTTTCTTTGCAAAAGGAAGAGGGTTTTTCTAGCCCAGCCCCTTAGAGACCACTTTCGTTTCCATTTTTCTCACACGATGACATCTACAGAGGTGGTCCTCCAGCTGTGGGTCTATCACCTCACACATGTGGCCCATGTTGAGAACCACATACCCCTTATTAATTACCACAATTAGTATCTCTTGTGGGCTGCTGAGACTACCTTCAGACAGACTCCCAGTGTGCGAGAAGAATTCACCACCCTCCCCCATGAGCAGTGACATCAGTGGGAGCCCACGATAATTCCTAAGCCCCTCTCTTTAAAGCCGAGGGGGGCACACAGATCACTTTCCCCGCAAAGGACTCTTCCTGGTGTGTAGTGTTTCAGTGGACTTTTCGTCCTAACATGGAATGTGAGGAGGAAGTTCAAAGAACCCAGCATACCCTGAATGTAACTGCTGTCATCCAGGGGATCAATTCAATTAGCCTGTCACACCCAGGCCCTCCCAAAAGTCAACGTTCATGGCTTCTAAGCTGGCAAGATGGGGCCTACCGAAAGTGGAAATGCAGTTTTATCAGGAAGTGATTTGGAAGTTGAAGATGGGAGCTAGCTCTGTCATGATCTAGCTGCATAACAAACCTATTAACTTTTTAAAAAAAGATTTATTTTTAATTATGTGGGGGGATGTATATACACTTGTGCACAGATGTTCTCAGAGGTCAGAGACACCCGGATCTGGGGTTACAGGTGGTTATGAGCTGCCAAACATGGCTGCTAGGAACTGAACTTAGGTCCTCTGCAAGAGAAGTATGCACTCTTAGCTTCTGAGCCAGCCATCTCTCCAGCTTCTAACATCCCACACCCCCTTTAAAGGAGCCTTTTAATTCGCCTTTTAGAAAGATGATGTTTTTCAAGATGAGAAAATCATTCTATCTGTCAAGCGCTTGCTAATAAGTATGAAGATGCGAGTTTGACCCCCAGGGCCCATGTTTATTTTTATTTATTTATTTATTTTGAAGGCTGGGTGTTTATATTCCCAGTGCTGAGGAGGTGGAGGCAGATGGAACCCTGGAGTTCACTTGCCAGCCAAGTATTGAAATAGAATTGAAGAGCCTCTGAGACCAAGTGAGAGACCCAGGCTCAAAACAATCCCTCCTCCAGCAAAATAAACCCCCAAACAGCTGGAATGTCCGAGTGCCTAAAGAATGAAATTCAGAATTATCCTCTGGCCTCTACCAAACACACACACACACACACACACACACACACACACACACACACACACACGTACATACACACACGCACGCTCACTCAATGGTAGGACTCTATCTTCCAGATTCAAGCTAAGGATCTCCTGTGACTGGATTCTTTTGAATTGGTGTGCTAACTCAATATCTTTCCAGTCTCTCAAGCTTTCAGGCACAGTGAGCACATTACCATTTTAGTCTTGGGAACACTGTGAAACTTAACGGAATTCGCTTGTTTTCCCTGGGAAGGATGTTTAGAGAAGGACACCATTATGCTGCCCTGGCCCCCGTTGACACGCTGGCTCAGGGAAGGGGGTGTTAGCGGGGACTCGGGTGCCTGAGAAAAGGAGTGAAAAAAAAAGAAGAAAAAAACCAACTGAGAAAACCCAAGAGAAACTGAAAGACTGCACGCTGGAACAAAAGGGAGGGGGCAGCCAGCCTCGGGACCCAGGCGGTTAAGGAACTGGCTTCGACAGGAAGTGGGCAGGAGGCTGTTTTCAGTACACTCATGGGAACTGAGCTGGAAAGTGCTGTGGTGAGGGTCTGTGGAAAAAAGGGCTCTAATCAAGCTATAAATATCTGTTGCTTTGAAGTTTTATGACCAACAATTAATGTTACTGGAAGGCACATAAAGAGCTATTTCTTAACTTGGTGGGTCTGAGTGGGCTGGGGTCAGGGTAAGAGTCTGGCCTCGTGGGAGTCTGTCCTTACACATTCCCTTCTCTGTCACTGTTTCTCTCTCTCTCTCTCTCTCTCTCCCCCCCCCCCACCTCGATACACAGGTGCCTAGAGGAATCCACCACAGTATATGATCATTTGGTCATCTCTCCATCCATCTCTTCTGTCATTATTAACATCTGTGTATTCCAGATCATATTCAGTCCCTGCTGATATGCACCAAGAAACAACCAAGCAAAACCCTTGTTTTGTTTTGTTTTGTTTTTTTCTTAACAAATAGAAACATGCCGGGAAATGAGAAGTGCTCTCAAGATACCCATACTGTTCAGAAGTCTGGACTAGGGACTGGGTGAAGGAGACTTTTTGGTGGGAAGTACTATAAACAGAGGCAGAGTACAGTGAAGCAGAATAAGGTGGGGTTGACAAGAGCCAAATCCCAAAGTCGTGGGGCAGGTACATCAGCGACCGCAAGACTAAGGAGTCCTGGCTGGAAGGACTGTGGGTTTTTCTTGGTTATAGTCAAAGAGGATCCCAGGGTCTCATTTAGTTTTAACCAATGTCTGCTTCTGTAATATCCTTCCTAAAACTTTAATTTTCTTCCTCTATAACAAAACAACGACAAAACTCTCTCAGCAAACACGGCTGATCCCCCATCCCATCTCCTGCTATTTGACATGCACCGATCCCTTCACACTCTCTGACCCCAGTGCTAGGCCTCTCTCTGGAATCACATTCCCTCTTGGAGCCCGTTCTTGGGCTCTGTGAGCATGGATGAGCTTGACGGCTCTAAAACAGCACAGTTCTCAGTTCCCCATGGAAGGCTCATCTTCATAAAAGAAGACACCAAGAATCGTGGGAATCCAGGATCTTGGGCTCTGAGATCTTGAGTTCACTTTAGAAAAAAAGTTGACATAGGCAAAAATGCATAGGGCAACCTGGAAATGTTTGCCCTTGGCGAGGGAGCGTTTTTTCAGATACCTTCTAGTGACTCCGTAGTGCCCACCTAAGAATGTCCTTACACGTTTCATAGAACAGCCCACCTAAAGTTTTGGTTAGCCCAAAGTCTGATTTCAAAGTGTGTTCCTCCACATGTTGGAGAGCATGTTTTCTTAAAGAAATGCATGATGCAAATCAACTTCCTTTTCAGGTTGCCTCAATGTGTGTGGGGGGGAAGGGGTTGGTAAGTGTGCAACAAGGGGATTTTCTTCTTTGTTTTCTTGGGTGCAGGGAGCTATTTGTGACGGATAGGATTCATTACATGACCATTTAGCTTGCCCATTATTAAGGCTTTAATGATGTTAAAATCTAAATAAATA